>NW_015090770.1:4256024-4378089 GCF_001431845.1 Calidris pugnax | reverse complement strand
GGGCCGGACGGCGTTCAGTGCCGGCGGCGGCGCCCGCTGCGCTGCATGGCTGCGCCCGCCCCGCTGCCACGGGAAGAATGGGAGCCAGCGCGCATGCGCCAAGGCGGGCCCTCCGCGCCGGCGCCGCGCCGCCCCGCGCCTCTAGAAGGCTCCCGGGCCGGCAGCGCGCGTGCGCGCGGGCACGCTGTCCTCCTCCCCCCCTCCCTTACCACCTCCTCCGCGCGTACCATAGAGTGCGAGGCGGAGGCCGGAGAGCGCGCGCCGCCCGCCGGTCTCTATGGTAAGGTGGGGCTGGGGGGGGGAAGCCCCCCGGCACGGCGGCGGTGAGGTCAGTGTGCGCCGTGCGCGTGCGCAAGGGCGGCACCACCACCCTCACACCCCCCCCCCCCCCGGCTCCACGGCGGCCGTTAGGAGCGGGGCCGGTCGCCATGGCGACGGCGCGCGCGCGGCGGGAGCCGTTGGGGCTGTGAGGGCCCCGGCTTCACGGCGGTTGGCTGTGAGGAGGAGGCGGCAGGAGAGCCTGGTTCCAGGGGGCAAGGGGAGGCTCAAAACCCCGTCCCGACCGATTCGGGCTCAGCAGGCGGCTTCGGGCGGCGCCGTGCTCCCGGCCGGCGGGCCCAGCTTGTGACAGGCTTAAACGTACTGAGAGGAATCCCCGATACTGGGCAGGGAGAGCTCGGGGGCCGAGCGCTGCCGTGTGGAGAGAGGCCTGAGGCTGTACATAGCCCCCCCTCCACCCTTTTAACGATTCCCTATGGAGGAAAACAGTGTTTTGTGCAGGCTTAGTTTAAAAAGCTGCATTTAAAAGCAACGAATTCTAAATGGAATGAGATGCAGCACTGCTATTGTATGACTATCTGCAGTGAAAATAGGAAACAAACTCCCTGTGCACAGGCTCCTTACCACGACACCTCTGACCATCTTCTTCCCTAGGTTTATGGCTGTTTCTCTTAACGTTGGTTGCAGGGAACCTTCACTTCACCTCAGAACAGCCCCAGGTGTCCTCATCCTCTGCACTGCAGAAAGCAGTCCACCTCCATAAGGTGGTGTAACAATGCATCTTCCAACAAGTATGTAGTCTGGGACATCAAAACAGTTCACTTTCCAGTCATATCTCCTTGAAATAATAATACCCTTTCTCTATGGCTCGTGGTTTTGGCACAGGAACAGCTTTTGCCAAGCCCCCTTCAAAGCAGCCTAAATTAGCTAATTTGTCTTTTTCCCCACCACCAGAGCCATACGTAACTGCTGGATTGCATGAAGGAATCAACATAAATCGAACGTAAAAAGTGGAACAGGCTGCACAGATGTCAAGAGAAAGCCAGGGGATATTAGTGCTTAAAGGGATGCCAGCTCTGTGTAAACCGAATGCAGGTGATTACAAACCAGCTTTAGATATTACCTTGGTTCTCACCCCCCAGGCAGGAGCTAATCTCCTGAGAGCTCTAACTAGCTAAGTACTACCCACAGGAGAGACACAACAGCTCTAGTTCACCCACTGTGGCTTTCCAGGCCCCACACGACTACCCGTCTGTGCTCCAGGAAGGGCCAGTCCCTGCGCTGGGTGCTCTCCCTTCCCAGCAGGGCAGTTCTGCAACCAGGACTCCAGTTGTTTCCCCTTCTCTCCTTTTTCAGCCTCCTAACAACAGCCGACGACAAGGTAGGATCATCAGTACATTAGTAAAGCACAGATTGTTCCAGTTCAGCTGAATCTGTTAGAACTACAGGCGAAGTTTTCTTGGAGGTGTAGATATTTCCCTCTCCGCTACCTAAAATACCATCACATTCCATTTTGAGCAAGAAAATGAGATAAAAATAGATCAAATAGTACAAAGTTAGCTGAATTATGATAACCAATATTTCATTTAGCTTCAGTAAGAAATCAATAATGCTGTATCTTTTACTGTGAATTTGCTGTGAATTCATTCTCTTCAGTGTTACAATAAAGAGGCATTTACCTTGGAAATCTCTCAGTACTGCCTTCTGATATAATTGGGCGTTTGTCCTTCTTTTCCACAGATTCTTATTTCTGGCAATTTTAGGGTCACTGTTCGACAGTCTTAAGCTTCATACAGAAACACCAAGAGATGCAGTTGTCTTTTTTAAGTACTTTTTTCCCCCCTTCCTAGATAGAACTTGCACAGAAAATGTGATTTCTTTTCTCTTTTGTTGTAAGACTTCAGGTGACAACAGTGTGAAACTTCAAAGCTTCTTCACTGTGAAATTAACAGATAGACTGCAGACACCGTCTGTATGTGTTTTCTTCACATTTTAATTATAAAACAGGTGAGTCTTTGCACAGAAATACATTTCTCTGTCATTTAATCAGCTCTATCTAATGTTTTGGGTTTTTTCTGTTATTACATGACCATTTCCTTGACTCCCTGCAGAGACTTTTAGAACAATTAATACCTGTATTTTTAAGATAACCAAATTGTTCCATGGGCAGCAGCACTAATGATGCCTGGTTTCCTACAGATCCGTGTTCTTTGTCCCTCTAATCCGCCCTGCTCTCTCAGCAGCCCTACCTTCCTTTGTGTGTCCTGCGACACTCCCCTCTGAGGAGACGCAGGCAGCGCGAGGTGCGGTTAGTCCAGGGCTGTACCCGCGTGCAGATCGACAGGCAGGCCGCTGCCAAAGGAACCACACCATGCCCGAGCTCCCTCCTGCCTTTCCCCGAGGCTGGAAATCATTATTTCTCTCCTCCCATTCTCATGAAATGTGAGTCTTTCCTCCTCCCTAAATGATGAGAAGGAAGGAGGAGGGGGTTAGCCTGACAGCTGAATAGATGTAGACAGAAAGACTGATCACATAAGCCTCATTTTCATTAGGAAAAGAAGTCTAAAATACATTGTAACTTGCAGGTTTTCTTCAAACTTTTTAATTCTTTGACTCTTGCCCTTTAGGTTTCTTAAAATTAATTGCTACTGCATACAGTACTGCACCGTATCACACACTATATTGCACACTTCATCCTGCTTTCTCTAATAGAACACTGTCCTCTCACGGATATTTTTTTTAGCTTTCTTTTAGAGTCTCACAGCATCTCAGTGTTCTTGAATTCTGCTCAGAGGAGGCTCTTCATTATGCTGTGCAGTCCATCAACTTTCACAGGGATTTTCATGAGTTCTAGCACCGTCTATGACAGACCTGTGTGTCCACTGCCTGTGACAGTTCACAATGGAAACCCACCATGAAGGCATGAATCTACATGATATCCCAAGAGCAACCAGATCCAGGTTCCTGGATGGAATCCAATCTGCACAGATACCTCAGCTTTTCCAAAGTTACTGTTGGGTAACGACCGTGCTATTTCTAACCAGTCCTCAGGGATTCATCTCGGGGTGCAGAAAGGACTCTCCAAATGAAGGAGACTGGAAGAGCTGGTACCATCACACACGAGTGCTTGACAAGGACTTCACTACCAATGGTTTATATGTTAACCCTTATAAATAACATACTTGAAATAGGTACTTCTTCCTATGCCCTCATTTCTGAAAGATCTACATTTACTTACCTGTCTCCCACGTGGATCTTCAACACAAACAGACTGACGCAGCAGAAAGGTAGGACCATCTGTCTCCTGAGAGGACACCGTTCCCAGTGAAGCAGCGTGCGTCTCTCTCATCGGTCCACCTGCAAAGTACACTGTTCCCTGCCTGTTGAGAAAGGTCTGATTCGTCACGAGTAGGAGGTGTGTGCCTATCCACGTGAAAATAAAGCACAGTCCGTTTGCACGATGAAACAGGAGATCACTGTATGACATCTGCACTGAGGGCACAGAAAGCTGTAAGGAAGGGCAAAGTAAAGCCAGAAAGCTTTTTTTTAAAATATGGGAATGTATGGATATTCCAGCTGTCATTTCCCAGCACTGCTCTTTCAAACAAAAACGCATCAATAAAACAGAACTAGTGGGAAGTAGAGGGATGGATCGGGAGGGAGAGAGGCTCTACTTTGGTAGAAACACTGACTATACCTGAGCGACCTGCTCTTCCCTTCCCTCCAGGGCCCTTTTGCACAATGTCTGCTCAGGAATCTGAGGGCCGAGCGCTCCAAGGAGAAATGTATTCATTTATGAATGTCAGTATGATGATCATAGAATGGTTCGAGTTGGTAGGGACCATAAAGATCATCGAGTTCCAACCCCCCTGCCATGGGCAGGGACACCTCCCACTAGACCAGGTTGCTCAAAGCCCCATCCAGCCTGGCCTTGAACACTTCCAGGGATGGGGCATCCACAACTTCCCTGGGCAACCTTTTCCAGTGACTCACCACCCTCACTGTAAAGAATTTCTTTCTGGTATCTAATCTAAGTCTCCTCTCTTTCAATTTTAAACCATTGCCCCTCATCCTATCGCTACACTTCCTGACAAAGAGTCACTCTCCAGCAGGCCCCCTGTAGGCACTGGAAGGTTGCTGTAAGGTCTCCCCGAAGCCTTCTGTTCTCCAGGCTGAACCACCCCAGCTCTCTCAGCCTCTCTTCATAGGAGGGGTGCTCCAGCCCTCCCATCATTTCCACTGGACCCGTTCCAACAGGTCCAGTGGAAATGTGTTGAGGACTCCAAAGCTGGACACAGTACTCCAGGTGGGGTCTCACCAGAGCAGAGCAAAGGGGCAGAATCACCTCCCTGGACCTGCTGGCCAGGCTGCTTTTGATGTAGCCCAGGACGTAGTTGCCCTTGAGAGCAGAGGCAGCAGCATCAAAGCCTGGCTGCCCCTGGGTTGCTTCCCCGAGTCGAGCACGCTGCCATGCACACTTAGAAGCCACATTTCCTTTATGTGCTATCCCAACCTGACTGCTTGACTTCAGATCAACATTAAATTTAATAATTCCTCGTTCTCTCCTTTGCACATGGCAGTTGTCACAACCCCAGATTCGAGCACTTCCAGCTCAGACAATGCGCTCCTGCGCTGCTATCTTTAATTGGCACTTTCCTGCCAAGCCTCAGCGTTTCGCATCGGGCTTTTTCCACGTGAGAGCTGCCACAAACAAAGCAGCCCGCTGACCCACTTCACTCCCACGTGAAGGCACATGAAGCTGCGCTTGGGTCACCAAACAGAAAAGAAAAGGCGAGAGCAGAAGGATTTGATTAAAGGGAAGTGAGCAAATGGCTTCAAGGCTCGTCGTGTGCACACGGGCACGTCTGCGTGCGTTCACTCCTTGCAGGAACTTGGCCACCCAGGAAGAAACACCACATTCAAAGCAGGTAGCCCTCATGCAGCATGAATCGGGTTTGATTCGAGATTTCCTGTTGGCACAGAAGTCCTGTGAGCCATAAAACATCCCCACAGCCCTCTTGTGCTGGCCCAGAGTGACTGCCTCCAGGGTGGTAGGGTACAGTTCATCACCCTGGCCAAAATATCAAGGAAGGTACCAATTAGTGTTAATTGAGGCACTCTTTGTTTTGTGACTGGAGTCTGAGCAGAAACCCCCCCAAAACTGAACACAGGCTACTGGCGACAGCTTTCCACCCTTTCTGACCTGAGCTGGGTTTAATGCCATAGTTGAGAAGGAGGTCTCTGGTCTTCACAAGGCACAGGCACTAGGTCTGGTATTTGCATCAGGGACCATATTTTTCCTGGCTGCTCCCAGGCCTCTGGGAAGAGACGTTTACAGGTCAAACCAACAAGAGTCCTATTTTTGTCTAGCACTTAAATTTACATGAAACAACATTTCAGTCCCGTTTCCTCTTCCTTCATAAATCCCCATTTACACTTTTTCAAATGGATTTACCTCTTCCTGTGCTTGTTCTCTGTAGTCATCTGCTGTTATTTTATATAGTTATCTGTGTTATTTTATCTTTTTTCCACCACCCAAACACTTATAATTATGCTCACTTTTTTTTTTTATACTTTCACATCACACATGCACATACCTTAGCAGCATGGATTCTTTTAATCTTTGAAAAACATTTCCTTTTTATCCTCACCCAAATATCAAGCCAACTGGAAAGTGACACATCAAGGTTAGGAATGCAGTCTGCTCCTGACAAGGAAAAAATGCTGAGCTTTGCAAGAGAGGCTAAGTGGATTAAGATCCTTTTTAAAGATTAGGTCACCCTTCACCCCAAATGCAGATTTCCACTAAAATTAATGGAAGCTCTTACAAAATGCAAAGGGAGAGCTGACATTGAACAGCAACGCAGCAAACACCCACAGGCAGACCACTCAAACCCGATTGTCCAAATCCCAGATTCCAAATGGTTCTTAACAACCAACGGATTGAATCTACACTACGTATTAACACGGCAGGATTTCATCTCGTAAAATTATGAGCTGATGGGGGGAAAAAAAACAGCTGAGCTAGTAGTTCTCGGGATAAAAACTTGGGCTGTGATTCATCCGATGTGACATTACACCAAAGGACAGGTTTGCCTTAGGAGAATTCACACCGCCCCTGAAACTACTCCTTTGCACTCGCACAGCTCCTGCCAGCACAGGCACAAAGCTCTGCCAGCTCCACACCTGTTTTTTTCAGGATACAATTCAATATAACACACTTTAAGCATTGCCCAGCAAACCACAAATGTCTTTGGGGGGAAAGCTGAAGGAAAAGCCCGATTTCCAGGTCCGTACCTGCCCACTAAGCCCTCCTCTCAGTCAGCACTGGAAAAACACACAGAAAAAAACCAGGGCTTTCTAGAATCACTATCTTAAAAAACAGTTTTAATTTGTTTTTCTCCTCCCAGGTCTTTAAAACAACAAGTGTCAAACCCAGAATCCACGTGATGGGTCGAGTGCAGGGTCGAACGTGCGGCCACAACAGGAGGTGCCCCATCACCCACGGCTCACTGCAGACACCCATCTTGCTGTCTCAAAGCAGTCCTGCCTGCTCTCTTCAATACTGCATTTAAAGAAAACCAGCATTTTCTTCCCTGATCAGAGCCAAGACTCTTACAGGATCTTCTCTGTAGCTTATTCTTTCCCAGCACAGGAGATCCACATCATTACCGGCCACAGACACTTAGATGTGTAACTAGTCCGAGCCTCCCAGGACAGCCAGCATCGCTGTCCCTGCCATATGCTTAATTAATGCTGGGTGGGAGAAGTGATGAGAGGCCTTGCTGCACCCTGCATGGGAGAAAATGGTTCACTATTAGCAATTCTCACTCTCACAGTTAACCCTTTCCTCAGCTTGCTCTGACAGCTGCTGGCCTTGGGCAGGGGGGAATGTGCTTGGATTAGTGGTGCCAGGCAGCAGCTTGACACCCATAACAGCTCTCCCCACTGCCACCATTCCAGCAGCACCCTGGGGTGGTCCCTTGCGTATCTCTGGCCAAGAAGGTGCAGATAACTGCTGCCTGGAGTTGAACATTTCAAGGCTTTGCAGGTTAGATTGTACACTCTGGAAAACAGGATGCGTTTGAACAGCATCTTGGACAATGAAGCAGTCTGGCCCAAGAGGAGGTGATCCTGGAGAACACCTAATGGAGATCACATCCACTGTACTGCTGTTACGCACTTGCCCAGGTTTCCACCTGCAACACCCACAACACAGCCCTTCTCTGGCCTGGCCAGCTGCACCAACAGGCAAAGTGAGAACCAAACACCCCCGCACTCTGAAGGGAAAGTTGGGAGAAAAAGAATTTGCTAGAGCTGCCCTCTGCCTCCCTGGTGCTTTGCTTGGAAAGGAGAGGATGCACCCCTGAGAGCCACACACAAATCCTCCCCTGCACCACGAGCTATTTGCAAACAAGGTCTAGCCTTGTTCCTCGGGGCTGCAGCCGTTTCAAAAGCCAGGTATGCAAGCAAACAGGCTTCTTACTGGCAAGAGCAAGTGTCACTTGCCCAGCCTGCTCTCCTCCTCCACTCGGGGCTCATGAGCAAGCACTAGCACTAGGTCCACAGCTTGCAGCACACTCCCAATGCACTGGGCAGCCTGGGCATCCCACAGCACATCCAACAGGCAAAACAAATTAGAAAAACATCAAACTGCATCTTTAATTTCAAGCAGTCTAACGCTGCCAAATTCACCAATGCTTTTTTTCCTCTAGAGGTGAGCATTGGCTTCATCATTCCTTTCACCCCTCTATTTTGCAGCCAATTCTGCTTTTCTCCCTGACCCCATTCCTCTTACATCCACTGCTTCATGGGCTGGTGAATGCTATGCACTCCAAGACCAGCTTCCCTCCCTGCAAAACAGAGAAATTAGAATAAACGAGTGTAAATTAGCAGACGTTGCCAGCACCTAAGTGTTTCTGAAGCTTGAAAATGGTACAATACACGTGGGTGTTCAGTAAAGCAGCTCCACAGTCATTCATTACAGAAAGGCAGAGAGCTTGCAAGTTATGCCTTGAAACCAAAGCCCCAACACTCCCAACATCCCAGTAAAACCAGCTCTCAGCCTGCCCTAAAATCAGCAGCCAGGAGGTTTGTGTTTGTCCAAAATGAAGCAACGACTGAAGAGCTGAGAAATAAAAATCAGTGCAAGGACTGAGGCATAACTCATGACACAGCACGTCTGTCCACTTGCTATGGAAACTATGTTTGGCAAGTATCAGGTGTCTGAATCTCTGCTTATGTACATCTCCCAGGACAGCAGTGTATTTATAACACAGGCAGCCTAAAAACAGAAATTATCACTGAGAAAAGCTACCCTTCTGCTGAGAGTTCCCTGCTGTAGCCTGGGTATTGTTGTCGCGCTTCGCTCAAACAGCACAGAAGTTTGTTTCCTTGTTTTTCAGATTTGCCATCTAAGCTGATCTCAATTGAAGGAAGACCAATAAACAAAAGGAAGGGAAAGGAAAATTACAGCAGGAAGCAAACCTTATTGTAAGCACAGCTTTCTTGAACGTCTTCCCATCCAGGCTCATGCTGCCATGCGAATATGGAGAGCCAGCAGCAGCCAGCGTGCTGGCTTAAAGGCACAAACCTTCTCCAGAGACCTGCAGAAGCATTAAGTTCCTGGAAGCTCATGCAGGCGGATGAGATGGCCCAGGCACGGCAAGGAGCGTGAAAAGCAAGAAGCCAAACACAGAGGAAAGGAAGCAGACACAGGCTTCCAGGCAGGGGCAGAACTCTCTTAGAGAACTTCTCTTAGAGAACTGGGCACAGAGAGGAGCATGGTGACAGAAGCAGAGTAGGAAAAAAAAGCAAGTCCAGGTTCAAAATGCAGGCCAAGGGGTTGGAAGGGGAAGCACAGGAAGGAAGCTGCTCAAGCTTCGGTGAAGATGGAACAGCGCTGGAGAGGTTACTCCAGATAAACTAAGCTTTCTTAAGAGCAGCTTTAACTCAACAGCCCTGGAAGGACTGTGGCGGCAGCAAAGAAATGGGCATATGGGATTAAGATCCACACAGGGTTTCTCCCGTATTCTCAAATCGTTTCAGAGATGCGCTACTCGTGCCACTCACTCCCAGCTTGACAGGTTTCCTCATCAATGGGGGAGGCCAGGAAAGCTTGTGCTCCCTTTGTCAGAGGGCAGCACGTCTCCACACAACTGAAGCGTGCTGCCCCCCCGTGTCAGACCGTGCCCATGAGACTCAGCTCCAGGCAGCAGACAGTGCAGACACATTCCTAATTCATCTTGACCCAACAACCATCTTTATTTGCACAGAAGTCAGGAATATGGATTTTCCAAGAAAACCGCCACCATGACACATCTCTTCTGCTGCTCTCTGCCATATGAAGTCGAGGCAGAAAAGATTTTTCGGGGCTGCATCTCAGTTGCTAAAAGGTAAACAATTTCTGCCAACCACTCTGATCACGTTTATCTCAAACCTTAGCTAAGGATGTACTTCCCGTGGGTTTGAGGTGTAAACACTGCCTGTTTCACACCAAACAACGCATGGAGAAGCAGCCCTGCAGGTGTACACAGCAGCACAGCTACTAGAAGGCAAGGACTGTTGGTGACCATTGGGCTGGTGAACATCTCTCCCCAGCGTGCCTGAGACAGGTGACAAGAATCTGATATAAAGACACGCTCATCCAAGTGGCTTCCCCAACAGTTTAGAGCGGCGAAGCAGAATGATCTAATTTGAGTCACTGAGAGAATGTCATTACGATCACATGATTATTCAAGTGATCAGGCCAGATAGGACAGAATTAGCCAGGCCAATAGTTCAGATTTCTTCTCCTCTGCCAGGACTCCAACTCTTAAAATAACCAGGGAATTAGCACCAGCCACCCACCTGAGCAGCTGGTTATCGTCACCTGGGCTTTCCTCTGAAATCTCCTGCCAAGCCTGACCTACAGCCGCCAGGGCAGCAGGAGAGTATGTCTCATCTCAGACAGTAAAAGATAAAAGCCAAGTAAAAGCCACAAAACCCAAACTGGGATTTCTGCAGGTCTCAGATTTGCAATAAAAATCCAAATTCTAATTGCACAGTGAAACTGCATTTTCAAACAGGACTGGTTATCTGCAGTCAGCTAACACAGGTTATGTCAGAACAAGAATAAATCTTGATGCACAACAAAAAGCTACACTCAGCTTTCTGAACTCGTACTACTGGTGACAAAATCCCGCCTTCCCCTTCCTGGTTCCCCCACCCAGATGCTCATTACAATACTGCAATGTGCTTATCTCCCTCTGAAGCAAAAGATATCCTTGTTTCACACAGGCAGTGAAACTCAAGTACAGGGATAAGGTGCTGCAGGGCCCAAAGGACAACAAAACTCCTAATACAACCCAGACTGCTCTGGATGCACCTTCTCAAAGAGCCTTGCTCGCTCTTGAGAACAGCTGGATGTAAGAGTTGTCACCATTTGCTCCTCTCCACAGTTCACCAAGGCCATTTTCCTCTGCCTCTTACTACCTTCCTAACCCCCCTCCTTCATTTTCCTCTGCCTCTTACTACCTTCCTAATCCCCCTCCTTTCCAAGTCCTCTGCAACCAACTCCACACCCTGGCAAAGGTGAGTCTCCCAGGCATTGCTGAAAGCAGGGCTGAAAGGCCGTGGCTGGCTCAGGCAGCGCAGTATATTCTGCCTCTGTCCTGCACAGCACGGGCACATCCTGACCAGTCAAACAGGAGATGAAATTCAAGGTTTGTCTTTCTTGGGGAAAAAAGTCCCTCACTCTCTATTTGCCTAACTATGTGAGAACTGGCATGAAACACAGACATTCAGTTAAACAGAAGAACCAATACCAATAGCCAGCACAGTTGAAAAATTATTATTATTTTTTTTTTATAACCCATCATTAATTATAAAGGTAATATACAGCCCACATCAGCAACTTCTGAATGGACAGCCTCACACTGTCTCTCAAAACAGCGAGCGCTAGAGACAAGTTACAGAATTAACTGAAGGTTCTGGCACAGCTCTAGGCGTGTCACAGGTGTGCACCAGTGTCATGGGCACTGGTGTGCACAAAGCCAAGAATATCTTCAAAGGCATAGAAGACCGTAGGTCCTCTGATGGCTAAAGAGGAGGGGGAGGATTTAGGAATAGATTCCTTGCCTAAGAAAGACTGAAACAGTCTAGCCAAGATGAACTGAGCCAGGGCAGTGGAACAACTAGAGGCTCCACCTCAACAGTTTTTGAGTTGACAAAAAACATGGCTACAGCCACCAACTTTTTACGTCTATTTCTGTTTCTTCAGATTTGGTTTTTCTCTTGGCTGCTTCTTTGGTCTCTGCACAGCATTCTTGACACTGGCAGGGGGCAGTCTGAGAGTTATTTCATTGTCCTCTGCATCATCATCCGCCTGGGAAGCCTTTCGGCGCTCGAGCACTGTTGGAGTACAGACCGGAGTAGGATCCTGAAGAGATCAGAAAGACACAATTCATTGCAAAGCATCTGCCAGAGAAGTTGTCACTGCCTCTCTGGTACCTCAAGGCACCTCAGACCAGCTCTCCTTCAGAATTTCCACATTCTAGGGCAAATTGTTTTCCTTTTACAGCTAGCTATTTTTGTAGACAGTACTTCTGTAGACAAAAGCATCATCTTCAAAAATGTGTATGTGAAAGGCAAATGTAAATTAACTCACATTTTCTAACATGTCATTATGCACATTTGCTTTCTAAACTTTACCTTTCCTGACTCAAAGCACAAAGAAAGCCAAGAGGAAAAGAATCACAAAGGAGGGGAAGCATAATTGAGACTGGCAGACAGAAATGCCACATTCAAGCCCACAGCAGAGCTGAAACATCCCAGCTTCATTATCTCAGTAAGTTCTCAGAACTCAGTTGACTGAATGTATGAGTTACCCTGTTTTCCTCCCAATTATCACAAGTAAATCCAGTAACATTAAAAAAAACAAAACCAAATTCACAGCAGTGATAAAACAGAAACATTAAGACCTTACAGACTTTTCAGACTGTCAGTGCCCAAAATCTCAGTCCTGATGACCCAAGCTTTCCCTTCATCCCACTGCTAGTTTTAGCTGGCATTAATTTTCAAAATAGTGGAATACCATGCACGAGGGAGGAGGGACAGTCTAGTAGGTAAATGGGGACTGTATTAATGGTTCAACTTCCTTTTTGTCAAAACAGGCTGGTATTATAATGTAGTGCAGACCAACAGAAGGATGTCAGCAAGATCACTCCGTACCAGTTTACAGCACAGATGCAGGTGGTGTACAGGTCACTGTACCCAGCACCCTGTGCTTCTCCTGCCTCAAGTTAGTGCTGCCTGAACACACCTCAGGCCAAGCACTGCCAGTTACAACGTGCTGAGCAGAAGCCTGTGCTGCTAAATACTGCCCCAGGAGAAAGGACCAAGAGGATCCAACCAACATACCCTGTTCAAGAGTGTTAATGTATCTCAAAGTAGCTGCTTTTGGCACAAAAATCTCTCAAGCAAGTAATATCGAAGTGAATATCAGGTGTTGAAATTAATGTAAAGAAACCAGCTGCAGACCTGAAACATCTACCCCAGTGTGAATGGTGGAGCGTGGTGCTGGGCATTTCCAGGACTCTTTGGTCTTACCTGGCTGCTCAAAGAAACATTCAGTTCTGGTTTCTTGGATGTGTTAACATTTTTTCTCTTTATGGAAAGCTCCTGTGCAGCCTAGGAAGCAAGACAGATCAGGGGGATCACTACAAACTTCTTTGTGTGAAGATGCAAATGGTCATTTAACAGTCTATGGGTTTTTTTGCTTCATAACTAGAAAATCTTTGCTACAGTGACTAAGTTCTCATTAATAAAATGACTTGCAGTGCCACAGAGTTGATCTGGTTTGAACAAAACCACCCAAAGTAGTGTAAGAAAACTGGGCATTTTTTAAAAACAGCAGTTAAACAGCAGTGCTTGAACTTCAACTCACTTCACCCAAGCACTCTGCAAACGAGCAATCACTTGTTTAGCTTAGGCAAGGCGTAGGGATGGAAGCTCTAGTCTTGGGACCTGCCTTCAAATACCTACCCCCCCTCTTCCCAAAATGCCTCCCTCGGGGCTTGGGCAAAGCTCCTGTTGCTCTTCTGTGATCCACAGACAGACTTGAAAACCCCAAGACATCCTACAGTTTATACAAACAGAAGAAAAGGAACGTCTTCCCTTTGTGTTAATTATTTACTTCTCTACAACCCAGCAACAGCATTACACTAATTTCCAGAAACTTCTATACAGTTCTTAATGATAGCAAGTCTCCCCGGTGCTCCAGCTTTTTCAATAGTTCCACACAAAGCATGATTTTCTTGTATTTCGTACAACCTTAAAAACATGTTTTACATAAAACACTCATCAAAACAATGCCAAACTTACAAATCCTGGGAAGTCGTAGTTGAGCCCCTTTTCAGCCAGCCTCTTCCGTAAGAGCTTCTCCTTTCGCAGCAGTCGCTTCGTCATCTTTGCCTTCTGGAGGAGGGAGCGTACCCGGTTGTACCGCCGGACCGCTGGCTGAGAGGGCTTCAGAAACCTTTTGTCACAGTTTTTGAAGAGGTTTTCGTGGACCCTTTCTGGAGATATGAACTGACCTGTATCACAAATGTAAAACAGCAGAATACTTTTTCAGTTTCACACAGAAAAAAAGTCAGAGAAACCTGCTTTTCAAAAGCTGATACTCACAATCCTTTACAAAACAAGCATTACTATCACCATATCTGAGAAACTCGCTAATTTCATTAATCTTTTAATCAAAAAAGCCCCCTATGTCTAACAAAACAGACAGCAGCTACACAGTTACAATTGACAAAGAATTTCCACATCAAAGGAACTGTCTCCACAGCAAACCCCACTGCTCCCTGAGATTTCATGTTACACAATTACACAACAAGTATTATCTGTGTAGAGGGGAAAAAAACCAGTACTAGTGACCAACAGGCTGCTGAGGACGTCCTTTACACAGGAAGAAAAGCTCAGTTCTGCAGAAAATCCTTTGGGGATAAAACTTCATTTAAAAAAAAACAGGATTCCCTAAATAGTCCAAAACAGTAACACAAATGACTATGAATTTCCTTTGCACATTAAAGGACTTACACTTCAGCAGTCTTTCAGAAAACAGATAGTTGTTCATTGTGTCCGCAACGATCTTAGCCACATCATCGGACTCAAACTCTATAAATCCGTAGCCTTTGCTGGCTCCAGTCTGCAAGGAACGACAGAAAGAAATGTGAAACGACGCCTCCATACCTGAAGAGCTAAACTTATTTTATGTTTCTGGAGTCACAGCCCATTCTCAGCTAAACACAAGCAATTTCACAAAGTTCAGTGAAATCATTAAAAGCAGCAGATGTGCCCTTGTGGCAAAGAAGGCCAATGGCATCTTGGGGTGCATCAGGAAGAGTGTGACCAGCAGCTCGAGAGAGGTCATCCTGCCCCTCTACTCTGCCCTGGTGAGGCCCCATCTGGAGCACTGTGTCCAGTTCTGGGCTCCCCAGTTCAAGAATGACAGGCAGCTGCTGGAGAGAGTACAGCAGAGAGCTACAAAGATGATTAGGGGCCTGAAGCATCTCTCCTACAAGGAAAAGCTGAGGGACTTGGGTCTTTTTAGTCTGGAGATGACCAAGGGGAGATCCAATCAATGGTTATAAATACTTAAAGGGTGGGTGTCAAGGGCCGGTCTTTTTTCGTGGTGCCCAGTGACAGGACAAGAGAAAATGGGCACAAACATAAGAAGTTCCATCTAAACACAAGGAGGAACTTCTTTACTTTGAGGGTGGCAGAGCCCTGGAACAGGCTGCCCAGAGAGGTGGGGGAGTCTCCTTCTCTGGAGACATTCAAAACCCGCCTGGACATGTTCCTGTGCAAGTTGCTCTGGGTGGACCTGCTCTGGCAGGGGGGTGGACTAGATGATCTCCAGAGGTCCCCTCCAACCCCATGTGATTCTGTGAGGTCCCAAATTGGTAAGATGTTATTCTTAGATATTTATCTGCAATTGAAACAAACTGCTCACTGATACCTATTTGTTAAAAGAAACAACCATCCTGCATTGTTGCTGTCACCAAGTGTATAGAGTAATAATGTAACACGGTGATAAATCCAGGCATGAGAAGCTGAATTTATCAAGCACAAAAGCAACAAAAAGTGTGTATTGCTTCACACTTTCCCTTGAACGAGTGCATTCTGCCACCCCCCTCACACAAGCCGTCACTCGTGGAAAAAGGCGGCTCCGTTAACTGTGGCTGGAGCCGCCTATTCGCAGCGGTGCTCCTTTCACTGGTAGGGTTTTTAGGACAAGCCCTTACTCGCGGCGCCCCCCTCCGCCCGCTCACCACACTGCAGCCCCGCTTCCCACGTGGAGGCCGGGAAGGCGGAGCCCCGGGCAGGCGGCAGCGACACACGGAGCTGCCCCGGGAAAGGAGCCAGCTCTCTCCGTTCACCGAGTCGGCAGCTTGTGCGAGAAGTAGCCTCAGAGACGGCCGGGCTCGGCCTGAGGCCGCCGGTATCTGTCTCGGGCGGGAACCGGGGCGGGGAGAGACGCGCGGGACGGTTGGTTACCTTCTTACTCCTGGAGAGCCGGAGCCGCGTCACCGTCCCGAACTGCCCGAAGTACTCGTGCATCTGCGGCTCGCAGACACCCCGCGGGAGGTGCCCCACGTACACCACGCCCGGCGTCAGCTCCTCCTGCGGGGCACAAGGCAGCGCTCTCACCGCGGGCCCGGGGCACAAGGCAGCCCTCTCACCACAGGCCCAGCCCGGCCCGGCCGCCCCCGCCCCTTTCCGGCGCCCCGCTCACCTTGGCCGCCCGTTTGTTGCGGACCCGCTGCACCTTCTGCTGGAACTCGCGCTGCAGCCGCGGCTCCAAGGCCAGGAACGACGCCGTGGGTGCGGACGCTGGAACCTCCGCCGCCGCCTCCTTCTCGGCCGCCGCCATGCTGCCGCCGCCGGAAGCGCGTCACTCCCCCCGCACGCGGCGGCGGGGGCGCGCAGGCGCAGAGCCGCGGGGCGCCGTCTCCCAGCAACCGGGCGCGGCGCCGCCGTGCTCCCCCTCCTTCCCACCCCCCCCTCGACGACGTCGCCTAGCAACGCGGCGCCGTCCCTGCCGCCGCACGGGGCCGGGCCCCGCCGCACCGGGAGGCGGCCTTGGGTCACGGACACCCCCGCGGGGCGAGTAGCTCCCGGCGAGCACCCGCTCGCGCCGTCCTCTCCGCCAATCTCGCTCTTCCCGCCCCTCAGGCACTGCGCGGGGCAGCCCGGCTGAGGCGCGGTCAGGCAGCGCGCGGGGCAGCCCCCGCGCCGGCGGTACAGAAGGCCCCCTACGGGCGCGGGAGGCCCCAGCGGCGGGAGGCGGCGGCGGGCACCATGTCGGTGAGCGACATGTTCATCGTGCTGCAGGGCGTCCTCACCGCCGACCAGGACATCCGCGAGGTGGGCGGCGGGTTGGGGACGGGACCGGGGACGGGCTGAGGTGGGGCGGCGGGGTGTTCGGGGCCCGCGGCCCGATGCCTGCCTGACGGCGGCCTGTCCCCGCAGGAGATCCGGAAGGTGGTGCAGGCGCTGGAGCAGACGGCCCGGGAGATCCTGACGCTGCTGCAGGGCGTGCACCAGGGAGCCGGCTTCCAGGACAGTGAGTTCGCCTTCGCTGGGGAGCGGGGGACGGGCGTTCGAGGGGGGGGCGCGGGAACACCCCCCGGTGTCACCGGCGCCCCTTTCCTGGGGTGTCAAGCGTGGGCTTCTCAGAGGCTGCTGTGGCGGGGGCGGTCTCCTGGGGGGTTTCAAGCCCAGCAAGTGGAAAACCTGCCGTTCAGCCTCAGGAAACTGTTCTTTCCCCTTCTCCCGGCCCCATGCCGGTGTTTCAGAGTCTCCGTGCAGAATTGGGCTCTTTTTGCGGGTGTTCACTTCCTGGGTTGTAGAATTCGCTCACAGATTTCCCTCTAAGTGACGTGCACGTAGATTTATATATCCTGCTAATTTCACCATCACCTGTTGGGCCTTTGTATTTGTTTCCTCTTCCTGGCCCCTTCACCCCGCCCCCTAAAAAGCCGTGACACCGGACGCTCAGGGGGCCGTTCAGGACGCTGTGGGGAGGGCAGGACTTTGGTCTGGTTTGTGTGAGACTGACCTGTGTGTGTCTGTATGTGTAAAATCTGCTTAGTGTTGCAAAATCTAAAGGGAGTTTGCAATGGCTTATAAAGCAGGAGCTGTGCTCGATGTACGTTTGAGTGGCAACTGGAATTGTTCTGGTATTTTTGAGGTTTGGGTGAAAGCTGGCCTGGTTCCTTGCTTTCAGTCCAAATTTGTTTAAGGTATTTAATGTTTCGGACCAACCCGTTTCACCCAGGGCACAAGAACAGACCTAGATGCCACATAAAATTTTGGTTCCCCCATCCTCATTTTTAGACTTACTGGTGAAACTACTGGAATAAGTGAGATTTTTTTCCTCTTAAATATGTGACTTAAAAGCTGTTTTTCAAGTCCATGAATATTTCCTGACAAGAAGCATCCATTCTGACTTTCCTGGAAACCCTTGAGAGGAATTTGGGGAAGGGGAGATACCTGGCAGGCCACCCTCTGAAGGTGAATAGGAGAAGGAACCTCAGCAGATGTTGTTTTATTCACCTGCAGAGCTGACTGGTTGTCATCAGCCTGGTGACATTCAGCAGCACGTTCCTGCTGGAGCTGGAGACCTGGGATTTCTCTGGCCTCCGAGAGGATACGTGTTTAGCAACGTGCGACACCGGAGGTTTGACCTCTGCTGGCAAGTGCAGCTTCCACCTACTTAAGAAATCTGGCAGTGCTAAAAATTAGGACTACTAATTGGCTAATACACTCATTTTTCTAAGCTGAGTGAGCCCCTGGAAGTTGTGACAGTTGTGTTGCGTGGGTGTCAATGTCAGGGGTTGCTTTCCGGCGTTTAATAGTGGAGATCTGCACCTGGCTCACTATTTTTCACACTTGATTTTTCTGGGAGAGAACTGGTTCTGGAACTTGCAGAGTCTGAGAAGAGATTTGGAATAGTTAAAAGTAGAAAAAAAAAAAAGGGAAAAAAAGAAGCTCATCTTAATTCTTGTCATACCAAAGATAATGAATGCATGCTTAATAGGTTAGGAGTTAACTCATGCTAATAGACCTGTCAGTTTGTCATCAATTCCAAGCATAATAAAGAAAGTCAATAAAGGTTCAGATTAATAAAAGTTTACAGCAGAATGATATAATGCCAATTACCAGAAGGATTGTTACAGGGGTAAGTAGCACCTGTCAGATGTCACATGTTTAGACTACAGTTTTATTTGATAATGGTTGTAGTTGTGCAGTGTAGTGCCCTTGAATGGCTGTTTGGCTTTACTACAGCGTCTCGTTTGTTGAGTCTGTACCGTATTTTTACTAAGAAAATACAGTGATTCTTCCTTAGCAGATTAAAAAAGGATAAGTGATGTCTCTTGGAACTATGGAAAAGGATTATTCATTGCAGTGGAGTTCTGGCAAGACTTCTTAGCATCAAGGCTTTTTAGCCTTATCTTTGCTTACATCTTGGAATAAATAAATATATTAACACTATTAATAACTATATTGAACTATAAAAATATTAAATGATAAATAAACTATATAGACTAATAACTAATTAATAAAAAACCAAAATTACTACAAGTTCACAGGTGACAGGTAACTCCTGATGCTTGGTGACTGCAGCTCTGTGGCCGCGGGTGGTTTAAGCTGGTGCTGCCGACAGAAGCTGTGGTGCTTCTTGTGCCCTCTCCCTTGTGCCAGCAGGAGACGGCTTTTTTGGGAGACGGCATCTTTTTTAGTGGTGCTCAGTGACAGGGCAAGAGGAAATGGGCACAAACTTGATCATAAGAAGTTCCATCTAAACGTGAGGAGGAATTTCTTTACTTTGAGGTTGGCAGAGCCCTGGAAGAGGCTGCCCAGAGAGGTGGTGGAATCTCCTTCTCTGGAGACATTCAAAACCCTCAATGACACGTTCCTGTGCAACCTGCTCTGGGAGGACCTGCTTTGGCAGGGGGGTTGGACTGGATGCAGAGGTTCCCTCCAACCCCATATCATTCTGTGATTCTGTGTAACTGCTGTTCACGGTGCCAGCTCCTCTGGTCTCTCTGCAGCGAGCACAAGACTGTGTTAGCTGTGGGATAAGCTCTGTCAGTCACAGCCTTTATTCAGCTGTGGGGAAGGGAAGGAAAACCAGCAGAGCCTCAGGCCAGCAGCCTCCACAGCAGGGCTAGAGATCTCTCTCTTTCCACTCTCTCTGCTCCCTGTCCAAAACAGAGTTTGGGAACTGCTCGGAAAGCTGTTCAGGGCAACGTGTGCTGCAGCCAGCTGTTAGCTGACAGGACTCTGCGTGACAAGCAAGGTCTTTGGAGGCTGAAACTCAATTTAGTATGTCTTTGCTCTTGAGACACTTTGTGTTAAGTTAGGCAAAGCATCTGTGGTGATCCAGTGACTCCTAGTGGGGCTTGTTTGATAAAAATAATTCATCACAGCTTCCAGATTTAGCTTCTGTGGATCTTGTTTAAATAATCCTATCTTCTATACGTCGAGATGCAGGAGAGCCTGTCGGGTTGATCTTCTGTCTTCCCTGGGTCGTGACCAGGATTCCTGAGGCGGCTGCAGTTCAGAAGTACTGGTTTGGGTAGTTCTGTCGGCCCCGGTACTGCGGGCACAGGGTGGCTGTAACTCGTATGGCTAAACAGGAGGTGGCAGTGGGTGGTACACAAACAAGGGAGCATTTCTCTGCAGAGGTATAACATACATTGGGCAGGTACAATATACATGGGCTAAAACCCAGTTTCTTAAAATAAAATGTCATTTCCTGAAGGGATGTATTCCCCGATGCCTCTTGGTCTGTAGGTTGCATGACCTTTCCAGCGTTTTCCTCTGTCAGTGCCCATTACAGAATGGGTTCTTCATCCATGATGTAAGTTTTATAGTAGCAGTAATTACTCACGATTAG
Organism: Calidris pugnax; assembly: GCF_001431845.1. NCBI lineage: Eukaryota > Metazoa > Chordata > Aves > Charadriiformes > Scolopacidae > Calidris > Calidris pugnax. Next base: position 4,357,865 of record NW_015090770.1, on the reverse strand, counting down.
CAGTGATTCTTAAATAACACTGGGGCATCTTGTCTTAAGTTCAAAGCCAAGGTCTAGAGCAGATCAGACAGCCCAAAACTCAGGATTATATCTGTCTGTGTGACTCCTGGTGCGACAGAGGGTATTTCTGAGGCTGATTTGAATGCGAGTGGGCTGTCTCGGTCAGCAAAGGAGCACCCATAACACCAGACTGGAAAACTCTCTGTTTACAGAACCCTGTTCTCTGTCGAGTACTGATGTTGTGCTGTTTCTTTTTCAGTACCAAAGAAATGTCAGAAGGCTCGTGAACACTTTGGCACCGTGAGAACGCAGCTGGAGTCTCTGAAGACCAAGTTTCCCGCTGATCAGTATTACAGGTGAGCAGGATCACTCACAGCCAGGTGTGGATGCGGGAATTGCCTGGGCATATCGGGCATCGTTACTTTGGGAGAATGATTTAAAGGTTTATGGGCCCAATGCTTCTTTCTGTTTGAGAAGTGTGAGGTTTTTATAACCACAGATAAAAAATGCTTCTGCTCAAACTCTTGATTTTTAACTTTTCACTAAAAATACCCAGTATCTAATCCTTTTTCTAGAAACTTTTTTAAAAAAAGAACAATGAAAGTTTAAGCAATCGGTGTTCTGTTGGAGCTGCCCTTGTTTCTGAGAGCAGAGCTCTCAGTCTGTCACAAAATGGCTGTTTGCTGCTGCAGGTACTACATGAAGTTGTCACCTTGGTGTTTTGTTTGCTGCCAGAAGGGGACGGTGTCTGGCAAGAACATTGCACAGAACAAGAATCTTGTCAGCTCAGATCTGCCGAGGGCGGGTGGGAGGGAAAGCTCTGGGTGCCCTTGTGGGCGAGACAACCTGACAGACTCCCTGAACCGAGGAGGTGTGCGAGGAGCCAGCGCCCGGCGTAGTGTCTGGGGAGAGGGGGAAGCTGTGGAGTACCAAGGATATGACTTTAAGCTGGTGTCATTTTGATAAGCCAAAAATATTGCAAAGTTCTACGTGTGAAGGTGGAAGACATAATGTATACATAATGTATGCTTGTTGCCCAGCTCTCCAGTAATAGGTGTTACTTATTTATACCTTGACTTGGTGTTTTCTTCGACAGATTTCATGAGCACTGGAGGTTTGTGCTCCAGCGGTTGGTGTTTCTGGCAGCGTTTGTTGTCTACTTGGAGTCAGAAACGTTAGTGACCCGAGAGGCTGTTGCAGAAATACTTGGGAGTAAGTTAATGTTGTAACTGAAGAGGAAAAAGCTTGTGATGTTTTTAGATATCGTAGCTTTGAGAGGTCCAGGGAAACGGCAGAACTTCAGTTCTTCTCAAGAAATAGTTTCCAAAATTTATCTGGCATTTGATTTCATTATATAAACAGGAAATTGTTTTAGAAGGTGGAAAATGGCAAATCTAATGTGAACAAAAGTATTTAGTAATAAATTCATCATCAATGAAGACTATTTATTCAAATTGCCTAAATTTACTAAAAGAATAATACAAAGATGAGAGCTTATTTTTATCACTTTTTGCTTTTGGTGTTTAAAAAGTGTAGAAAACAGATCAAATTTTTATGTTGTAGGAGAACTCCATCCTCCCAGAGCAAAGGATTTGAAAAAAAAAAAATTCAGGCAAATATTTTTCTAAGAACGAACTGCAGACCCCTCTCCTATACATTAATGTAAATTCGGTTATTCTGTTGGATCAACTATAACCTATTGCACGTCCAGTGGAGGATGTATGAGATGCTGAACTGAAACGCTGAGAAGCGGCAGTAATTGCATCACATACAGGAAAAGACTGACTTTTATTTTGTAATAATTTTTCAAAAATTTGATATTTCAAGTTAACTCCAGTAAACAAATGCAATTTCAGCTCCCTGGTTTCGCTCACGTTCAGCGCCACCTGATTTACCGCTGTGTTTTCCATCCTAGTTGAAGCTGATCGAGAGCGGGGCTTTCACCTGGACATTGAAGACTATCTTTCTGGTGTGTTAACGCTCGCCAGTGAGCTGGTAAGGAAGATATTCATGCATATATTTGGATTGAAACTGACTTGAAATAGTGTTTTCTAACTTTTCAAGTCATTCCTGAAAGTTATGATATGCAACACCTCCATGTGAACTCTAGCAAACCACCTGTCTAGCCCAGAATTGTTCCTCGCTGAAATCTTAAGATTTAAACTAGGCACTTGATTGAAAATCCAGGATGTTTTCAACAAAAAGGTAGACCCGAGTATAAATAATCTGGCTGCCTGGACCAAAACTGCTTCGTTTGGTATAATAGCCATTGGGAATAGTGATGTGATTTGGGTGGGTTCCTCTGCTGATGTTCTCCCCTGTGTCTCCCTCTGGTAGGCCCGACTGGCAGTGAACAGCGTCACGGCGGGCGACTACTCTCGCCCTCTCCGCATCTCAACCTTTATCAACGAGCTGGATTCCGGCTTCCGTCTCCTCAACCTGAAGAATGACTCCCTGAGGAAACGGTACGACGGCCTGAAATACGACGTCAAGAAAATCGAGGAAGTGGTTTACGACTTGTCGATCAGAGGACTCAATAAGGAGGCAACAATTAGTGCGGGTGGAGAGAAGTGAAGGATGCTCGTTTTAACAGCCTCATTGATTACCTCAGACGGTTGCCAATTCCGGGGGGGTGCTAGCGAAGCCTTCCTACAGTAGTTTAGAAGAACTGCAGCTGAAAGCTGCTCTCTATTTTCTTACGAAAGGTGTAGTACGGGTGTGAGGCCTCAAAATGTTTTGTAAAATCCTGTCTAGATTAGGGCGGGAGGCTCCCTGTCTCCAGTGGAATTCCTCTGTCAAACCTGGTGCCCTCCCGAGCGCAGCGGCAGTAGCTGCCACTGACTCCCACGAGCTCCAGTTCTCCTTTAGTTGTGTCGTGTTGCTTCGCTGCGCCGGCAGTGACGTGTCCCCACTGTCCCTGCTCACACACCTTCACAGGCGTGAGCAGGGCTTGCAGCACGGGTACATGTGGTGTTTTAAAACACAGCATGTAAATATCTATACTTTTTTTTTTTAAGACACAGATAATTTTTTTTTGCCTTTTTATTTCTTAAATTTTCACTCACGTCAGTAAGTTGGACAGATTTGCATAGCTGTTTACTAACCAGATCTTTAAAAATGGGTTCTGTTAATGTCTCCCCCTTAATTGAGAAACTAGTGAAAATATTCCTGAGAATTTCTCCATTGGAACTGGTGTGCGGCACCCGGACACATCTCTCTCTCTTTTGTGTTTATTTTTCCTTTCCTCCAAGATTTCTTTTGCCGGGGGAGCAAGGTGTTCTCAAACATCTGCTTTCAGTGGCAGGTATTTGTTTTACTGACACGAGTAAGTGCTGAGTTTTAACATGATCGTTTGCCTTGAGAACCCGGTGTAACCAATGTTATTTTATTTTTTTTAACTACCAAAGTTTCCGAATAGAGCAGCGGTAACCGATAAACTGCAGGGAGCACCTGAGTTTTAACAACCTACGTAGGCTGCAACCGTACCCGTGTCCTGGGATTAAAGAAAAAAAAGACCACACCAAAAGTATAGTCCATGTAGTAAAATGTTTGTACGTTCAGAAAAGAGGAAATTACTAGTTTCAGATACTCTGCATGTAAGGTGTTTGCAAACACCAACAGCCTCTTTCCTTTGTGTAAATACCTCCCAGGTTGTTTGTTCCCTTTGTCCTAAATGCCTTTGAGTTTTGCCATTCTCCTCCTACTTCTGGTGGTGCAGGAGGGTTAAGGAGAAAAACAAACTTACTTAGGAGGAGGAATATTTCCAGAGGATGAACACAAACAGCCAAGTTGATGTGGGGTTTGTTAGTGTTTCATTTTGTTAGCAAAGATTTCCCACTGTTTCAGTTAAGTTTTTGTTTTGTTTATTGGAAAAAAATGATTTCTTGGTTATTTTGGCCAATAAAAGCTGTTCTTTGATTTTGGCCATTTGGTAACTCCGCCTCCTGTCTCAATGTCTGTTGTTATTTGCTTCCCTTCCTGGGAACCCACCTAAATCATAATATAAGTTCAGGCTTCAGCTCTGCTTGGACAGCAATAGAGCTTCTCGCTTTGGCTGTTCCATGGGACACTCCCTTGTGCTGGCGAGTGGAGCCGAAGTCAAGCTGCAAACAGATCTCATAAGCTTTTTTTAACTTTTAATTTTGACCTATTCCACTAGGTATGGAGGAGTTTATCATCACCAAATCCAAGGTGTGGCAAGGTTCATCTTCAGAGCATCTCATCATCTTTAATGTCTGTCCTTATCTTCGTATCTTATGTCACATAACGTAGGGAGATGGTAATATCCCTCTTTCACAGCTGAAGAAAAGGAGGGTGTAACTTCCTGAGCCCCATGACGACAAGACCAGCTTTCAAAGTAGTTCTCTCCTCTTGCCCGATGCCACCGTTTGCTTCTTTCTCACTTTAACCCTGTGGAGGTGGGAGGAAGGAAGGAGCTTAAGCCAGTTCTACTGCCAGAACCAGAGGCTCGTGAAACAACACCCAAAGGCTCTGAGACACAGCAAGGTCACACAGGAAACGCGTGGGAGCAGGGGAATTAAAGAAAGGTTTCCTGAGCCTCAGTCTGTGGGGCTGGAGGACTCCTGGCACGTGGGACTGGGACGGGAGGCCACGTGGTGGGGCAGGTTTCTGGTTTGTTAAGGCTTTGCGCTGACTTGCGTCCCAAGCGCTCCGGTCACGTTTGGTCAGGCAACGGGTCTGCTTCCTGTGTGCCCAATGGAGCTTTTCAGCAGATCCTAGGTGTGCCAGCTTTTGCATCTTATGTGGTGTCCTGGAGTTGGTGGAGATACAGCAGGACTGCACCAGAGGTGCAGGTACTCTGGGAGAGACAACTGGAAGAGCAAGTCTCTTACTCAGGGCTTACAAAGTCTGCAAAGTGTGGGATCCTTCTGTCTGAGGCTCTGGGAAGAGCAAGTGCCTGAGAAAGAGACACTCCAGTCTCGTGTTCCTGGAGGGTGTTCTTTCCCGTTCCTCGGTTCTGGGAGAGCCCAGCATCTTCTTCTGAGAAAGCATCATTTGCAGGGCCGGGCTGCGCAGTGCGTTCCCAAGACAGGTCTGGGTGAGGGAAAGGAAAACCACAGACTCTCCCTGGGCTGCGGCAGGGAAAGCTGGGGACATGCTTTGTGTGGCTGCCTCTGCGCAGAGGTAGCCTGTAGGACATCGTGGCCTTGATTGGGAATCTGCACATTCCTCTCTGGTCCTAAATGGTAAATTCTGTTTCTGTCCCAGAGAAGGGAAGACCCAGAAGGGCTTGAGCAGGGGGGTTCTTTCTCCTCTGGCCCTTCCCTTTCCCAGGTTAGCCAGGGGGAACAGCAGTGGGAGTGGGAGCTGGGAGGACTGCAGAAGCTTGGTGGCTCAGGATGAATTGGATGCACTTGAACTGTGACCAAATACCTCCCGTTGGCAGCGAATGGGCTGCGCGGCGTGCGCTGGCAGCCGGGAGGGGAGTGAGTCAGCAGCGCTGGGGAGTCTGACTCAACAGCCCAGGGAGCGCCCTCTTGGATCATATTCACTCACTGGTTTGGGGATTTTCCCCCTCCCCGCCCCCATCTTGATGTCATTTCTGAGGGTTTTCTTTATTTCAGTAAAAAGGGCACTTAAATAGTTGATTAACTGCTCTTTATTTATAGCACTGCCTGTTCCACCCCTGCGGATCGATGAAAGCGCTGACCTGAAACCGTTTGGGACACCGGTGTGGAGAGAGCTGCGTGGTGCAGGATGCGGAGGAGACCTGGGGGCTGGCTGTGGAACTGAGCTCCATTTGCTGGAATCGATCAACTGCAGCCCCACACCGGCACCCTCCTCACTCTGGCACTTGCTAAAGGACACGTTATCACCTCCCGACTGCCATATCTAGTGCCACTGCAGGTCTCTGCGTGGTGAGCTGGATGGAGGAACTGATGTAGCTGAAACCATCTTTATTTTCCAGCGGTGTTTGCCACCAACCCAGGTCACCGCACGGTCCCGCACACGCTGTGCCGGTGCGTGGAGGGAGGCTCCCTCCTCTCCCTGCGGTGCCAGCTCTAAGCACTCGCTGGGCTGCGACACTACGTGGGGAATTGTCTGATTTTCTTGCAGTAATTTAACCGCTTCCCATTCTGTAAGGATCGCCAAGGCTTTTCTCTTTGGATAAATAATTTGCCTTCATTTTACTGCAAAAGCGGTGATTTCTGTGCTATAGAGCCTCGCTCGTGTTTTTCAGCCGATAAGGTCATTACACACAAAGGCAATTAATGAGAGCAGAAAGTGAACACGGATGACTCCTGGGGTCTGTGCGTGGATATTGACCCGTTACTCATCAGCAGTCCATCCTCCCTCATTAATTAGCGTCTGTTGCTGGATACCGCACTGTACTGCAGTGCGTGGAGGGGCTGTTCAGAGCCTCCTGCCTGCTGCACTCACAGAGTGTCTTTAACAAAGTGATCAATTTTGAAAGGAACAGTCCTTTATGGTATATATCTCCTCTGTGCATGTTGTGGGTGAATTAGGCATGAATTACTTGAAGATGGGCGTTTCCTTTGCAGGTTTCTCTGCCTCTCTGTTGCTGTCACTTCAACCTGTGGTGCTTCTGGCTGGCACTGGTTTGCCATCGCTGGAGGATTGCCCTGCCCAAGGCAGGGTCTTTTCCTAAACGTCTTTTCCTAAAACCAGCCCTTTCTTGAGAGAAGGGGAATGCTCTCCTTGTCCGAGTGCTTGTTCATCTGCACCTTCACGCTATAGGTGTGCAAACATCTAACCTGCTTCTCTTGGGAAAATATAAGAGCCTGAGCCCTGCAAGGGCACTGATGGCTCCGTGGGAAGCCTGCTGGCTCCCACCCCGGTGGGGAGAGGTGTCGGGCTGCCTCCAGGTCTGCACTGGGGCCCTGTGCAGCTCTCATGGGCTTCTGTGGAGTCTGACTTCACCACAGCCTCTTGGAGACTTCACCAGGGTCCACAGAAAGTCTAAAGAGAAGAAAAAGCCTGAGATTTCAGCTCCTGTGAAATGGTCCAGGGCTATAGAGGCCTTGTGCTCTTTGTGTGTTTCAGTTACCCCAGGCATCAGTCATGGGATTTGCTCTGTGACCTTCTTGTGACCTCCAGCCTTCCCACTCTCATCTGTCAGCCCTCCCCACAACACCCAGAGAAACATGTGATGTGGGTCCTCCCAAGGATGTGACTTTGGCACTGCAAGGAAGGTTCCTGTGCCAGAAGGGAGGGTTCAAAACCACTTGGGGCTCCACTGCCGCTGAAACAAAGTGTTCCTTTGCCTGCTCCTACACAAGACACCTTCCCTGGGAGGGCTGTGGGCAGTTGGGGTCTTCTCACCTGCAGCTGAGATGGTTTCTCAGGGATGCAAAGCCTGCACTGGTGGAGATCGCACTGGGGCATGATTTGAGCCAGAGTTGCAGATCATCACTACATCCATCCCTGCTAATGGACCTAGAGCCAGCTGTTCACCTTTTTCCAGCTGTGTAACTGCTCCCAGCCAAGCCTGGGCAGACACCGGTGCTGCAGGACACTCTGCCTGTGTTCGGACTCCTCAGGAGGGCTCTCCACTCCCTGCTGAAGAGGATGCTCTAAATTCCTGTCACTTGACTTTTCCATCCATGTTGTAGAAAGGTTTCCCCTAGAGGACCACCTTCAGCTTCCTGAGCGAGAGATCTTTTTTTCTAATGAGTGCCCTTGGGGCTTGCCTGCAGGTTTTGGACTGTGCAGTGTTATTGTCAAAACTTCTTTTTTTTTTTAATTGCTTGTACCTGTCTCCAGTGATATTGATATTCTGCAGCAGCCTCTGTGAGAAATAAGGCAGTTCCTTTGTCTGCCTGATCGCTAAGACTTTTTGCTCTGTCGTATTCCACTGTAGTGACAGAAGGTCACTCAATGGTGACAGTGAGATCTTTGAAAATGTATTTGATCTCTGTCAGGAGGACAGTTTCCCCCACCACATTTTGTTCCAGGTTTTTCCAATTTAAAGTCAGAGAACACCAGCCTAATTCCAGCTGAACTTCACCTGGCTCCCCAGCATACATTTAAGAGACACAGTGGGCATCACAAAAGGAGAGTTACCACAGCTGCCTCACCCATGAGCTCTGGAGGGGTATCTTTGACATATGGTGCTAGAAGGCTTGAATTATCTTCTCTTTGAGGATGTCGGGGACAAGGAAAACAGTGTGAGATTCACCAGAATCTCCTGCTGGAGACCTGCCTTCCTGGGATTTTAGCTCCGTAATAGATTCACATGCATGGAATGACTGAAGTTCCCCAAGACAGAGATCTGAGATGATCTTGGAGGTTTTTGCAGGATTTGGGATGTGCTGAGGTCAATCTCTCCGTCTCCAGTGACAGCTACAATAAACTATTGCTGGTGCTTGCTTTCAGATGCCTTCTTGATCATGTAGCAAAGACCTACACTGAACGCCCCTTCCCCATCCTCACTTCTGTCAAGAACAACCAGGAATGTACAAAAACACCATAAAAGAGATCTCTGTGCACTAAAGCAGAAGTCTCTGCCCTCTAAAGTAATCGCTGTTCATCTCCCTGTGTTTTTTTCAGGCTTTTCCCACTCAGCCTGCTGACTTTTAACGTAGCCATTTGTTATTTCCTCGGGACCTGAACTCACGGGGGGCTCTTAATGCAGTGCTGTGTCTTCCTGTGTGTCTACTTTGTGAGCTCAAAACCACAGGGATTCTATGATAAAGGCTGCCTCTTGTTGGTCGTGTTGTTTTCCTAGAAAATTACCAGTAAGATTCAACCTAAATTCTTGTTTAAGCTCATTTATGAGTTCTGATAAATCAAGGGAGTAATTGACTTTCTCTTTTTTGCCACTAATGTGGTACTTCCAGAGAAACCAGCCTGGTAAGTTCAGTGGGCAGGAGTCCTGAAAAGTAATCTTAGTATTGTCCGTCATGACAATGAGAGGTATAAAAATATTACGGAGCCTTAGGACAGCCAGTTTGGAACAAATAATTGCTTTCTTGGCTTGCAGACAACCCTTTTCCCAAGTACCCAGGGTTATAATAGCATTTTGTCGGGTTTGTTAATCAGAAATGGAAAAATACAGCACAACTAATCTCCAGGGCTGCCAAGTAAGATGTGTACATGTGATACTGAAAGACCTGGAACTTCCCAGGAGAGAGGGATCACCCAGTTCAGAAAGGTTCCCGAGGATTATGGAAACCTGCTGCCTCGTCAGCGCTGACGCTCCTCGCCCTCCCCGTGCAGGCTGACCCCGCAGCACGAGGGACTGTCCTGCACTGCTGCTCCCTTTCAACACCTGTAATTTCAAGGCGGGAGAGCAGCTGAGCACACACCGGATACGTAAAAGATAAATACCATTGGAAGCACAACCTCTGTCTCGTTTGACAGGTTCAACAATCGGGCTGTCACTCCCCATAGCAGGCTGTCCCACATCAAAGAGCTTGTTCTGTTCCCCGGCCGCAGGTTTCTTAGCACAGGGTTGCAGCACCCAGTACATGTCCTGCTCGTAACTCAACACCCAGCCATTATTTATGGACCTTCTTTCGGGGAGAGTTTGCCCGGTTCAGAGGAAATAGGCCATGATTAGTAGGAGCCTGGCAGGCAGGTGTTTCCTGTGATACCTAGAAAAAGCCTGAATCTGACAAACTGAACAATCACCCAAACGCAAGATTGATGCTAAATATCAGAGCTTTTACATATACTTATTGTTCTCTAACCTTTTTGAACAGCCAGGGTGACTGGAGGTATCTTGATTTAAAGATATGGCTGTACAAACAGCCCACGGCTGGTTTTGAGCGTGAACTGGTGTGGAGAAAACCACTCTGCTGGAAAGTAATAGAAAACTTTCCAGAAAGCAGGAGCTTTCTGTGGCTGTGAAAGGCACTCGCTGTTTGGACAAACTAATCTGTTAGGCTTATTCTACTTTTGCTTTCTCTTACCAAAACTGCCACTGGTGGTAACGACGAGGAGGCAGCCGCGCCATTTTGGTCTTGAGAGAGAAAAGGAAGGTGCTACAAGCTGTTGCTTTTTTGCATGTTCGGTGACCAGGGCTTGAAGGCTGTTTGATGCTGATCTGTCATGACAGCCTCAGAGAAACCTTCCTCCAGCAGCTGTTCTGCTCCGGCATCCATCTATTTGAAAAACAAACAGCAACCTATAAAAGCAACTCCTCGTGCTCTTCACTGGCTCTTCAGCGCCTTTTTGGGGGAACAAACAATGTACTGTGTAGTGACTAGAAATAGCTGGAGGGAATTGCAGCTCACTTGAGGGAGTCAGGCTGCTGCCCCAGCAAGCGTTTCCCCAGCTATCGCTTGCCACAGCGCTCAGCTGTGAGCTGCCACCCTGGCCTGTGTTTGTAAAGCCTCCAGATGATGCAAAACCTCGCATGTCCTCAAGGACAAAACGAGGCACTAAAACACTGGATGGTGCAGATGAAAACACAGGCATTACGCACACATCTCTCTGCTGGTGTCTGCCTCAGTGCCCAGAGGTGCGGAACAAGCCCTGGCAGCGGTGGCAGGAGGAAAAAGCCCTGGGTTTGGTTTGGAGGCTGCTCAGGCCTTGGGTCAGTGGTGACTTCACAAGACTAGGGTTACCTACGTGCAGGTAGCCTCTGCCCAGCTTCCTTTGTGCACTCACCGATGCTGGCTGATCTCTGGAGAAATACACAAATACGCTTCCCTGTGTGAATCCTCCTGTAAAATAAATGCCTTTAACAAATATTCTGTTGGGAGGGAATAATACTGATTGGTTTTGTCTTTACCCTGGGGGGGCTGACAGAACACTCACAGGCTGTCCTCTGAGATCCACTGACCAAATTCAGGCTCCTTTAATTTAGCCTCTAGGGCTGTAATCTGGCCTTTGCTGTGTAAGTCACAGCGTGACATTTCGCTGCTCCTGTAATCGCAAGGGCCGCGGTCAGTGGTGATGTCAGGCTGAAAAGGTTAAACCCTGTTTGCCTTTTCACCATTGTTCAGCTTCCAGTCATTTCCCTGCTGCGGAGCCACGAGAGGCTGGACCTTATGGGGGAGAGCTTTGTGGCCTTGGTTTTGGATCTCACATCTGCCGCGCCAGGGCCTGACCTACCCGGGCAGAGCTGGGGCCAGAGCATAAGATTTTGTGCCAGTCTATTGTTGTCTGGGGAGAACAAGGAGAGCAGCCTGGTACCGTTCTCCCAGCTTTATTAGGAGTAGCCCCTGAATTCTGCTCAGGGGATCCAAAGAACAGACGTAGGCGCATTGTTCACCTGAACGCCACCCACACCACATGAAGTACCTACTCCAGAAAACAAATATTGAAAAAAAAAAATACCCACCTAAAGTCATTGAAATATAATTATTAAAACCTTTTATGTTACTCTACAGTATAATGTAAATTGTTCCTTTCAATTAGATTTTGAAATACACTAGATTACATCATTTAAATAATCGCAAACTTTTAAGTTCACTATTAGTGGTAGCAGAGCTATATTTACATACACTTCTGAGATATTTCAGATGCAGTGTTATGTTCCAGTCTCTAAATCAGTTAAATAACAGACATTCAGTGAGAGTGTACTGCTCTTCCACAGGTTTTACACGTATTTCAGGTGTTTGTGTGAGAGAGCAAGAACTCCTTTCATTCTAGTCTGGTTTTTTTTATGCTGTGTGCATGCAGCTGTATCTGAGCAAATTGATACCTACTTGATTTGGATTAAAGATGAAAGACCTTTCTTTTTAAACAAGTATTTTGACTGAATATACAGAGGTGAATAATGAAATACAGTCCTTAGGAGTAGCAGTGGAAAATATAATTTTCTCCAACTTTCCTCCCCTTTTGCATAATACTGCACCTAATTTTGACCCTGACTTTACCTAATGCTGATGAAATATAGTCAATGGTGGAAACCTCTCTCATATTGTCAAGACTGGCTTTCAACACGATCCATGCAATGGCAAGCATCATACTTCATTCTCCCGCAGTGCAATATTAACAAGTTAAACTCAGTATTTTCTTCCAGAGATCTGCTCCTCGAGGGAAGCCCATCTCATATGTACATCAGCCACCAACAGGCTGTGAGTCCTGAGGCTGGAGACCAGAATTAGGCTGGAATGCTTGCTTCCAGTGCTGCTAAGAGTCTACATAGGCCAGCCTCCTCCCTGTCCATGTTGTCCATGGCAAGCTCAAGCCACCGAGGCTCTTGATGGTCCTTTTACATGGCACTGGTCAAGCGGAGTCTCCCTGCGTGCTGCCCCAGTGGGACTCAGGGCCTGGTGTGAGGGGTGCTGATCATGATGTTGGGCAGTGCGTTCCGCCGCTTCTTCCAAGAGCCCAGCTCCCTCGAGTACCGCCTGATCTGCCTGAACCAGTGGTGAGTCCGTGCCCGGTCGCTGTCCCGGAACACAAACGCCTCCCGCCTGATCTCAATCAGTTCAAAAGTGTCGTCGCAGTCAGGATCAGTGGAGACGATGCAATTACTCAGCCTTAAGGGCTCCCTGAGCAAATGGAACTTCCCGTTATTTTTGTCCCTGATGAGAACCAGCACAGCATCCTTCACAGGCCCTGGCTCGGCTGACTCCAGGCTGGACTCAGACACACGCTTCATGTTCACCAGGAGGAGGACCTGCATGTTCTGGAACTTCAGGGTCTTGCTGCCTTTCTTCACCCACTGGCCATCGGGGGGCTGGGCCAGCTGCAGAGACCCCTCCATCACAAATCGTGTTTCCTCCCGCAGCCAACCTACGGTTTTGAGGGCGGTTTCTCTCATCTCGATGTTGATGACTTCCCTCTTCTTCTTGCTGTCCTGGCGAAAGGAGCGGAGGGTCCACGTGTTCCCCTCCTGCTTGGTTTTCATGTTGATGTGCTCCAGGTGGGACTCGATGCGGCTTTTGGCCTCCCGCAGGCTGCCGTGGTCTGGGTGGTACTCGGTGGTGGCCTTGATGATTCTGCTGAGCAGCAGTGGGTACTTGGTGACTCTTTGCAAAGGGGCCATCAGGAAGGACCTCAAGTTCATCCGCCGCAGTGCTGTGTTGTCATTCTGGGAGACATTGAGGAATATTCTGCAGGGATTTAAGAAGAGGGAATTAAATGATGGCTGTTCTGCCAGCAGATGCTGCAATCCTAAATGCAAATAACGGTGCGGTGTGACAGCTGCTGGGCACTGCAGCCCCCCCTCTGATTTTAACAGCCTTGTGAATTCTGTCTTCTCAAAAATTGACAACAACAACTGCAGCTCTGCTCAGCTGCAGCACAGTGATGAGGTGCCTGAGACACTAGCACGTAACATCCTAGCAGTCTTCTATTAAATCGTAAAACAATGAGGGTGTGATCTTTCTCTGGTACACACTGACGTAGGCCCAAGGCAGAGACATCAGTTTATATCAGATTACATTAATTTGGAGCTCCTTTCATCATTAGATTACAAAGCACTCTAAACAAGAATTTGTTACTGTCATCATTTTAAGCTGTGGCAGTGGAAAGAGAAGTGACTCGCCTGACATTACCCAATAAGCCAGGACAAGGAATGGCAAACAAATTCAAGTCACGTATGCCCCACACCAGTGGAAATCCAAACTGGGCTCTGGCACAGGGACTGAGCGCTGCTCTCAGCTGAGCATTATTGGGTGGCAGGTCAGTGCAGTGGGCAAACACTGCCACCACAAAATACAGTATATAGCTGGGCACCAACTGGCTGCCTCCATGGAGATATCACAGACTATCTTTTGGAGAATAAATTACTGTCCTCATCCCAAGAGAGAGCAGCTCATCACTGAAGAACTTTACCATCAAAACTTTGATCTAGTTGAGCTGACAAAGGCTTCACCCTCAGCCTGGTGCCTGCCTGTTCCCAAAGCCTGGAAGCGTACTCTCAGTCCATTTCTCACCTGAGCAACTCTTTCTCCTTCTCCAGGGCATTGAGCATATTCACAGAGGAGGACTGCTGAAGACAGTAGGTCTGAAAGGCTGGCAGCATGTTGACGAACTCTAGAAATACTTCGCCGATGCACACGGTCATCAGGTCGTCATCACCCTGCAAGCACGCAATACAGCCCTGCTGGGTTAGCTCAGGAGAGGCACAAGCACGGAGCCTGCCTTCAGTCCTATCAGCATCAACCTGCTGCACGAGCTGGTGAACACCAAAAGGTGTTCACAGACCAAAGGTGGAACTGTGCTCTCCCTTCCAGGTGGAAAGGCAGTCCCTGCGGGTCCGGGGAGGAGCAGTGCAGGAGGGGAAGGAAAGCTGCTCTAACTGCTTGCTCTTCTACACAAGAAGAGCCATCTTCTCTGCTTCTGTGGGCTCAGCCAGCCTACCAGAGCAGGGACTCAAAGGCCAGAGTCTGCTAGTCAGGAGGGTGTACTGGGGCCCTTCTTGCTGGCAAGCCTGCTGTAAGTCTAATGCAGCAGTGCATAAATTAATAGAGAGCATTTAGGAGCAAACAGGCAGGTGAGGGATGTAACTCAGGTAACAGCATGCACTTAACTTCTACAGTTGATCCCAGCAACTGGTCTGGCTGAGAAGCAGTATCCTTAAGTTCTGCTCTTACCGGTTATTTCGACGCCTGAATGAAAAGTAAATTTCACGGTAAACTGTTCTGTGATCTCTGAATGGGTAATAATATAAGGGAATAGTAAGAATCTGGTGCCACATGACACTCTTAGCTTTGCTGAGGTGGATGCTGACATGCTCTGCAATCGCTACTCATTTCAGCAGCAAGAGAGGGAGCAGTTCTCTGGCTGCTGGTGGCTTTTTGGTGCAGTACTGAGCTCTGAATGCAAAGGCAAAGTGGAGAAAGAGATAGGGAAACCCATGGCTGTTTGTAGAAGCCATTGTCTCAATAAATTATTCACAGAGAACATCACACCTGCAGTGCACATCTGTCTTCAGTGTGCCAGGTGCATGAGAGTGGTTGTCAAAGTTGCCAGATTTTGAGACATGCATCACTCAGTCTGACATGCAGAGTTTCAGAGAGGGAGAGGAGGGATGTGTTTCCTAGAAAACAAAACATCCCGGTGAAACTGATACAGCAACAAGTAGGCTTTGGTTTCTTGAAGAAAGGAGGGTGCTGTTTAAATATCCTTTGCAGTGATTGTCTACTGCCCTAGAGTCTTATTTCTATTCTCTCTGACCACCCTGCTGGTGCCTGCATTACCACAGCAGAGAGAGGCCAGCAGCTGTGACCTGGTACAGATCTACTGAAATGACTGGCTTACAATAGCTGAGGGAGCAAGGGACTAAGTAGATGACCAGAACCCAGGTGTCCTACCTCCTGATCCTCTGCTCCACCTATGCTGCCTCACTAATATAAAACCTATTCCTGTCTGCCCAGTCTAGCTCCTTTAGAGCACGCAGCATCATACCTGGTCAAAAGCCTGATCGATCTCTTCCTGGAGTATCTCCAGGAAGTTCTCATTGAGGTCAATGAGCTCCTGGATGTTGCTGAAGATGCCCAAGAGCTGCTCCTGGCTCAGCAGCCCAGCCGCCTGCATGGGGAGGTAGAACTCCTCTTTGATGATACGCAGGTCCTCTCCATAGCTGGCCTCTGTGTTGACAAACTCCAGCACAGACTCCTTGCGCTCTGTCCTGCGCTTGCGGCACTTCTCACAGAGGTCAGCCCGCCTCTGGTTGCAGTTCTGCACATCTGTCTCCACTGGAAGGTCCCTTTCTCCACAGTCGGTGCAGGGACGGTGGGCTTCCCAGGCCTGCAGGGAGCTCAGCGTTTCGGATGCCCTGTTCCTCCACTTTCTGGCTGGCATCTGGCCAATGCCACTATCTGCCCTCTCCACATCCGCTGACTTGGTCCGGGTGGCCTCACTGGGATCCAGGTCGTCCCGGACATCATTCACGCCCACAATCCCGCTGTCCGTGCTCAGGCTGCTGACATTGCTCCAGTGATGTCTGGAGCGGAGGGAGCCACGTGGGGCACGGCGGGTCTCATCAAAGCTGCCACCATGGCCAAGGTTGGCTTTTGCTACCACTGGACCTGAGAAGAGACACAAATCATTACAGGCACTGCCAGCAGCACAGAGCTCACCTGGGGAGCTCAAACTGGCCAGCCATGAGCGGTAGGAACCCAGGGGGGGCAGGCTAGACCTGGTGAAAGCAGGGCTGTTAGCTGTCTCCCCTCCTGTGCTGCTGCTGAGACTGGAGAGAGTCAGAAGTAAATGGCTCCCAGGTGACACCCGGGGCCTGTCATCCCTGCACTGCCCGTACCTGTGACCTCATTTGGGCTCTCTTTTCCCCTGCCATCTGCCAGGCATGGGCAGAGACACAGCAAAGTAGATCCTGATTTCTTGCACACCTGGGTTAAACCGAGAACGCTTCCCTCCTCCAGGTCAGTAGTTCCTCCATATCTACACCAGCACCTCAGGGCTCAGCATCTGGCCCACCAGCCCCCTGTGTGTGTGCAGAACGTACCGTAGTCTCGCTCCTGCCGGCGCTTCTGTGCGTGCTGCCGTGCTGCAGCTGCAATCTTCAGCTCCAGCTGCTTCCTCTTCACCGAGTCTGTCGGCATTGGGTCACTGAAGTGCGGCCGCAGCCGGCACTCCCGCTGGGCCTTGGCACCATCCGTGCTCTCATGGACGATGTCGGAGCTGGATCGGCGGCAGCCAGGACTGGGGGTCTGCAAGAAAGGCAAGCGGGTTTGGAGCAAGGTGGTGGTCAAAGCAACACCTGGTTTGCAGCTACTGGACTTCAGTTGCCAAAGGAGAGAAAAGAAAACTCATCAGCGGTGGGATTGTAAATGCAGCTCTGCTACATGATCATTGGGAAATCTGTCCCTCCTGTCCCTGTCTTGCTTAGGCCTAACAGCAAGGACCCCTCTCCCTTTGTTGTTGTGTAGCCCTGAGTACAGTAGCTCCATGGTGACCGGATCATGGTTGTCAAATAACCTGAAGAAGGCAACAGCACAGCCCTGGCTAAGGGCCTCAAGGGGAGCTGAGCCTGTCCTCTAGGGATCTGAGCTAGCTTGCCTCTGTTCGGTGACCGGTTCAGCGCTGCAGGGTCAGGAACTCCAGCCTCTGTGCCTTACCTACATTAGCAGTTTGACCAAGTGGGGATTAGGAGGGAGCCTGTCTGATCTCCCAGGCAGCGCAGCAACGGGGGGCTGCTGGCACACTGAAAGCCATGAAGGGGTTCTTGCTGAATTCCCTGCAAAAGATGCAGCGGCAGATAGGCAAAGGCACAAAACTGACTCCGATTTCATTAACTGTAATGAAAAAGGCACTAGAAATGCTTCTAAAAGAGTTTAATCTCTCATGGGAGTTGGTGTGGTTTCAGATCCCAGCCTCCTAGTCTGTCCAGTTCCTACAACCAAGGGTTCCTTTAAAGCTTCTGGCAAGAAAAAAATCCTAAATGCATGCCCAAGATTAGATGGGAACTCCTCTCCCTTACATTCCCTGCAGGTGGAGTGTCGCTGGATGTCTCATTGCTTGGCTTTTCCTCCCAGGTCTCTGTTGCCATGGACATCGCTGTGGGCTGCTGGCTGTCCTCCGGAGGTGGGGTATCAGCTTCCCTCAGATCACACTGTCCCTTGGAGGGGGATTTGGCAGCAGTCTCAGCATTGCAGCTGCAGGGGAAGAAGCAGACCGATGAACATCACGTATGCAGTTCACCTGCTGTTCCTGACACAGATGAGACTGAGCAGCAAGCCCAGGTTTGAACAACCAGCCACAGCAGTTCACAGAAAGTGCAAGCAGAAACCTAGACTGGTTGGCACGGATGGCTGCGCGTGTGTTTCAGCAGCTCTAAACACAACTCAGTTATAGCAGTGCAAATCGGGTAATTGCACTCATCCCAGCATCAGTCTGGGATATCAAGTCTCGGGTGTTCATAGGGCATTTTTGTGTCCATAAAACATGAGGTTCTCCCATAGGGACCAGAAAAACCTCTTTCTAAGTAGGCCATATCCGTATTTGCTGCTATTTAAAGAGATGTTGTCAACACAGAAACCATATTGCTCATCTGGAAGAAAATCACCTGCTAAAAACTGTAATACTTTGAAGAGATTAGGGGATTAAGGGAGCTTTCTCTCTGTTTTTCATCTCATATGATCCCAAGCCTGCTGAAGCCTCTGGATAGATTCCCTCTGCTTTCAGTGAACTCAGGATCAGGCCTTCTGGTGCACTTAAGAGCCCTGAAAAGATTGGCAGAGTCTGTTGTTCTCACTTGGCAATTCTGGGATGCTCTTATTCTCGGCTGTCTGGTGTTAACAAGGGCCTGGCCTGGCTGATCCAGGCAGCCTGTTCCAACCCCATGTCCTCCTCTCCAGACAGACACAGTCTGGTGTAAAACCACTGACTTGACAGAGCAGTTGACAGGCTGTATTTTTTGATACTACTTGTGATACATTTTTTTTAACAGACTTTCTAAGACACCCTATTTCCATGCATAATGAAGCCTGCTTGGAAGAATATTAACTTTTTTTCATTTTGGGTTTACTTAATTTTTATGGGCTTGGATTCCTTTAAAAAGAAAGGTTGTCAGGACTGGATATGGATGCTTGCCCATAGAGGAAGCCTGTGTCTAGAACATTTTCAGGTTATGCATGTATTTTGTGCTTAACAAAAGTCTCCTACCACAAAAACTTGCTTCTTAAAGGCTTTACTTGTGAACTTATGCTGGTAGGTCACAATTCCAACACTGCCAGCTACAAGCAAACACATGAGACAGATGGGCATTTTCCTTACAATGAATGACACTTGGCTCTAAGAAGTAACCATCAGCCAACACTGAAATCGCTGAAGAGGGAGCAAGTCTCCCAGAACACAAACTGGCTCTGTTGTCAGGCCAGAAAATTTGCTTTGCAACTTTCCAGCTGATCCTTTTTTCATCTTCCTCCATTTTTGCTTCCAGGACCCAGCTGACACTACCAGAGGATTTACCAACTTTAAGAGAGTTCAGCTGCGGCTGCGCAGCAATGGCACAGCGCTAACAGCAGGCTTTTACTCTGTGCTGTGCTACGTCCCAGCCATGTGGATTTGGAAGCATCACTTCACTGCCCAGGCCTCTTCTTCCCAGAAGAAGATGGGGATACCAACATCAGCGCTGTCACGGAGCAGTCTGTAGTACTACATTATCCCCCTTATAGGCTTGCTTTAAGAGCAGCACAGGAACACAGCAAGGCTGTGGTCCCACCATGGTACTGTCCTGACCTGGTCTGGCTTCAGATGTTCCTGCCTGCTTTCTCCCTCCTGTCCCCAGCCACATCTGGGGTACCACTCTTTCAGCCAGTCCAGTATAACTGTCTGTGTGGCCGTGACCTAAAATCAGTCGTGAAATGACTTGGGTTTAAAAAAATACCCTCCCTCATGTATTCCCAGCCAGATCGTTTCATCGATGTTTCACAGAATTGGGTAAAATATGAACAGTTCAGCTGGGCACACCTGTGGGAGGGATGGCAGAGGTTAAGGAGCAAGAAAGCTCTTGAAGAGGATACGCCACTGCTGGAAAACCACCATTTCCAAAAGATGCTCGTGCTCAAACAGCTTCTGGTTAAAACATGCAGAAAGAAGGGACCATGCTGAGGCACAGAGAGGCGACAGGATGTGTCCAGGAACAGTAGCAGAGTTCAGAACTGGAATATTATCTTCTTGATCACACCACCACCCACCATACAGACCATAGTCTCAGAGAGAAGCTGAGCTTTCATATGTCATTTTCACAGCACTTCAAAATCATCCACTTAAACATGGAAAGTACTCCTGAGTATTATTGCTCCTTTAAGTGAAGCTGACAGCAGCTCTCTGCTGATATGGTCTGTGGACCAGATGCCATTGCTTATTGTGGTTTCCATAACCCAATGGAGATATTTTTAAAAATCTCCAGACATGACATGCAGTGGGAATAACAGCCAGAGAGCTGAGCTAAGGAAGTGTGACTGGAGACTAAGAAATTCAACCCACCCCATGGTTGGTCAGCTAGAGGTAAGAAATGCAATAATGCAGGGCCCATATTGTGTGAAAGCAGACTTCTTCATCCCTGGTTTGACTGCTCTACTTCTAGTTGTGATTAGATCCCTCCTGCATGATCTACTGGCCATGCTGTGTTGGAGGACAGGTTCTTTCTGAATGGCCTTTTAAACCTCTGGGCCACCACCTTTGAATCTCATGGTAGCAGAGGCACTAGGTATGTGGTGTACAACTGGAAACACACCTGCTTTTCTTCACAATCTCTATGGGATTCTTCATGGTTGTATCTTTGTCCAAGCCAGCAGTTCTCAGCCCTTTCCACAAGTTCCTGACCCTTTCTGACTAATGGAAACATTTTTGTCCACTCCTTCCCTGATGGCACCTGCCTTCCAGACTTGGAGTCCTCTGGTCTGGGAAGCTGTTATTGTACCCACCATCCCAGTGTCACCCCAAATACACCCCATCACTCTTTTCAGGAAGCCTTCTTTCTTAGTCATGTCCTTTGCTTCCTTGTGCAGGTTTCTGTTGTCATCTTGTCCCCCATTTATAGAGAGGAACCCCAGCCCCTTGCATGTCCTTATCCTGAACAATTTGCTGCTTAAACAAGTTCAGAAAGTGGACTGTATATTGAAATGCGTATAGGATTTTCACCTACACATCAACACCCCTTTCCCACCAGGACTATAAACGAAGTTAAGGATATCCAGTGACCTATGAAGGGACTAAAGCAATCATAATTATAAAGCTGAAATCAAAATCTCCACTGACGAAATATTAAGCCATTTGAATGAGTCTTAAGTAATTAACTATGAATTACTAGGAGAGGCAATTAACTCACAGGCAAAACTGCTTTGTAAAACTGTAACACTTCCACAGAAACACTAGAAAGGGAAGGCAATTTCAGCTATCTTATTCTGTGATGCTCCATCATAACATTTCTATCAAAGGTTTGCTGAGCTCAGTATCTGTGGAAACGGGACCAAATCCCCAGCTTTCAGCTCATTTCATTTGAGACTTAGAAAAAAAGTGATCTGGATGTCAGCAATCATCATTTAGGACTCAAAACATCCAGACAAAAAGCCTCCTACCTCTGCTGTGAGAATCAGCTTGAGCCCACTTTACAGTCTCAGGTGAAAATGATGGAAAATTGAGACATTTCCAGATAAAGAAAACTGGACTTTCCCACTACCCAGTACTTTGTCACTGCCAACAGATTTTCCTCCTCCTGCTATCCTGAAGAAATGACAAGCATTACCATTAATTGTTATGACTATAGAAAATAAGCAGGCCAGAGCGGTTCCTTCACATGAAACAACCTCTCTAGTACTGGAATCACTGTCATTCTCATTTTTAGATCAACTGTCATTTTGGTGTTAATAAAATCACCTCATATTTTAACAAATCCAACACGGAGACCAAACACATTCACAGAAACAAAACCCACTGAGGATATTAAAAGCACAGAAACCACACTGAAACCATAAAAGCCCTAGGCAGAAAGTGTTTGGAGGCTGGGAGAGTAGTAGGAAAAGAGATGATATGCACTACCCAGTTCTTGTATAATTTGCTATGCAAGCACCTCGGGCTCCAGGTACCAGTGAAACCTTTGATCTGCCCGGAGACAGATCTTCTTATGCTCTTACTCATGGCTTGTGCCATTCTGTATATTTCATTTCACATCAATGATAGAAATAGCCTACTCAATGAAAATGGTTGCACACTGTAACTTTCTCGTCTGTTTCTTCACTGGGTTTTCATACTCTAGAACAAAAGCACAAAGGTTGGACAGCTGAAGGAAGCATTTAGGGCTCTGATGCCACCTACGTCCCTTTGGATTACGAAGTTGCAGAAGTATTTCTGCTTGTCATTCTGGCTTTGTCTATGCAGGGAGCTTCAGCTCCACAGAAGCTCTTTTAGATGACTCATTCCTGTGCAGAAGGCACTATCATCTCCTCTAAAACCTGCATCCAGTCTCAGAGTTCTAGCATTCCAGAAATACCAAGCCACTCTACACGGTTGACACTCTGGCATTTCACACACCACATCTGTGGATGTCAGAAGCAGCCAGGAACCAAGTCAAATTAATTCTTGGTGAAGCCAGTCCTGAAAGCCAAGCATACGGAAACAAATGACTCCACCAACACTTACTCCTCCTTTTCCCATCAGCCTTGTCTAGTGATAAGACAATGATAATTGACCTAAATTCTAGCTTCCAAAACTTTGCTGATTCCTGCTGGTCCACCTGCTTGCATACAAAGGAATCGTCATTTCTTTGACAGGAGGGAGGTAACAGGACTGCAGTAACCAAAACCAGGATAGAGAAAGCAGTCCTTGCGAAAATCTTACCCAGAGAAGGGCAAAACCCTGGTTGGAGCAGAGAGAAGGCAGCTTTATACAAGTATTTTCTGTCACTGCTTACACTGCGTTGGCAGAAGGACAGTATCTGCAAGACTTTCACTCGCTGTCCGTGCTGGTGTCCAGAGGATGGTTACAGACTTGTAGCAGCCACCTTGCTCTCATTTGTTTGCCTGTTCACTATGTACGGGCAGCGAGTGAAAGCACTTGTTGCTGCATGTCACACTACCTAAATTCACGTCCTGCAGCGGTAGGGATAGACTTTACAACTCTTTTCAAAGGAATCACATCAGTACTTTGTATTCCTCTGCTGTCCTCTACTTTTATCAGAAGTTTATATATATATAAAAAAAAGACCTTTCAACAATTTATTACAGAAATAAAATGAGTGGGAAATTGGGTGTCAGGACTACTAATGGCTGCTGTCTGGACAGGATTAAGGGGTATAAAAAGGCAAAGTCTAGATGAAAATGCTTTTTGATGTTTAATCCCATGCAAAGATGGAGTTTAAGCTCAACAACTTAAAGACAGGTCCATGTGGATATCAGAGACCCTAAGACGAAAGGCTCTGACAACAGTGTATTTATGCAATAGGAGTTAAATGTAAATATCAGGAGAGACACCAGATTGTTAACAAGGGAACTGCTTTCAGGGGATCCCACAGAGCATGTTACCTTTTCTTAATAAGTTCCAGGGCTGAACCTATGAATTCATCCTTCATTTTTTGTAGCTTAGCTCCATAGCTGGATAAGTCTGTGGCTTCTAACAGCAGCGATGAACAGCAAGAGGACTGGGCTTCAGAAGCCAGCGACTGCCCTGCAAGGTGGAGGACATCATTTAATTGTCTTGCCTCTCCTTTCTGCTGCTCATCACTGAACGTCTCCTGCCCAGCTCTGTGTATTGCTACTGCCTGCAAAGGTGATCGTGGAATAGGGCTAGAGCAAATGGGGACCGGGGATCTATCCGGGCTGGAGATCTGGAAGTTTCTGTCCTTCACCTCAGGGCTGCATGCTCTGAAACCATCCCATGTGGCTGGATATTGGGAAAAGCCAGCAGAGGTGTGGTTTTCATGGAACACATCGTCATCATCCTCTGCTGTGACAGCAGCTTCATCCACAGCGTTGGTCCCCAGAACTTCTGAACAGAGGGTCTTACTGTTCTCCTCCTGCAGGGTCTGGTTTGCAGGCAGACCCTTATTCAAGCACTCGGTTTGCCCACCGTTGCTGGCAGATGAATATGCCTCCTTACTTCTCATTTGCTTAAATTCCTCAAAGGTGGGTATGTAGAGCCTCCCTTTGCAGCGGCCTTTCTTGCTCTGTCCCAATGTGGCTTTGGCACCTGTTTCCCCACTATATTGTTCCAGGGTTTCTGCTGTTCTGGATTTGGCCATCTCATGGCTTTCCCCAGCATGCCGAAGGGGCAAATTGGGGGAGCTATTCTGCCTTCGGAGCTGAAGCCTTCTCTGAGCCTCCTGCTTGATGTCTTCTGGACTCATGATCCTGTGTGCAAAACACAGTCTCTGCCTCCCTGTGAGGCTGTGCCTGAGAGCAGTGTGTTCCACCAAAACTGTGCAGCAGTTGACAGCACAACCATTCTTATACTGCCGGCACATCTGGCATTCAAAAAACTCCCGAGCTGTCGGGTCAGGCAGGGCCACCTGTGGACGCACTGGCTTGCAGGGCTCTGCCATCTTACTGCTGTGCAGCCTCAGCTTCTCCTTCAGCTCTTTTTTGGCATCCCCGTGTAGGGCTCTTTCCTCTGCAGAAGGGAAAAGCCACTGAGGCACTTTGGCAAAGGGAGGGAGGAGCACATTCTGTGCTGATCGAGATGTCTGTTTAGCATGGAGAGAAAGCTTTCTCAGAGAGTCTGATGTGCTCTGTACTGGGGCCACGTCCACAGAGCTTTCTGTCCACTGACTGGTGCTTCCATAGCGAAAGATGATCTCGTTATCCAGGCTCCGGCAGTGAGAATACAGCCCAGAGTCAGCAACTGTTGCCCAGTGAAGGTTCTCCACGCTCCGATACATCCGGTTTTCCACAGCACTGGCCAAAGGTGCCTTGCCTGTGTGGCAGGAGTCTAGAGTATGGAAGTCCCCAGAAAAAATATGAGTGTCTAGGTTCTTTAGTGGATGCATGCTGCTAACCGAACAATCCTTTAAGCCATGTTGTGCATAGAGCTGATTATTTTGGCAGCTCAAGACCACCCGGCAGTGTTCCTGTCTCTCATCAACACTGATGTATGTCATAGCAAATGCACATGGAGGCTCTAAGACAGTGGCGTCTAGGGGGAGAGGAGGGAGCTGGGGTGTCGCTTAGATGCCAGTCAATGTCCACAGACCACAGACAGCAAAGTGTGCTGCTGGGTACTCACATAAGAGAGCTCTCACATGGGTTGAGTCGCCATGCGTAGAAGACCTGTGAATGGAAGGAAAGATGAGTTACTGAAGCAGCCTGGTGATGACTCGCAGGATGCAATAGCAGGTCTGCTTCCAGGGAATGCAGAAGCCAAACACCAACAGCTTGGGTAGAAACAGAGCAGCATAACTAGGAGATGAGTCGCGGGGCTTAGGGCAGAGAATCTTTTCCATCTCTAGCTAAGCCAACAGTGGCCTTACGCTACCCATCTGAATTTTGGAGAAGTTTATTCTACCTACCCTCAGCAACTCCCTCACAGTAACACTGCTCAGCTCTACTGACGAATACGCAGAAGTGCTTGCTGCCAGCCCAGCTTACTCACACTGCAGCGCTAAGGAGATGGGAGGTGTACAAGAGATAGTGAGGTTCTTGCCCTCAAATGTGGTGCAGACAAGAGCGTGTGGGTTAAGGAGGAGGCTGGATGTGGGAAAGGATGACATGCATGACAATGTGGTCTCCTGGAAAGCTCAAGTAGCAAGGAGGAAGAAGAAGGTTGACTGGTGGTGCTTTTGTCCCTGAGAGTTACACTGCAGCCCCTTAGTGCTCTGATTTACCCTTCACAGGGAAGATGCATATGCTTTAGTTACTGGTAGCCAAGCATTTCCAAGCCTTTCCAGTGCAGAGACAGAGGCACCTCACAGACTTTCACAAATGCACCCTCCTAACCCCTTAGGAACAGGCCCAAAATGATCACCCCTTGTGACAGCTCATCAGAGGCCCAAAAGAGAAGGTGTGGTTTCTAAGGCTGTTCCTATGAACTTTGTTCAGCATTGTAAGGCCCAGGGAACCTACGTGACTAAATCACATGTTCAGAGTAATGTGGAGAATTAAATCCTAAAACTTCCGTTTGGGCTAGGAGGATGTAGGCTAAGTGTCTAAGTCATAGTCGGAAGTGGAAGGAGCCTCCTTACATTGAATGGAGAGACTCCAAATTTCTTTTAAGGATTTAGGCCTCATGGACTTGCCAGCAGTCACACAAGACATCAGTGTCTGCTAGAGCCCTGCCCACTCCCTCCTTTGGTAACCGGAGGGAATGAGTGAGTGCCATATGTAAAAGAGAACAAGACTGGGCAGGGGATAGGGGGTTAACCTGAGATTCGTAAGGGCAACATAGAGCTGGGACGGTGGGGCATTGGTCTGTAATAATAAGCCAGGCAAGAACCAACTAGGTTAAACACCCAGGAAGAGGTCTTGGTTAAGCAAGACAGGACCATGTAAGTTACAGCCCAGCCACCTTGACCAGGAGGGAAATGAAGAGGCTTGTTACTCCCTGAAGGATAAACCACCTCAGGCATCTAACCATGTGAGGCATCAACAGACATTTTCCATCTGAGGAGAAGTCTGAGGCTGTGTATTGTCTGGAAGCCAATCTTGGTAACTCGCTGGTAGATTAATTCACTCCTTGCTGAGAGTGGTTCAAATTAGCATGTTTTCCCTGCATTAATGAAACTATCTCTAATCTAATCCCAGAGAGGAAAGGCAGAGTTGCTCCTGCGGATCACCACTGAATGGAGAAAATTATTTCTGTCCTTCATAATTGCTAAAAATAAAAATCAGAACTAGCTCTCAAGGTGTGGCTGCTCCCCAAGATGTCACAGGCACTTCTCACCCAGTCTTCCCATGGTGAGGCTGGAGTTCCTCTTTCTTCACGGCTCTGGAGGAGCCCACAGGTGACAGCAGAGAAACGTGAGGATCAGGACTTTCTGTGATCATAGGTTATAACATGATCTGTCAAGAAAGAGAGAATGAGATGATATGAGAGCCAGTCACTGAGCAGGGAACAGAGCTCCTGGTAGTGCCGAAGGGCTCCTGTGAGAAAGTGCTGTTAATGAGAGATGCCATGGCCTGTCAGGTTGGTCTGTGATCAAATCACAGACATGGGACTAAAAGCTACTGCGTACTTTCTGCACTCTGCTTTCAAACCAAGCAGAAAGAGCAAATGATCTTTGCTGTAGTGACAACTGAGAATAAAGTGGTCCTTGCCCAAGGCAAGGAGTTGTATACAGTAAGGTGAAGAGAAGCCAAGGCCCATGTGAGGCAGGTTCCTAGGCTACACACTTGCTTGGCAAACTCTGCGTGTGTGCGTGTGAGAGTGTGGGAGACAGAGAAGAAAGCGCACAGGCAAGGGGAGAAGCAGTCAAGAGCGGAGCAAGGAAGCAGAGGCACAGAAACGATGGGGTGGGATCTGTCTCTGGCTGCTCTCTTCACCAACAGATGGGGCAGCACTGAAAATACAATTGACTTGTGTCCTCATGGTCTTTCTTCAGGTGGAAGTCCACTGCCGGGGTCCATGGTGCTGTCCCCTCTTTGGGCTGCAGGACAGCTACAGTGACAGCAGGCTGGCTAGTAGGACAGGGTAGCCCTCTGCCCCGCAGGAGAGCAGAGGCCCATTTCCCCAGCGGGGAAGGTGCCAGTGCTCATGAACACTGCCAGGCAGCAGGGACGTGCTGCTGCTTTGTCAGGGCAGGATTCTCCAGAAGATGTGTGTGGGGCAGTAAAAGTTGCTTTCAGGGAAGGAGCAGCTGGGAGAAACCTTCTGCAGGCAGAGTGGGGCAGGCAGAGAGTGAAGGACAGAGAGGGACAGCAGAGGCAGGTTTGCAGAGTGAAGGACCCAGAGAAGAGAGAGAACAGCCAGAGCCAGCTGTGGGAGAATGCAGGAGAGAGACTTTTCAGAGGAGGCTGTGCAGAGTTTGCTGACACGTAGGCAGGCACCAAAAGTTACTGGATTAAGTGGAGGAAGAGGGGAATTTTGTTTCCAAAGAATTTATTTTAATCTTTGTCCCCCACCAAGCTGAGTTTTCTTTCTCTAAAAAGTGACCTTTTGCTCTAAGAAAACACTTCAGACACAGGAATTCCCTTTGACACTTTCAGGAGAGCTCAGAGCAAAGGTTCATGTAGCACCTGGGTGGGTGTGCAAGGGGGTTCAGTGCCCTGGCTGGAGCAAGAGGGAGCCTCAGGTATTGGTGTGCTCTGCTTCACCTCACGCCTGCAAGGCAGCTGTGGAGGTCTCGTAACAGCTAGCTTCTTCCCTGTCACTCCACCATTGAAGGACCATCTCTTCCCTACTGAACTCTTCTGATTTTGCCCATTCCTGCTTTGTCACTACTCTGAGTGCTGTGCACAGCATGTCAGATAGCTAAGCTTAATTTCAGTGATCACTCAGGCCAACTACTGGCCAAGTCATGACCTGTGAAGGGGGACCAGCTGTGCTGAGGCACAGCCTGCACTCCCCCCAGGGATGCCCAGAGCAGGAAGAAAGCAGAGACCTCTCTAAACCACCAGATAATTCTGACCTGGCCTCTAACCAGGAAACACTGAGCCTCTCTCCTTCCTTCCCTTGTTGTGCTCCATTCCTCATGGCACACAGCAACAGCATCACAGTTTCAGCTCGGGTGCCTGCATTTGTCAGGTCAGTGACACTGCTATAATATAAACCATGTGTCAACACACTCAGCTTTAAAATAACATGACCACAAGCATGTCCTAAGCACTCTGCTAGATGAGAGCATGACGAGGAGACAGAAAAAATACCATCCAAGTTGATATACTTATGGTTTACATGCTAAAGATGATGATCCTTCAGCATATCCTTGCAGGCTCACTGTACATACAGAATATTTAGCTGCAGTCTTACAGGGTCACCATCGAAGAAACACTGGGAAATACAGCAACATGATAGAGTCTGTCTTCCCACCACCTCAGATCTACAACTACAGTCTATAGCTACAGCAGGTGATTCCAGGTATGGAAACTAGCAAATGCCACAGAAGTGTGAGGCAACGCAGAGAAGTAAATGCTGATCTCTCACATGGGGACCCAACTCAGGGTCCTAACTTACCCTCTCCTAAAGGTACCCAGCAGACTTAACACACCCTGTGCTCTCTTCCAGTTAAATTAAGCAGTGACTTGCCAGTTCTTTGTCATTCCCCAGCATAGGTGAGCACCGTGGGTTGATGCTGCACTCCTTTGTTTATCCACCTGGGTACTTCCAGGCAGTCCTGTCCAGACTTCCCCAAAGCTAGGGGTTTATTCTAATCCAGCCTTCCACCAGGCCAATGCTGACTTTTTCCAGGCCAAATGGCAAAAAGAAGCTTGGTGTTGGCTGCTGCTGTGGGAATGGCGCATCAGTGCTCTTTGATCACGTTGTCTGGGCAAAATTTGCCTGTTCCCTGGCTCAGGGACTGAAAAGTTCCCGGTGGTTATGAGCCTCACGCCTTACGTGAGCATAAGACTAAAGGCATCGTGTGCTCAGCTTATTTTCTGCCATGTGATTCTGTTTAATCAACTTCTCCTCCACTATTCTGATAAGTGACTGCTTGGAAACTTGCCACCAACCTTCTTTTTCCTGCAAAATCCCCCCGAAGAACTTATTTCTCAAGGATTAAAGCTTGAAGGATAAATTATTCCTTTCCATACACATAAGAACCGTTCTGCCTGGCTGACCTTCCCAGCAAATCACCAAAGTGTCAGGAAGATGAAACAGGCAGACACAGGATAAGTTGTTCAATGCTGGTGAAAAGCACTGTGGAGATGACCAGTCATGTCCAAAGACTGCAGGGACATCAGGACAGGGGACTGAGCCTCTCAAGGCCTCAGGAAAAGAGGCCATCAAATCTGGCAGGGCTGAGTAGGTTAGCCAGTGCTGCTTCACAGAGTTCACTGCAGCAAGTTTTGCTTGATAGACTTGTCAAACAGGGAAGCTTGTTCCATGAGATGGTGGAGAGCAGCTTGCTATTCTCTGGCCTCTCCTGCCTTGATCAGAGACATCAAGTGAGTCTGGTACATTTTCAACTCTCCACATTTACAACATCTCAGTCACAAGCAAATTAACTTCTGAGTCATGGCCATCACACCAAACTCCTGTTTCTAGGGGAGGGAAGTAACCGGAGCCACCTTACTCCATCTTGAAATAAGAGATTCAACTAACCTTCAGGTCTTATTCAAATTTCTCTGCATTGGGTTTTGTAAATTGCACCACTGAACAGAGGTTGGTTTATTCTAGAGTACAGTCTTCCTTTTATTTCAGACATTCAACCACCCAGAGGGATGCGAAAGGTACATTTCAAAGAGCTGTGCAAAGGATTTTAGCAAGCTAGCATACTGCTGTGAGTTTTTTGCTATCTGATACAGCAAAGCTCATGGACACAGCTTGATCTGTCTACTGCCATGTCATGCACATCACTTCAGCTGCTTAGCAGAACACCAGCAACCTCAAGGGAAAGAATGCCAGATACTTCTATTTTTTCAAGTTAAAGGTTAACAAGAAAAATAAAGGTGCCCTGGCTGTATTTGCTTTCTTAGCTGTTCACTTAACCAGAGCTGTGCTGCAGGAACTAGTTGATGCAATAGGATGATAAGGTGACTGCAGTTACATTTCTTGGGTTTTTTTTGTCTGTTCCAGCAGCTGAAACAGGAACAGGGTTTATATAGTGTCTGATAATTGCAGCAGGAGAGGCATGGACACAGCAGTTATCAAAACTGGTACAATTTCCTGGGCTTCTTTTCCTTCCTCGGGTAAATAGCTGAGCATAACTTCCTTTGAGTTTACGGTATTATCACTGCTTTCATTGTCTGCTCCATGGCAAAAATCAGAATCGCTAACAAGAGGAATAACTGCCATCTTGGATTCAAAACTAGGTAAAGCAGAGAAAATCATAACCTCTATAGCCTGTATTATAGTCCTTTTGTTCTCTGCTTAATCATAAGCATGGACCATGACTTCTCAGAAACAGCTTGGCATGAGGAGCAAAGTTTCTCTTGAACCCCTGAAGATCCAGTGCAGCCCAGGGTCTAGGAGTTTGCTGAGAGCACAGGCAATGACATGACATTTCTGCTGTGCAATGAGCTGCTCGCCTTGTCACACTATATTGTCTAACCATTTTCCTCCTTTCACATCTTTTATAATTTTTTTTTTTTCCTGCTTCCCCAACTCTTCCTCTATCCCACTGCAATCAACACTAGTTTACACAGCCCTTCTGTGGCTGCTGCTTAACAGGTACCACTTCTGAAGCATCACTACCATTACCACTGCATCCAGAAAAAGAACTGGTCTTGCCCACTGGTCACAAGAACTGGTCAGGGCAGGCTGATCAGAGCAGCCCAACAGTATACACGTACCAGCCAGATATGCCAGAGAAGAGTCTGTCCACATTATGTGTTGACCATCACAGGAACATCCTGCTATGCTACACACAGTTCCAGCAGGGAGAGTGTAGGAATCACCATAACTTCAAGTTAATGTCTATTCAGAACAGCTCCTAAATAGTCTCAAGGCAGTGAAAAAGCTAATCTCAAAATTGTATGGAATCACTTGAAGCTCTTAAGCATTCGTGACTCCCTTTCTGTGGGGTTTTTAAGCTGTTGGGGAACTTTACTGACATGAAAGGTTTCACTTGAGAAGCCCTACTGCTCCACACATCTGTGCACTTGGCAGCAATGCCTCTGAAGATTTTTTTCTGGCTGCTCTCTAAGTCTGAGCAGCTTCTCCTTCTTGTGTCACTGCATGGTTTTCTCCTTGTGTTCCTCCTTCAGAAAGGCTGTGATGACATGATACTTCCAGCCTACCTCTAAGGGCAGGCATTGCAGCATGCTCATTTCAGGCAGCATACTTTCAAGGTGACTTGCATTCCCTCTTGATTCCGGTACCCTCTTTTGTTTCACCAATGTACTACTCGATCTCTTGGGCAATACTGCTCCAACAGTCCTGCTGACAGCGCAGCAGAGAGAATGGAACTTGAGAGGATTAGCATTCACCTTGCAGCAAAGGAAGGATGAGTATGTTAGTTACTGTAACAAATGTTCCTGGAGACACCAGTGTGACACCCCCATCATGTGTCCCAGTTGGAGCTGCCTGGAAGCATCGGCTGTGAACTGCCCCAGGAGATGGCATCACCCATCATCTGCCAAGTTTTCAATGAGTCAACACCCTGGTTGGCCACAAAGCTCCTTTGCATGGCTCCTTCTCAGGAGGAAGAAAGTCCTGCTTGGAATAAAGTCCTCTCCTGGGACAGATCACCCACAAGTGATCTGTCATAGGTATATGAACCTGCAGGGTGCATCTCATCAATAGATCCCACACTCCTCTGTAACACCATGAGCCACTTTGCTCTCCTTTACAGCTGAAGAAAGAGCCCATAGGGGCTATTACCACACAGAGCCAATGCGTAGGCTTGAGTTAGCTGATGCTCAGGACCCAGGTGGTTTCCCCTGTTCTGTGAACACACCATGAACCAAGCATTCCCATGCCTTTGGGTCACGCAGAGCAGATCTTGCCCACCATCCACCTTGGGCTGGGCATACGCACACAGCAAGCAATGTTAGCCTCGTGAGAACAGACATGAGCTGAGCACAGATTCCAACCCTGCTCCATACCTGGCTCCAAGCTCCCTGGCTCAGACGTACGCAGTTCTCAGAGGCAAACCTGAGCCAGGAAAACCAATCCAGCCCCCCATGAGATCTGGGAAGTACAAAGCCATATGTGAGCTCACTTTACAGCCTGGCACCTCCACTCCTCCTCCAAATTCCTACTCAGCATAGATACAACATCAGCAGAAAATGGTCACAATATGGCTACAAGTGAATTTATTATTCCTTGGGGGAAGGAAGGGAGAAGCAGAAAAGGTCAAGGCTGTGACTTGAAGCTCAGCTCCAGCAAAGGGTCCAACATGAATTATAACTTCCCAGTGTAAGCTCCAGAGCATTCTCCTCTGGCTTCCTGCTGACAGAGGTGTACCCCTAGCACAACCCTGCCAATGCTCAGCTGATTGCTTAGACATGTCTTTGTGAGCCAGCCCACTACTGTCAGCCCAGAGGCCTTTCTCCAGCAGTGACGAGCAGCAGATAATTTTGGAAAGGGCAGACACAAATAGAGCATGTCTGCAGCTGATGAGGTGGAGAGCTACATCTCAGATCATCTAAAACCATCTTGATCCTCTGTATGTGTTTTATGAAGGCAGAAAGGAGAGTGCAAAAAAATCAGATGGTATGCTGGGTTCGGTGAACATGAGAACTGAGAGGGAGAAGTAAATCAAGTCGGCAGCAGGAAAGAGCTGGCCGCTCCCTTCCCTTTGCAGCATGTGATGAGGATCAACCAGAGTCTTCACCTAAGCGCTCAGCTGAATGTTTTCTTGCAGTGTGCACTGCAGACTGGCTTTTCAGCTCACAGTTTTCACTCACTCTCTGGCAAGAAAGAGGTAAAAAGCCAAGTTGCACTAAATGGAAAAAAAATAATCAGGCTTTTTTTTTTTTAACATCATCATTTAACGCATGATTTAATCTCATGATGTGCAGAGACTGAGTCATGATGCTGGATTTTTAAAATCTGGCTGGACTAGCAGTACATGACCAAGAGTGAACACAGAAACACAGCTTTTCCCATGTCCTGTTGCATGATCTCCACCTGTCCCAGGAAGACAACAGAAAATCAGTTGTCCATCAGGATCCATCAGGGTTGCTGAAGAGATTCCCAACTTCTTGTTCTAACATTGTCCCAAGAGTCCCAGCCCTATCCTTAAAATGCAGAGGGCAGAGGAAAGAAATCACACATTAATTCTAATAATAAGCTGTACGTCAAAAGTTTCTGCTTCCTTCCTATTACCAGGAAGATGTATCTTGCAGCACAACCATAAACCTCAGACTTTGAGTGCATTAGTGTTTTACCGCATTGGTCTTTCCAACAAGGCAATACAAACCCTGACTCTCATCTCCTTAGTAGGGAGAAAAATCCCCCAACCTAAGTCTATTGATTGCAGTTCATTAACTTTGCACTGGGACTTAGTCCAGCAGCCCCCCAAGCCAATGGAAGGTAGATGAACAGATTCCTTCCAAGCCAGCTACGCACACCTCATGGGTGAGCCCAGGGAGAGGCCTGGGGGAGGGAAAGAGGGTGAGGGAGATGGGTGATCTCGTCCTATGCCTCGTTCGGTTACATCCCAAAGCTGTCAGGCACTTTGGCACACTGCTGGCAGAGGCAGGTTTGGCGTGAGGAAATCTGGATGGCAGTAGTGTCAGCAGTCCTGGCCGGACATGGACAGCCACAGGCAGTCACACTTCCCACTTGCACTTAGCAACGCTTCTATAGAAAATCTGGGAGCATTGTACCCATCAGCTGTCTCAGTGGAAGGATTTGTCCTCAGAAGGTCCAGCTCTGCATGTTGCCTGCTACTAGGCAGTGAGAGTCCTGACAAGGAACTGGTGCAACTGGCCAGGCTCTGCCCTGCATCAGCCCTGGGGAACATCATGAGATTTTCCCTACCTACCAAGGCAAATTTCTTTTTTGCCTTTCTTGCACATTCTCAACTCCTCAAACCCCAACTCCTCCCACAGGCCTCTCCAAACAACGGTCTCCCTTTCAGATGCTGATGCTTTTCAGCTGATTAGACTGTGGGCCAGACCATGAGCTGGGTGTAAATCAGTACAGCTTGTCAATGCTAATTTACACCTGCTGAGAATTTCCCTTCCTTCACCATTTAGCAGAATTATTTGACATGTCTTTTATCTCTCCTCGCAGTTTAGCCTGCTGTTCCCCTTTCCTGGCCCCCAAGCCTCCCGCTTTGCTCTGAACTCCCCGTAGGTTTGCAGGATAAGTTGCTTATTTGCAATGTAAAGTGTCTCTCAGTGCCACAGCCCCGTGCAAACAAACCCAAGAGAGGCACATTCATCCTTACTTGTACAGCAAATCCAGCCCCATCTTTTCCTGGCAGCAGTTCCCTACAGCACACACTGCACATAACTTACTAAGAGAAGAAATAATGTCCCTTATTAACACTATGTAATGCAGGATCTCTCTGGGGAGATGTAGGGGAGGGAGAATGAGAGAACTGATCCCACAGAGCCCCTGAGTTTCACCTTTCTCCTTAAAGCTGATGGCGATGGCTCACCACCCAGCTCAGGGTCATGTAGACTTTGACTGTCAATAGACAGGATACCATTAATGACTTCTCGTTGCTATGGTGATATTGATGGATACTCCCTGGGGTTGATGGGAATCCAGGGAAAGCTAGCAAAAAAAAAAAAAAAAGTGGGTCAAAAAAATCCCACAGGAGCATGTGGGTTTGCCTACAAATGGGCAGTTGTGTGACATCCTAGACGAATTTCAGTGGCACTTCACACTTCCTGACTCATCCTCCCTCTTACAAGAACAACACGGTGTTCTTCACAGCCAGTGCAAACACCCCTGCTCACAGCAGGGCCCTGGCGCAGAGGCGCACTGCTGCAAGCAGATTTCATTACCAGGCGTTATTTTTGCAGCTTCACCCTAGCAATTCATTGCACATACAGAGTAAAAATCTTGGCTCCAGTGAAATCACTTGGACCCGTGCCAGTGGGCACAGAGCCAGGATTTTCTCCAGCTCTCAGGATGCCTTATCACAAGTGACAATTTCATTCAGCTGCCACGATAGCCACTGGGAACCCCCTGCCTCTCCAGAGCTGTTTCAAGCATGAAAAAGCTGCTGTTGCAGTTTTTTGCTCATTTTCCTAAGGCTCAGCGCTGTGTACTCTCCAAAAGTGGCACCATGGGCTCTCTCACAGCTTCCTACTCTGTAATATGAAGTTTAGAGTAATCTTTTTGCCTTCATTCTAGCTGAGTAATGACCACTGTCTGGCAAGGACAGGCTGCACTCCAGTTGCAATTGGGCCCTCTCACCTGTTCTAGGGATTCGGGGCACAGGAACCATCTTCCTAAAATACCAGTTCTCTCTTTGGCCTTGCTTTCTCTGGAAAAAAACATCCCTGATTCAAGTTGGTGACATATTAAGGAAGAAGTGATAAAGTCCCAACGGAACTCCCTCTTCCTCTGCACATGCTATTTATCTAAGCCCACCAAGGGGTGTACAAACTGCAAGATGCTTTGTTTTGGGAGGATTTTAGTACAATTAGTAAATTTCAGAGTATGCTTTTTTTGTCCTAGCAATGACTTTTATCTTTTCTGCTGTGTTTTATGTTGTATGTGCACTCTACACACACAGAAACTTACTAGAGAACATTTTACTCCCAATGGTTATACCACTTCAGACATGTACCACTCTGTCACCCCACGGGCACTCTTACTCCAGAAAGATACCATTGGTTTGGATCTGTTAATAAGGAATAAGTATATCCACAGGGGAACTGTATCATTATGCAGACAGTTTTGCCAGTAAATTCCCTGATCAGACCCAACTGATGTGTCAGCTTTTCCATCTACTTGTGTGTTCAGATCCTTTGCCTCGGTGTGAACTCAGGAACTGGACACAAAATTACCCTGCCCCTCTCTTCTGCATCTTTTGATAAACGTAGTTTTAATGGACTATGGAGTCTGAAAGCACTTTACATCAGGAACTGATCCCAAGAGCAAAATTCATTTAGTTTCTCCTATATTACATGTAGCTGTTCATCAAATTTATTGGGCAAGGTTCCCAAGCACGTGGAGGCCAGACCAGCACTGAGAGGCTCTCCCTTCTTTAGACACCCTTTGATCAGACTGTCAGCATCATTTATTTGCTTATGTTTCATATGCTTGAATGCACCAGTAAGTTATTTTTCCCAGTTGACTATCAGAGGCAAAGCCTGCTCTTTCAAGTTGGATTTGCACCTCTTCCCCTTCTCTCCACTTCTTAGCTATGGAAATTATTTTTAATTTTTTTTTAAGCCCCTTTTGCCTGCCTGTCTGTATTAGAAGCTTTAGGCACATTGATGGCTGGAGAAGACTCCTGTTGGTGTCTTCCCTGTAGGAAGGGTTGTGGCTTGCAATTAGCATGCCTAATTGCTCTGCTTGACCTGCTGCTGGCCAGGGTGGAGAGCACAGAACCAGCTACAGCATCCTGCCTTTCCCCCAGCTAGAAGTGAGGGGATGTGGGGGCTGTGAGTGCTATGGGTGGAAGAAATGAGGTATCACCACAAACTGGTGGGGCTAGACAAGGGCAG
This sequence comes from Calidris pugnax, assembly GCF_001431845.1. NCBI lineage: Eukaryota > Metazoa > Chordata > Aves > Charadriiformes > Scolopacidae > Calidris > Calidris pugnax. The sequence continues at coordinate 4,321,350 of NW_015090770.1, read as the reverse complement.
GAACTGGTTTATTGCACTGGGAGACAGAGAAGGCTATAGGAACATAATAGCTCCTTGAAACTGGATCTCTGCCTGTGGGGAACCGTTGTTCTACTGCGTATGCAGCTATTATTTTTCTACTAATGACTCTGTGACTGCAGAGACGTGGCATTTGGTGAACTGCCCAGAGTAGCTCAGGCTGAGCAGAAGTGGCCAGTCTGGACTGGGCAGGAACTCTGGGTTCCTCCACTTTAAGACACCAGGGTAAATGCCTTTAGGCACAAATCCCAACACAATGGGAAGAGCACATATTCCAAAGGGCAACTTTCCAAGTGTTCTGTGCCCTAAACAGCTGGTCACAAAGGTTTCTCAGAGTAGATCCCTTATTATCAACACATTTAACTTAAAACGCTATCAGATGCATCCAAGAGAGGAGAATTTCTCTGGGCAGTCTTTGACCCCAGCTGGGCATTAACTAACTCCCTGATGGCCCCACAGGAATGGGATTTGGAGAGATCAGACTGTCCTGAGTAATGTGCTCTAGGCAATCCTGCTTTGGTAGGGGAGTTGGACTAGATGATCTCTAGAAGGTCCCTTCCAACTCCAACAATTCTGTGATGCCATGATTCCATGACTGAAGGCAATACAGATCCATGGGATTTCTCACCACACGCAAACCTGGCCTCACCTGCCCCATATGCATCATGTCATGCATGGTTTATTGGCAATGTTTTTAAAGTTGCCATTAAGAAACAAATTCTAAGACTGATTAATACTAATGCATATGCTCTTGGTAGGCTCCCAACCACATCTATGTATTTTAACTTAACAATATTGCCAACTTTCTTTTTGGTGTTCCACTACACTCTAGTGAAAGGTGATGGAGGAGAAGGCAGAATATACCCCTTTGTTTAGAGCCAGCTGTAAGAAAATGGGTTTTTTTGCTCAAATGCACTGGATACTTTGTGCAATTAAGCTGCATATTCTTGCCATTGCACATGTAAGATGGTGAACAGAAGAAGAAATGCAATAGTTCCGCAGCTCTATCTAAGCGAGTGAGGAAGAAAAGGAGAGTAGACCAGATCCCTTTCCCTGTGCTGTGGATCTCGGATATTAGCTAGATCACTCATCCTGGATCCAGAGTCACAAGATACCCCATGCCTCTTCCTTTGTCACTAACTTGCTGCAGGATCTGTACCTGGCTGCTCCCAACCAGCTTTAGGCTCTGTATTTCCCTCGCACTCAGAGTTAGGTATAATTACTTTCATGCCATTTTGCAGAACATTCCAAGTGTTTCATGATGGTTGCTACATTCTTGTTAACTTTTATTTTTTTTGTAACTGGGAAAAAGTAAGAGACAGGTTATAGTAACTGATGAGAGCCCTTGCATGCACACTCTTATTATCAAGGCAGTGCTAAGAGCTGAACCAAGAGCATTATGGCTGAGCTGCAGGCAAACAACCAGTTTTCTTCTAATAAGTTGACTCCTACACACCACTGAAAGTCTGCAGCCTTTGTGGTTGTCTCAAAGTACCCACACTTACCCAAAGCTGAACATTCTACAATATGGAGAGACAAAACCACCCTATAGATACAACTTGGTAATATCAATCAAAAGAGAGGAAATATTGTCTATGCAGACACCAATCACTCACAGGAAACAGATATGAAAAACCTTTTTTAAGGACTACTCTGAGAAGATACGGTGGGGATGCTGCAGCCAATGCGATGGTGAGAGTCCCATGCAACACAGCATCTCAGAGAAGGATTTAACCTCAACTTCGTAAATACTGACCATCAACAATTCTTGAATGTAGCTATAACGCTTCAGAAAGTTTAATTACCACTTAAGAAATGGAAGACAAAATGAGCTATGTGACCTTTCCCACCCCAGATCCTGTAGGTCAGCATTATTTAAGACAACTGGGAGCCTGAAAAGCTAAACATTAGTGTTGGCAGATGAACAGATGGATGGATCACTGCCAGCATAATCCGTCTTCCCACTTGCCTCCATAGGACTGGGTGACATTCAAAACTAACTACTTCCCTATGCAAAGAGAAATGCACGCAATGCAATGAGCAGGCTTTAAAATGCACTCATCAGCTGGCAGGACCAGTGGCAAAATGCTTTATGGCTGCTATTTAATGTTGCAGGCGAAGCTGTAAACAAGAGACATCAGGCTGTGACGGAAGTGACCACAGTGGATTTGCTGTAAACCAACCCCTGAGCAAGTTGTAAAAATCTGTCAGGATGCTGCCATTTTTCCTTTGTGTATAAACGCTCTAAATCTAATTAACCTTTTAATCAGAGCAGATAAAATTACAGTATTATCAAAGGGGATGCTGTACCTACAGTTTCATGAAAAATTTCCAACTTTGATTTTCTTTTTTTTTTTTTTTTTGGCTCAGGGCTCTGCGAATAAATCCCCCAAAGACTGAAAAATAGAAAAATCCATTTTGTAGGAGATTTTGGCCAGTTACCGTGCAGAGATGAGCTTGCCTGATGCCAGATGAGACTTGATCCAGAGCTTTCAGACCCAGCTCAAATACCTGTTGCCTGAGCATGGAGAATGCTCCTGCTCCCTGACCTGGGCATGCACAGCAGGAGCTGTGACGCATTGCAGCAGAATGAATCACGGTACCCTCCCAAACAGAGAGGGCACTGAAACTCACAGACTCCCACATATCCCAGGACTTTCTGGTGCTCAGTGAGGATTCAAAAATAAAATAATTTCCTTCATCTACTAGCTGTAGCAGACTGTTGTGTCAGCTACTAGACTACAATACAACTTCTTTAAATTGGCACAACTCCAACATGTACCTTTGTGCCTGTAGCACCCCAAAGGACAGAGATCTCTGTCTCTGACTGATCTATAGTATCACCCTGATCCAACTGCATGTTGTGCATTTTTGTTTTTTTCACAATGACTGAAATATTCAGGACTTTCTGTATCTGCTGGCAAACATCAGCACTGTTGACAAAGTCAGCCAGGACAGCCTAGTGCAGGAATAATCCCAATCAAGCTCTGAACCTGGGACTCCGGGTGAATGAAGCTTCCTCACTAACCCACTGCAGCATCTGGCTGCACTGAACTTCCTTGTGTAATCTGAACCAAAATAGTACTCATTTCCATTTACTATTGCCCATATGCCACCTCTAAATATACTCACATATTAGCATTTATGCAATGTTCAGTACAAAATCTATATGGCTCATTTCAGCAAGCAGCAACAGCAAGAAGGGCGAGTTGCAGAGAGAGCCTGGAGATGGAGCTTGTAAAGATTTCTTTCTAAGCACCATAATAACACTCATTGCAGATGGACAGTGACAGAAGAGTTGTGATGACCTGCTCCAGATGGGCCATGTTTTCTTTTTTGCACGAAGCCAATATTTATTTCTTTTATATGAAGCACCTACCAGTGATCTCTCTGGAACAGAAGTTGGGTAGCAGAGCAGATCCAGACCTAGGCTGAGGAGTGTCAAAGCCCCTAGTACAACAGCCTCTAATTACCTTGATCAGCCTCATCTGAGACCTCGGTCATTGCTCCTGCCACCCATTGGCCTGGGAGCCGCATTTAAGTCCTTGCCTCGGTCCTTGCCTGAACTAGCCTGAATGTATACTGATTCTGGCCTGGCCAACTTGATTTCTTGGGTGACATCAGAGCTGTGTTGGGACTATGGTTTTCTCTGGTGTTTGTTGGACTGCACGCTGAACCAAGATACAGTCATAGGGCCCACTCTGCTCTTCCCATTTGGGTGGGCAGGCCTGTGTCCAAGGTTGCTGTCTCAACCTGCCCTTCTGCCTGGCTTCCACCTCCCCTTCTTTTTTAGAGATGTCCATCCTTACTTGCTCCCTGACAAGGAGTTTTCTGAGCCCTTGAATTTAGCGAGTATTACTTACTTCCCCAGGTTAAACAGAAGAAAGAAATATTCACATGGAACAAGAGAGTAGAAAATCCAGAGTTTTTAAATGTCTCATGCAGCAACCACTGCCAGGAGACCTTCCAGGATGCAGGAGCAAAGCAACTCAAGCCTGTCACGAGTGGCTTCTGACTTCTGAACAGCAAACCACCCAAATGAGAGCCTTTGAATGTTAATGATTTGTTTTAACAGGTAAAAAGTAAAAATGTGTTTGCTGTCACTGCCTAAATCACAAAAAAAATTGTGACAGCCAATTAACTACTTCTGGATAATGCTTACCTCAACCATCAAGACTACAAGACCATTAAACTTGCACATCTACCAAAAGAGAAAAAGGCTACATGCCTGCAAGAGACTGCAGTCAGAGTGGTAAATCAAGGGCCTCATGCTGCTATTACTCCCAATCATATAGATGATGGGTTCTTAACTCTAAAAATTGTTGTATCCCTTGTGGGCACATGCTGTGTTAGACTTAATCTTGACAGATAGCAAGGAATTGATCATAGAATTAAAAACATAACTGGTTGCTTAGTTACCAATGATCACTACAGAGTTATATTTGCTGTGTGCAAACAGAGCCCAGTGCAAACCAATTATCCATCATTACGACTCTAAAAATGTCAGTTTCAGAGAGCTGAAAACAAATGTGAGCCAGCTAATAAAGGAAATTTGAGTAAAAAAATACAAATGATAATTGGGAGTCTTTTTTTTTTTTTTTTTGCTAAAACCATTAGCCACAATCCTGTGGCTGAGAAAGGTAAATATATTGGTTTGGAAAAAAACCCAACAGGATTCTTTATTGGGAAAGTGAAAGCAAAGTGTTATGTATATAAACATTGCAAAAATAGAAAGTAGTAAATAAAAATGACAAGCTACGAATTGCACAAACCAGATAAGGAAAAAAAGACCCTGGGAGAGTTAAAGAGCTCCAGGATTAATGATGGCATGAAGGAGTTGAAATATGTTGGGTCTTAAAAACAGCATACTGCCATTCCAAAAATGAAGGGGAACTACAGTCAGTAGCAGTGCCATGAATGTAGAGTAAATAGAAAGCTACCTCTGTCAGCTGCTCAGCCATAACTGTCTTGGAACATCTGCAGCATTAATCTGAGATTACTCTTTTTTTGTTTGTTTGTTTTTTTGTGAATACCAAAACATGACATGAGAGTGCTCTTAGACTTAGGTCAGTTTGGAAAATACATTTCATAAAAGCAGCACATTCCTGCTGCTTGGGAACAGAAGCTAAAATAAAGCAGACTACAGATGATTTCATAGTGAAGATATTTAACCTATAGAACAATTTTCTGGGGGATGTGATGATTAGTGGGAATGGCTCGGGCATGGGAAACAGCCCTATGTCTGTGTGAGGCAGACAAGAAGAGCCAGCAGGTGCAATGGTTGCAGGGAACTGCAAATATCCCTCCCACTTCTTGAAACACAGATATATGGATATTGCTATTTAATACACTGTGAGAAGCCACACTCCTATTTCTCACAATTAAGTGCTATTCTTTCATGTTCCATCTCCAAAGATCAAATCATCAAATCTCTCATAGCTGTGACCTTCCTTTAGCAAGGTCTGTCTTTCATCTATCAATCAAACTGCGCTGTGGTGCCAGATCTGTGTATAAACTGCTGTACTTGGATGCCTTACCAACAGCACATTAACGGGAACGTAGAGCACCACACAGATGCTGGCAGGTTAGATACTCATAAGCTAACCTGTGCATTGAATTTATCACCATGCCTGCAAACAATTCGTGCTCAGCATTGCTGGTGTCCAGCCTCTCCATAGCATTTCATCTTCCCTCTCCCAAAATACACGATAACAAAAGCAGCTACAGAGATTTCTGCCTTCCTTGCATGTGCTGGGAAGTGCAGCTATGCTATATCTGATCATGTCCTCATGACAAGTTAAGCTTTCTGAAGATAGGAATAGTCAGGGCTGGATGCAGCCACAGGAGAAATGGATTTGGGCTGAATGCTCTTGCTTCTGCCCAGTAAAAAATGCATGTCCTGTGTACAGGAAGGATAAAAGCGGTAAGCACTAAACACTCTACAAGACCTGGGCTGGAGAAATCCCTCACCCTGAGTAACCTGCAGTTTACAAAGAAGGACAAAAAGGAGGAAATAGGTCAATCTGACTTCTTTATGCAACACGGCACAATATGGTAAAAAAAATTCTATAGGGAACATACAGCATCTTTTTGCCTTTGACTCCACTATGAGATTGATTCTTATTTGGCCAGGAGAGCGGAAGCAAAGAACAGACCGAGCAATTTTGAGAATGATAGCAAATGAACAGAGACAAGAGTGTTCCTGCCTACTCAAGAGATGTACAGAAAGTGCTAATGTGCCTCAGTGTCAGAGAGTATTTTCTGTTGTTGAGTTTGAGCAGAAGCCGAGGGAAAGACGGGTTACAAGAGCCACCAGATCAACTTTGCGTTTGCTGTGGCAGTTATTGTGCTGTGAAGAAGCTTATCAGCAGCCTGGACAGGATGTATGCAATATACCGAGAGATGCTGCTTGCACGTTTATTGCACGTGGCAATGCGTGCATGTGTTACATATAAGACTGATCCACATAGATGCTTACTGAATGGGACTGGTTCATAAACACCACAATCTGCCTGCTCTGGAGAAATATTAGAGATCTATGAGCAATTTCATGAAAGTGAGTCTGTCTGAAAGATGGAAAGTGCCTCTCTCAGCTGCTGTGGCACCTGGGCCATCTGTCTGAAGGGTTGCACTCTGCCCTGGAAGTCCACATGTAGCAGCTGAGTCCATTTCTGTACATGCAAAGCCATCTTCCCTGTGTAAAGGCAGGGCTTTGCCACCTCCTGAGAGACGGGGGAGTTCCGTTGCCTCTTCTGTCCACTGTAGGTCCACTCCAAATTACCACTGCCTGCTACTAATCTCTTGTTAACTATAAAAGCCCTCAGGTATGTAAACCTAGACCAAATGAAAACGGCCCCAGGAACTAATGGGCTTACCTCATCATATCCCAGCTGGCAGCACTGCAAAGAACATGGTGGAAAACTTGATTTATTAAAATTAATGAAGGAACTGGCTAGTTTTGAATAATTCATTACATATCAGCTGCTGCTGAGGTAATAGAAGCTCAGCAAGATCCTCTTTAGCACTGCACAGTGCCTAAAATCTTTAAATAAAATGAAGTCAAAGATTGGCTAGTTAAAGATTGAAGGGCTTTCTCCATATGAAGTGGGAGGCCGTGATTCCTGTCGCTGAGGTCATCCAGCTGCCATCTGCAAAAATGATGAGGTCTCTCAAATGGAAGCCAGCTGGCTAACATCACCGATTTTTGCTGAGGCATGAAGCATTGTGCCTCAGCCATCAACTTCTGCAGAATATAACGGCTCCATTTTTTATGATTCTTATTGAAATCAAGTTTAGATTTTGATATTTACCATAAGCTAGGGATGTCTGAGGGTGTTGGCTTGCTTTTCTGATCATTATGTGTGAAAATAAATCAGCCAGACATGCAAAGAAGTAGGCACTACCATCTAAGAATGCAAATCTTAAGGTGCAATCTGTGCTGCTGCTCAGGGCTCTCGCCAGCACCAGCAGAATCAAATTACCCGTGGCCTGGGCAATGTCAGGGCTGGATTTTGGAAGCACGTCAGATGCCCTGGAACAGAATCCCACTAACTTAATCTGGTGCCACTTGATAAAACAAGGGCTCTTTTTCAACTCTGCTGAAGTCAACGGTAAAACCTTTAATAAAAGTGTAAAAGCAGCAGTGATATTAGGCACTGTAATTAGACAGCTGATATCCCCTTCCTGTATGTCCTCCTGCAGAGGTCAGAGGAATTGTAGTTAATATAGAAAGAGGAAAAACAGATTAATGCAATGAACACCCTCCTTCCTCCCAGCTGCTGGTACGGGGTCTCCTAATGCAATGACTCTCCACTAGTCACAGCTAAGACCCTCCCTGAAGTGCATCATTTTCTCTCTTTCTAACCGGTGATGATGGGAACTGCCCCACAGGTCAGCACTGTGTCCCATGGTGGTACTGTTCTCAGCTCCAGCCCTGGCTTGCATTGTCTTCCTTTGTCCCCCATTGGACACCTAGGAATTTGTGATGCCCTGATGGTACAGCAGCTCTGGATCATATTGGCTGTTGGACAAGACAGACTTTGACTCGAGATCCTGATGAACAGGGAAAGATCTTGATGCCTTGTTGATTGCTCAAACCAGATTTTATTTCCAGATGCCATTCTTGCTTCAGCCAGAGGAGATTATTTTGGCCAGGCCTCAGTGTCTGAAATATTTTGGTAGAAGTGTGCTGATGTACGCAATTGGCATCATAAGACATTTGACCTAGCCCCAGGAGACTGCCAGTTTCCTCTCCTGTCCAAAAATACTGCCTCATCAATCATTTGTGAGAGTGTTTTAAAAATTAAAGCCAACTCCCCTTGCCTTGAAATGGATGCAGCACTTTCTTCTCTTGCTGTCTGTTAATAGCCTTTCTGCGGGAGGTCACAGGACACTGATTTACACTCCTGAGCTTTTTGTGGACATGTGCCAAGAGCATTTGGTGAAGCCACAAGCTGATATTGTGACTTCTCACCCTGAAACACATGAATGAAGCAAATATTGTAACTTTCATAGCTGCACAGAGTGGGAGATGCTGGGAAAAGGTTGTGACCTGGTAACATGTGAGACTTCATGTCTGGTCCCTGATCTCCTGGGGTCCTCCCACATAAGACACTCCAATTCCTGTGTTTCTGGTCTAGTATCTTTATAAGGAGATATTAAAACTACCTTCCTGCATCTGCGACAGCTAGACCCTTCCTCTCCTTGCAATCTTTGAGCACCAAGGAAAGTTGGGTAAGGTTTCCTAAAACTGAAGTGTAATTATTTGGAACTAACTCTAGGGCTTGTGTTCAAGTGTAACAGCTCCAAGCCACTCTCTGAGTCAACAGTCTGCTACCTTGAAGGACACTGGTGCCTTCCTCTCTCAAGCTGTAAGGAAATACAAGTACGTGGGCAAGGACAGGACTGTTGTACCAACGGATCAGTCCACGAAGCATACCTGCCTCTTTTTACACACCACCAGGGCAACCGTGTGTGTGGCTGTGTCTTTGCAGCTGCTTTTGGCCTTTCAGCATTGTTTTCTTCTCCTTCTTTCTCTTTTTTTTTTTAAACAGTCATCTGTTGTCTTCTGGAAAGGGCATCTAACTAGTGATGATGTACAATTGCTCCGGGAACTGGTTTAGGAGGCACAGTGCCCCTCTGCCTTGCCAGACAACAGCAGTTGCTATGTGGCTGCCTTTGCTTTGTTCCTTCAGGAGGCCAGTTGGTATTTACAGCATTTTCTCTAAGCAAGGCATCATCCCTGAGATATGCTCATGTGACAGTGCTTCAGGGAATTCCAGCTGGGAGGTGATTTCATCCTTAGAAAAAAAACAAACAAAAATACCCCCAAACCACCACACCACAAAAAAACCCCACAAAACCCTAAAGAAATCCTGGAGGAGATACTGTTTGCTTCCAAGTGATTCTGTGAGGTAGGGAGCGTAAGAGAAGTAGGGTAGCAAGAGTTTTACTGGTTCAATACAATCCCATTTTTCAGGACTTTTATTAAAAGTCCATTTCAATGCCAACCATTTTGGGGAAGGCTAGCAGCTGGAGCCTGTTCAAACATTCACCTGGTTTCCACTTTCCCAGCTAAAAAGTGAAAAGAGGTCAGGGAAGGGTACAAAGCAGCCTTGTTCTTATTCCAGGCAGAAAGGAAAGCAAACTTAGTGCACATCAAGAGTAGCACAATTTAGATGCTTCTGTTGTCTGGGGGTTTTTTTGTTTGTTTTTTGTTTGTTTGTTTTTTAATCTAAAAGATATAAAATGGATGTAATTGAGCTAGGACTTTGGGTTGCTGGCGTAGCTGGGCCGGGATCACCAAACAGTCTGTATGTTGCTTGAAGAGACAAATTTGTTTCCCTGGGGTATGGCAGTGAGGGAACAGAAGGGCCCTTTTCCTGGTTCTCCCAGTTCTGCCCTCAGTGGTGGTATGCTGAAGGCACACTCGGTGTTGCTGATGGGTGAGCCCAGTTAAGTGTTAAACTTGGCTTAGTCTAAGCAGAGAAATAAAAATAATTAAATGATTTTTTTATTTTCTCTAAGGATATGGTAGAACTAAGCCAAAAGTGTGTATTTGTACTGCTTTGCCTAAGGCAGCATAAGCACCTTCTCTGGTGAATCACTTAGGTCCCCAAAGCTTTTGCACCTCCTAAATGAATGGCAAGTATCCTGGGGAAATGCTGCCAGGTGCAAGGACACTGTGACATTGCTGGGCTAATGCACGATGGGCGTCTGTGGCTGAGGGTCTGCTGGATTCTACCCAAACTCCCTAGGATGATGACGTTTGGGATCTAATCACCAGTATGACTTTTCACTGTGCCCCAATTTACCTCAGTTTTTCTGCCTAGTGCTACTTTCTAATCTTCCAAAAAGCATTTTGCCAATCTGTTGCCCAGTATCTCTCAAGAAGCTGGTGTCAGGAGTTCCTCACTGTTCGGGGGCCAGCATGAGCGAGATGTTGGCAGGTAGGTGCACAGGATAGCTCTGGAGGTGAAGGAAGACAGAGATGGACAGAAGATTGCTGCCACCATGATGCTATGGACAAGTCATGTACAGCAAGGTTTGGAGACAAAAATTCTGCAAAAGGAGATAATGGAGACAGGGGCAAACCCACTTAGATAAATCTGAGGCTTTCTTGCAGCTACAGCAGCCATGTAAACATGCACTAGATGAAGACCAAGCTCAACTGTTTTGATGTTAATTGCCTGGCTGCTTTAATTGGATATAGGCTTCTAAGTCTTAAAATCAGCGTGTGACAAGACAAACTGGTATTTACCCCTTATCTCCTTTATCTTGGCTTGCCCAGTGCTGCATGGTCAGTAATGTTCCTGAGCATTAGAATTGTCCATAGAACTGATGGATGTTTTCACAAGAGGAAGAAGTAGCATTTTACATCTGAAGTGACTGTTCAGATTCTGAGTCGAGGCAAAGCTACTCTGGCCTGAGTTCAGTTTCTGCTGCAGGGAACGCCTCCAAAGCACCAATAACCACCATCAGCAACCAGATAATAATCACCGAGCTGCAGGGCTACTCATTGGCAGCGCAATGATTGCACTTGGATACCCGATGCCCTCTGATGATGTGACAACTTGCATCACTCATGCAATGGACTTAATGTCCCTTTGGACTTGCTGACGGACACACTGGTCTCGTGCGGTAATGACACACAGAGCTAGAGGAACAGCTACCACAAAGCAGTGTTTTGGGCTGGGAGGTTATGAGCATGGCTGAGGACGAGGTAGCTTTCTAAAATGGGTCCTGGCACACCAGGCTTCCTGCTGCAGTCCATGCCAATGGGCACGCACAGAGAGGGATGCAGAGCTGCTGAGTCCGACTCCTGTCTTTCTTCTCTGGCTCTCTACTATCCAAGATGATGTAGGATAGTAACACCATGTGAGACAGAAAACACCTCCACTTCTTCTGAGCACTGCACTGCCCTGTGAAGTAATTTGATTAGGTGGAGCCCAGGTTTGCAGCCAAGCCCAGCAAGCCACCAGCAGGCAGGAGCAGCAGGCTGCGTGGTGCAGAGCCAGCAGTGGTTCCAGGCTAGGGCTGGCCCTGTTCTCGCAACACACCCAGCCTGGCTCCACTGGGGTGTCTCTGGGACTGCGGAACAAACTCCTGCTAATGTGGATGCAGGTTATCTTGCAGTCACCCCTATTACAACCAGCAAGACATTGTCACAGCCTTCTTATCTCTACCTCTGGTTTGGCTTTGAATTGAGAGAACTCAGGCGCTGTCCCTGCCCCCATTACAGCTTCAATAACATAAAAGCAGAGGATGAAAGACATGAATTACTCTGCATTAAGGACTGCAGGGTCTTTATCTAAAGAAAGTGGGGGAAGATCCTTCAGTACAATGTAGTCTCATACCATAAGCTTTCCTGTCAGGTTCCCTCACTGAGAGGGAGACCTTGAGGCTAAGGGTCTCCCTGCTGCTCCACAACCCCATGGTCAACTGGGCAGTGCAGTGTGCCCATCATCCAAGCTCAGCACACGGGGACAGGGACAAGAGGCTAGCCACTGCCTTGCAAAGGGGCTTCCCAAACAGGGGTGTGCTTGAAGACACCTCTGACTACAGCTCTCCTCCCCCCTTGCAAGATGATTCCCCTCACTTAGAACCACCCCTGTGTTGGGCCTAGAAGCAGGTTCCTCTCCATCAAATGACCAGAAACCCGTCCTCACACTCAGTATATCAAACAGAAAAGAAGCCGGGAGACCTGGACTATTGCATATAAAGAGGCACTACCATAGGCCTGAGTTTATCCTTAGAGACACAGATGGTAAATAACCTGATCAAATGCAAGCAAAGGTACCCGATTTTGGCTACTGCTGGAGCAAGGAAGACACCGCATGTGGCACAGAGCTACCAAGGGAAGCTACAATGAAATCAGCCACCTCTTGGAGCCATTTACTACATCACGAGGCAAGATGAATCAATAATATGTATCGAGCTGGGAAAGTTAATCTGCATCCAGAGCATCATAACAAATTAAAAGGAAATAAAATCACTACAATTCCACTGGCTCTCATTACTATCACAGCGGAGAGTAATTAAAATCCATGGGCCAAATTCAATGCTGGGAGAACTCTCCTGAAGCCAGAGGCACTATACAAGGGCATTGCTTTTTCCAGATGCTGTGTGTTTCAAACAGCAGCAGGAATGGCAAAATGGACAGAGAGGATAGGGCTGGGTATGAGGGAAACACATTTAGCAGACAGGGATTCTGCTTTTTGCTCTTCCTCACTTGGAGTCATGCTGCCCACCTGCTGCTTTGGTGCTTGATGGGGCTGAATCTCAAAAGCTCCAGGTATTTGAGATTACAAGGTCTTCCCCAAGCCAATACACAACTGCCATTCATCAGCCCTGGCTAACACCCCTGTCCTGCATATTCCCTGCTCCCTCCCTGCTCTCTCCCAACTCCTCAGCACAGCCATCCCTGCTATACCATCTCTTCCTTGCCACAGAACCTCCTCTCCCTACCACAGAGCACCCTGATGGGGCTCTCAACCCATTTTTTCTGTGTTTTGCTATAAACTCCTTATCCTTTGGCCCTCCCAAATCCCTGCAGAAGAAGCTAAAGGAGGACTATCACCTGCCCCCAAAGCCATGGCCACTTGCACTCCCATTACAGCTTTGGTCCAGTGAATTATGAGCTAGAACTGTGCTCTGACGCAGCATCTGCTGCCCACACCTTGGTACCCTACCCCTCTGTGAGTCCCCACTGCCCCACGTGACTCTGTCTCAGCTCAGTCCACCAACTGATTCCCACTGAGTGGAAGGAGAATGTGTGATGCACAGAAAGCATGTCCCTCGTTACCACACACAGCACCGTGTTCAACTAATCAGCACTACAGCATGAGGTGGGAGCACAGGCACTGCACAGGCACCCAGAGGGGCAGCTGATGGTGAGACACTGGATTCTTGACAGCCAGCAAGGCTGGGGATGTGAACACCAAAGTTTGGTTCACAGGGTTCAGGGGCTGCAAACAGCCATTAAAGGAGAGAGGCATTGGACAGAAGAAATCACTTTGGGGAAGTCCAATAGCCTGTGTCTAGCAAAAGACTACATCTCAGCGTTCTTGTTCAGCCTTCCAAGTTTATGAACCTCTTACCTCCTGTTACCACACCCTATGCATGGCTTCCACCTATGGAACCTATGCTGACATCAGCAGGATTATGCAGCTGCTAAATACTGTGTGTGGCAAACTCCAGCCTGCACACATACATTATTGCTGAGGACTTTTACACATGGGCACATTTACTATGCAATAATTATGATAATCTACAGAGATAATCCAAAGTGAATTGTTAATGCTGTTTTACAAAACGATGTAGTGTGGTCCTGCAGGTGGAAGCATGGACTGAGAGTTGTATTTCCAGACATACCACAATCTTGTTCGCTGGCTGGAAAGCTGGTCATCTCAATTGACTTAGCTTTGCCTCACTACGAGTTTCAAAGGTTCAATCACTCTGCTAGCACATATCCACCTCTCTAACAATGTTCAGATCCAACAACGAACAATGCAAAACCCTCATTCTTAAGAAGTGTTCAGCACCTATATTCACAGTCATATTATCACAGAATGTGCTACATCATTTCACCAAAAGTGCTTGCATCTTTCAAAACAATTAAGCAGGGACTGCAGAGGGTCCTCTGTCAGTCTGCCCCTAAAATATGTACCTATCCAGGAGCCATCCTCTCTCATTTCTCTAATTTCCATCTGACCATTTTTCCTGGTCCAGAAAGCCAGGAATTCTCTGTGAGGACACCTTTTTAGCTTGTACACTGGAAATGAGCAGCATGAGCTTCTGCTGTGTCATACAAGCAGGTGAATTCACCTTGTCTACTGTAGGAGGGAAAGGCTGGGTCTTGTTCTGGGAGGAAAGCAGAAGGCATGACCAGGTAAGGGGAACTGTTTCTTCGACAGATCATAAAAAGGGAAAGTATGGCTAAATTTTTCTCTTTATGGTGGACTAAGATAATTATTTTTCACAGTGTACATGTAGCTTGTATATATCATTTGCCTTTCCTATTACAACAACTTTGAGTTGATTTGTATAACATTTAGAGATTCTCAAAGGGATTATTCTTTATATTACTGTTAGCTTGAAGTATAACTGGAGTTTAACTCAATATGACTGTACTCAAAAAGGACTGTGTTTTGACACAGTCTCAACACAAGGTGAGATACAGGTAAAAGCATGGCTCCTAATGCAATGAGGAAATAAAGATGCTGACTCTCATCCCTCTGGACAGGTCAGAGGGAAAAGGGAGCTTCTTCCCGTGGAGGTCAAAAGCCATGTTGTACAAAAATTTCTAACCTATGCATACTACACTGTCGTAAACGTGGAGGGGATGGCTGAAGTGACTATGCTACTGCTCTACTGTTTGCATGTGACTAGAAATAACATGGTGCTGTGTAGACAAGCAATGATTGTGTCCCTTGGGGATGTGGCTATATGGTAACCAGGCAGGACAGAACCTGGAATAAAGGGCGGAAGGTCCACCCTGCTATAGGCTATGGTATTGGTGGACTTGGTTCTCAGAGCCAGGAATGCAATGCCAGCTCATCCCATACCTGCTGGAACGTGTCCTGACTCTCAAGTGGCAGATCCAACAAGCAAGCTATGCACCTTAACATTAAAAACCTGATCTGCTCAGGGGCTGCTTATCAGTAAGGAAGGCTTCCATGGTCTACTCCTTTCTCTTTCAAAAACAGATTTTCTTTTTCTTTTGTTTTTTCTCCTGTGACCTTGGCTGATGTTTGTTCTCAATGACATTGAGCTTTCAGAGAAGCTGAACTAATGCCTCGTGAGGTCTCCTCGCTGCAGGTATGGCTTCTGCAAGCATAAAACACCAATTTTCAAAACCATGTCTAGCCCTTAAACTACGAAGAGGACTGCCGCGTTGGGGCTTACAAACAGGTTATCTTGTGTTGTGGAAACCTGAACCCTGATTGTCCACAGAGAACAGAGCTGTTGCAACAGCTGTGGTAAAAAATGGGGCACATCAGTGCAAAACAGTTAAGTACCGCAAACCAGGGCTCCTGAGGGAGGGCTCTCAGATCTTCTTGTAATTGAGAGGTCTCAGTTCAGTTCAGGCTTGAGGTTTTTTCAGGTTAAACTACCACAGCGCGGATTAGCAGTGAAACTGTATTGATCCTTTACAAGAAGCAGTTACCTCCTCTTGAAAGGGGCTGCTTCTCTCTACTCCTAGAAGCAGGCTGGAAGGATCAGCCACACCACCCTGAGTGACAGGAGTACTTCAGCATAGAGCTGATCTATATCCCCAGGCACCGATGTCCTGTTAATCCAGAGTGCTTAGCTTCAATCCAGTACCAGCCATGGCTGGGGCTAATTCTGTTCCAGTCAAACTTTGAACCACTCCTTTGCCTCTAGACCTCTCTGCAGGGTGGGCTTATTGAGCGAGGTGTCTGAGATGCAAAGATCCTTACGATGATCAAGGACTTGATTACAGGAAATGGTAGGTGAGTTGTCCTTGAGACAAGCTATGAAGCCTGCAGATAAATCTCTCACAGTAGTTCTGACTGGCTGTAACACTAGGAACTAATGCGTATCACTTCTGTGCTAGGTCTGAATGGAGCTGTCTCTCCTCAGTGTCTGATGGTCTTTAATTCCCTTCTTCCTGGGGGAAGAACCTTGCATGAAAAGCTCGGCTGTGTGTACTCCGAGTCTTGTAAATCACTTGCTTGTGGTCAAAGCCACTGTCATCTTTCAGTCGCTAACTGGCTTCCTAAACATGCCTGCAGAAACAGTCGGTCTGCTGTATTGCAAACAAATGAATTTTGACAGGACACTGCCAGCACTGCTCCCAGACACTGGGGAAGCCACAAGATGGGCTGCAGAGTGTTTGACTGGAGCAGCTGTAGCACTGCATCCACAGCTAGCGCAGCGTCTGGCTGTTTCTGCAAGCACTGACAAAGAACCAAGCCTGTAAACTCCCACTAGCATCTGCTGAAGCTTCGTATCCCAAAGGAAAAATGGATTTTCACTTACATGTATCTTTAAGCATTTCAGCAGTCGAGAACGCAAGGGCGTAGACACTCTCTCTAGATAAAAACACAAAGCCACGTTTTTTCTTTATAAGAAAAAATTTACTGCTGCTCCTTGACTTCCTTTCTAGGACAGGAGATGGAGAAGGATTTCAAAAACATTTACTTCCTTTAGTTTCTTCCTGGAAGGAATTCTTTAGGACACGTACTCTTTAATTTCTGATCAGGTTATTTCTAGAAGGTGAGGGGACTGTCTCAAACCCAGGTTCCAAAAGGTCTGCAGAAGGCCCTGAGTTATTACATGGCAAAATAAATATCAGCAGACAATGGAGATTTTTTTTTTTTTCCCTTTTCCCCTTGTACTTCACCTTGAAGCAGCTGTTAGCAAAGCCAGAAAACTCCTCTGCCCCTCAGTGTATTTAATACAGCCTTGGCAAAGGGACTGCAGTCTGTCATCTCATGAATATGGGAATTGCCTAATTCTCCAGCTATTCTTATTACCTCAGCCTGAGGGTCCCAGCTTTCCATAACTAATTCCTGAAATCACAGACTTTCCACTGTCCTTGCTGTCCTTGAACAGCAAATCACCGCTCCTCACATAACTGATCCTGGTGTCTGCTGTGGCAACGCAGGTTTTCCCAGGGCCCTCCCTGAGCAGGGGTGGCTCTGTGGACAAGGCCACTGACCCCGGCACTCCTGTGCAGTTCCGGGAGCTACTCATCCTTTCCTACTGGAGCTTACAGCAGGCTGTTCTGAAAGTAACAAATGCTGCACGGCACTCTGCAGCAGCTCAGGGCTGGCTGAACAGCTCTGAAGCCTGGGCAGTGGGCTGGAAGGCTGGCAGCAGTAACACAATCCATCCCTGGCAGCAGAAGAGATCCCTCACAGTGTTGCTACAAGCCGCAGAGCTCCCTGCCTCTTTCTTCATCCTACCTCACCTGTGACTCCTACAAAGTCTAAGGGCTTGTTCCCACCTGTCACTTCATTTTCCCCTCATTGTCATGTATGTTCTCAGTCTACCTTCCTTCCCTGTACCCATCCACCTGTTTTCTGCTCCTTCGTTATTTTTCCTAATATCACTGATCCTGCCAGCCCTGATCATCCTCCCAAGACTCAGATCTAAAGCTGTTCCTCTGCTGGAAGGTGATAATGGCTGCCAGGAGCAGGCCGTTAGGGCTGCTGCGAACTGCAAAGCAGCTGGAAGCTGAGGCTGAGATAATTACGAAGCAGGGACTGCAAAACTTGTGGAGATTCTGGCCAGAGGTGCCTAGTTTATTCCCAGAGACAAATGGGCTCATCCTTTGAATGTCAGCAGGTGATATGTGAGCAGAAAAGTCACCAAGCTGTGGACAGCTTTACAGTCCTGGCTATGGAGCGCTGCATGTGGTGCCTCCTCATCTCACAAACACCCACAGCTGCTGCTGCTGCCAAGCTGCTCTGGACAAGGAGAACGTGCTCACACACTGCAGTGGCAGCTGAGGAAATCTTGATGCTGGTTTCAAGGGCTAGATGCCTGCAGAGCATAGGCAAGCGAGAGCTCGTCTCAGAGGCCAAGAAATAGCTAAAGTAGGCTACTGAGTTGGGATCACGGCAAGGTGGAAAAAACATGCAAGTTCTTCCTGTTTCTTTTGTGATATAAGATTTTTTTTTTCCCCTAAAGTTTGCCAAAAGGGTAACCGCAGCAATGGTAAATAAAAACTGGATTATGTCTTCTAGTATTTCACTTCTTCTTTACGGTTCAAAACTGGCTCATACAGAAGCCACAGAGGAATCACCTTGGAAGTCCATGGTTTTGTAATCAGAACCTCCCTTTCAATTAGTCATATTATAGAGCTGTAAATACAATAATTCCATCAATACTATGGAACAGTCATGCTGCATTTGTATGAACATAAACGAGTGCTAATGTGCCGTAGAGCTAATCTGATATGACAGTAATTGGCTGATGCCCAGCCATGGAGGCCCTGAAGCTATGCTTGCTCTGTCTTCTCTAAAAGACCTGTCCTCTGAAACACTAGAAAGGAAACAAATTGTGATACCATGTCTTGCCTGCCAGCAATGAATGATGCTTCCTGCAACTGCGGCACTGAGGTGTTTGGGGTTGGGGGAAGATTGTTTGTTTGTTGGGGAGTGGGGGGGGGGGCTGGATCTCCTTCAAACTTTAATATTAAGAAATCAGTATTTCCAGAACACCTTGTAAGAATAGATCAGACTCCGCAAGCACCCAATGGATATTAAACCCAGAAAAGCCATAAAGGCATTCAATCTGCTCCTTTCCCTTCCCTCTGTGACTCCTGGAAGCTATACATCATCACCTGGTTCGCAGTAGGCTTTTCTTACACAGATGAAGCTTAAGAAGCTTAAAACTTTGTAAATGCTTTGGGGCTACCTTTGTTGTCTTGTGGAGTGCTCTACAGACAGAGTAGCAAGGCTTAAATCCGAGACTGCAGCTGGGGTTCTCTGGTTAAAGGCCTTAAAGGAGATCAACATAAGCAATGCCTAAGGATGGGAACCAGCCCACCTCCTGTCTGGGCTGTGAAAGCAAGTGGACAGACGCAAAAACAGACTAGGATCAGGAGTCTTCTGGGTTACAGTCACAGTAGGAACCACTTATTTTGCTTTCAGAAATATGCCCTTCAAAGAGAGTCTTAGTGAGGAGAGACCCTCTCTCTTTTGTGAGGGAGGCTGTCAAATACATCATAGCAGATATCTAGGCCTTTTGTATTTGGCTCATCAGCTCTCTGCATGCTTTGCTGTCTGGCTTAAAATGCCTTGCCTAATGCAGCCTCATCCACAATGGAGCTCTTGGGTTCTACCCCTGTACAAACCAAAGAACAGAGACTTGTTTTAATCAGAAACCATTCTTCACAACAGTATGGCGCTAAGGGCACATAATTTTTGGCAATATGCAAGAGCAGTGTCTCAAAATCCCAAAGCTAACATGGCCTGTCAATGTCTGAAATAGCTCCTGGAGCAACCAGTGAAATTAAGAGAGAATTTCGCCAGAGGAGGTGAGGAAGGACACCCTAAACAGAGGGTTTAGGATCTGTGAGATGACGACTTAGGTTCTGGATTTCAGACTTCAATCTTTCTAGGTCTCCGAACTGCTCCTTCATCTATAAAATGGGATCAGCAAAACCTCCCTGACCTGCAGCAGGGCTCCCAGTCTTAATTGATGTCTGTGAAGCATTTGGAGAGCCATGAATGAAAGAAACCATTACCAAGCCCTCAGGCCTTACTATAATACCAACAAACAATGCAGAGTTGTTTGTAATGCTTTTCAGTGCCACAATGACTAGGATATGAGGGAAGGCAAAAGTACAGATGCACCCAGCGCTGCTTTGCTGCAGTGTAAATAAAAATGGTAGGAGCAGGTTTTATAGATTTCCCCCAGGGAACTCTGTCATAGCTACTGTTTTCAACAATGCAGTAAAACTTGTACCTCTATGGATTCGAACAGATGCCCTTGCTAATCGCTCAGGTATCAAAACCTATTAGGAATTTGGCAAAATGCATCCTGGAGTTGAAAACGTTATGAATCACATGGAAACGAATTAAGAAATGACTCACTTGCACCCCGCAGATGTAAAGAGCTGCTCAGCCACCCTTTACAACAATTAAACTCAGGCTAATACCGTACCAGCACACAATATTCCACCTCGCATAGGACAGGACAAAAGCCTCTGGTCATCTAAAAGGCTCTATAACCTGCCAATTCGCAAAAGTTGCCTCTGCGGCTGCTGTTTTAGGACCCGGAGAGAAAAAGCCGGGTGGCCGCTGCGGAGCCCTGGGCAGGGCGGGCAGCAGCCCGCAGCCCGGGAGAACGGCTCGCCCAGGGCAGAGCCCTTCAGCCCCTGCGCCCACGGGAGCCACGGCTAAGCGCTGCGAGAGAGGGGCGAGCAAATGCAGGGGATGGGGGGGCATGCGGGTCCCGCAGCAACGAGCAGGTGGCAGCCGGGAAAGGCGTGGAAGGCTTTGGGAAGGGGGTGTGCGTGTGTCCCCGCTTCCCGGGGCTGGGCGCGGAGCTAGCGGGTGTACCCGAAGGGCCCCCGGGACCGATGTCCAGATACAGACAGAAAAGGCTGCGCCCGGTTCCTCCTCCCGAATGCCGCCCGGGAGAGGGGCAGGAGGCAGGCGGAGGCAGGGAGGCTACCGCCAGCCCCGCAGCCCTCCCCGGCACGCAGCCATTTGCCTTTGTTGCAGCCCCCTCGCCCGCAAGGTGCGGCGCCGGGGCCGGAGCCCACGCCGCGGGTCGCTCTACCCGTGAGGAGAACGCCTCCCCTCAGCGCGGCGGAGAGCAGCCGTCCTGCGGGAGCGGCTGCCGAGAAAGGACCTCTCCGCGCCCCCTACCCCCTCCCCGCGCGTTCGCTCGCTCGCCCGCCCGCACCTACCTACCTGCGGAGCCCGACCGGGACGCGTCGCCTCCCGCCTTTGTTGTGCATGCCCCGGCAGCGCCGAGCCACCGGCCCGCCGCCGCCCGTCCGTCCCTCCGTCCGCCCCCTCTGCGCCCGCCGCGCCGCAGCCAGGCCCCGGCTTAGCCCGTCGCCACGGCAACGGCGGGCGCGCGGCGGCGCGAGGAAGAGGGGGGTAACGGCGCCGCGCAACGGCCGCGGGGCCCCGCCCGCCGCGCGCTGGAGGCGGAGGGAGGGGGGGTGGGTGGTGAGGGGAGGCAGCTGAGGGGACAGGGCCGCTCTCCCCAGCCCTGAGGGGGCTCGGCCGGGCGGCCGGACACCCCTCTCCTCAGCCCTGAGGGGAGCTGCCGGCTCCCCTCCTTGCTTGGCAGTTTCCGAGACACCAGCGAGGAAGCTGGGGTTTGTGTTACCTCCGGGCTTTGCCTTAGGGCGCTCAGGACCCCTCGTTTCCCACATCTAGTAGATTTCCTTTAGATTGACCACCTCAGAAATCCTTAATATCTGGTCACAGGTGGCACGTTCTTTTGCCCTGGAGCAAGCATGGCTCTGGTGACTTCTGTGGCTATTTCAGCTATCAGCCTTCACAGGCTTCCAGAGCTGCTCAGAATAAAGCCAAGGCAATGGTAATGCCTCCATTTTGCCCTGTTCCTCAGCACAGGACTGAGTCGCAGCCTGCATTTGCAACTATTTTACTTTGTTCCACCATTCATTTTAGGGGTAGCAGTGCCAGCTTGAACGCCTCTTCCTTTTCAGACCGTAGGGCCTTGGCAAACTTAAAGGTTACTTTGATTGTTTCTAGGATTAAGCGTCGCAGTTCACTGGCTTTATCACGTAATGCTAGATTGAGCTGGGTCTTATTATCCGTCTTGTGTGTGTGTGTGTGTTATGTTCATCTTGTTCCAAACAGGCAGGTTCTGGATTGGCGAGATGTGTTAAATGAAGTTTCCCTGATCAGAATTGCTGGCTTTCATGGGTTTTATTAAGTGATCAGGCATAGCTAAAGACATTGTTTCTGTTTGAAGATGTAATTAGATAGAGAAGAACTAAATTCTGCAGAGAAAAGCTGAACTCGGAGAGAATAGCATGGCAACCCTGAGGTCTTTCTGTGTGTTCAACATCAGGTTATACAAATGTTTTTTTTTCTGGGGCCTGTCAAACTCCTGTTTCACCTTATATAGAGAGGGATTTCAGAGCCACTGGTCTCACAGCATCCTCCACCAAAAGCTCTGAAAACAAATTACCATGAAACATACGAAACCTGGTCAATAAGCCTCATCTGAGAGAGGAAAAGAAAGAGACAGAATGTTCTCAAGGTCACAGATGCGTTCTCTGGCACAGCTGAGAGAAATTGACAGGGCCGCGGTGTCCTGACCTTGGTCCTCACCTGCCAGACTTTGCCCTTCCGTCCTAAGGCAGCCAGAGTGAACCCAGAGGTGAAAGGAGTTCCCTTAGGTAAATGTAAGCCCATATATCATTCATTTAGTAAACAATCTCTTTTTTAAAGAGTTTTTCTCTGTGCAGAAGGATGCCTGGAGGATGACCTGGTGTTACTGTGCTATGAAGAAGATAAGGAGAACTCGGAGACCAGTTGCGATGATCGTTGCAGCTCCTCCTTTTCTGATGCATGCCCATTTATAAATAGCCCCGATTCCGCTACTTGGAGAAAGCTTTCATTTCTCCTTGTCCTTGATGTACGTGATACTCTGCAGTGGAGAGCAGATGTTTGCACCAGATTCTGCTCCCATGGAAATCAGCAGTGGAAGACTTGGCGGCGAGAGGTGAAATAGCATCGGGGTTATCTCCTGTCCTCAGTTCAGAGCTCCTGTTACAGCCAGCCTGACAGGCCAGGAGATGCCCTTGGACTTAGCAGCGTGGTCTCAAGCGCATCCTGGTGTCTCTGCTGGAGATGAGCATCCTGTTGTTTGCAGAGTCCAGTTACATCTAAAAAAATTAAAAATGTATCTGTCTGCATAAACAGGAATTTTCCTCAATTGCAGGAGCCAGCAGAGGACAATGCTTTGTCTCCAGCTCTGAAAGGGCTGAGTGATTTTATTATTATTTTTTGTTCCTTTTGCTGCCCTCTTCCTGCTTCATAACTCTGATGGCACCTTTGCCAGGAGAACAGTCACTGACCCTTCGTTTTTTATCTCATCAGAGGATTTTGTTTTCCAGATTGCTGAAGCTGTGGCAGTAACGCCCCTGTATAGCTTTACTTGAGGGAGGGAAGAAACAAAACCACATGACAAATTGGTCCAATTTATCACAGCAACAGAAACCTGCAATTCAGCTAAATCGCCCCCACAGGCCAGCTTAGATGGCGTCAATATTTAATGACCTGAGCGCTGCTGCCTTCGCAGCTCCAGCTTCACCTCTGCCCCTCCTCACATCACAGCGTGGCCCCCCAGGTTTGTCACTCCACCCCACGCTTCCTCTGGGGCGAGCAGAGTCTGTCTCCAGGCTGCTGGGGCAGGCCAATAAGCTATCCAAAGCAGCACAGCCCAGACCTGCTGGGCATGACCCAATTCTGCTCATTCTCCTACCCAGCTGGACCACTTGTGTGGCACATTTATGTGCTTTCCAGGCATGCCTGTGGTCTGTGGCAAGTAGACAAACGGGGGCAGGACTAGCCCCATCTCAGCTCACAGCCTCTCTTACTGCCTTTTTCTAGGTGACAGGACTGTTCACCTGGTAGCAGGCTGGAGGTGGCTTCTGCTCAGTGGTCTACGTTTGCTCCCATTATTCAGGCAGGAGTATTTCATGCCAGAAGGAGCTGCAGTGAAGTAAGTCGCCAGCGGCACATCCTGTGCATGGCACAGGAGGACCTGAAGAGAAGATGAACCAAGCTATGCCAAATCCCTCCCACTGTGAGCAAAGGGGGGCAAGCAGGGGAGCTTGGGGATCTCTTTTGCTGGGCCCAGATTCAAGCTGACCACAGCGACTGGCATCCAAGAGCATCTCCCAGCACTACCCCAGCATGCTCCAGTGGCTCCTTTCTGGCTTGTTCTGCCTGGGACAGTAACAGAAACAAGTGTCAGGTTATACAGTTATCTATGGCCATGGACATGTTCCCTCATGGCTCTCTTGCCTTGGTTTCCCTGGTCTGTAAAATGGTGATGACAGATCTCCTGGTGACAAGCACAAAGTAAGAAGAGGCATTTTTATTTACCAGAGCAGCGGTGGAGCCGGGCTGGGAATACACAACGCAGCAACTTGAATTCCTCCAGCAAGACTGCACCTTCCACCAGGCTCTCTGTTCACTTAAAAACCCCCCATTATCCAGCAAATTGCATATTCCAAAGGGGGAGTTCATTACCCACTCTAATGGCAGCGAGTGGCAGAGGCCATTACAATAAATGGCTTTTTGGTAAGATGGCTCTGTAATTCAGTTGGTATTTAACACTGGCCGAGGGAGTCATCTCTTTACATTAAATACATTAAGCAAAACACCTTTGTGAACATCCCCCTGTGCTAAAGAGCTGTTATAATGAAGGTGATTAGGAATAAACATAACAGCAGAGGCTGCTGTCTCAAAATAGTTTGGGTCAGTGGTTACACGGCAGAGGGAACTATGCCGTGCACAGAGGACTTGTGTATTTGTGAGGGACCAGCTGGCTTACTGCAGCTCATCCAGAGATGCTGGGCCTTCTCCAGAGCTTGGCAGCTGCTGGGGGGTAGCTTCCATCCCTGGGAGCGCTTGGTGACTGCCCCACAGCCCCTCCACGCTGGTGGCTGTAGGGGACCTGTCATCTTACAAGCACAGCCTAAAACTAGTAGCAGGGCTGCGCAGAACAGTCTGTAACTCAACAGACACATGCAAGAGCTCTGGCAAATACTTAATGGATTGTTCCACCAGTAAACTCTCCAAGAAAGGAGCGGAGAGCCAATTCAGTGCCTTCCAAATCACAGCTCTGTTAAAAAAATTAACCCAAAGCAGAGCTCTTCCTCTTGGCAGCTCTCCAGTTATTAATTTCTATGTATCAGCTGCATCTGAACGGGCTTGGGCTTCTGCCCGCTATTTCTATTTATTTGTTTTCCATTCATCTCCACTAAAACTAAAACTCAAAACCTTCTAAAGAGAATGGAAAACAAACATGCTGAACCAGTATCGCTGCCCACGTACAACTGGCAGAAATCACTGCGCTTTTTCCTCCTCTGCAGTGAGGTAAGATCTAATTCTTAAAACTCTCTCAGCCTCTCACTTAAAAAATAGCACAGGTACCTACAGCAGTAGCTGTGGCCTTGAGTTCTCCTTGCTTTCTGGGCACATTGATAAGCAGTTGCCTTCAGCCCCTGACTGTAGGTCTTCACTGCATATCAGGTCCCTGTGCTGGAGACCTTTCCGGATTAAACAGCATCTGCATGGTTTGAGAAGACAGAGCTGATGGTCCAGATGGTCACACTGAGGCTACAATCCCTTGTAACAGTTTGGACTGTGCCTGTGTTAACAATGCACTGCATTGGTTGTGGGAAGAACTGCACACTTTTAAAGGAAAACACATATAATCCAAGAATACTGGCATTTTTCCCTCCTTTTACTTTTCCCCTTGCTGCTACCAAGAGGCTGGTGATGTTCTTCAGGCCAAGCTTTGCCTGTGCTAACTGGAGTTAGCTCATCTACCCTGCCATAAGCACCCAGCTTGCCCACCCTTGCTTGACTTCTTATTGGAGTCTTGGTTTGTTCTGAACCCATCTTTATCTCAAAGCACATCACCAGATAAAGTGTTTTGCTATAAAAGCCCAGGCTTTTACAATGGTATGATTCTTTACACGTAAGAATAAGAATTCTTATAAGATCTGAATAAGAACTGAAAAGCCAAAGGTTATGAACTTACTTTTAAAGTGGGACAAATTACAAAATATCCTCTCGTTTACAACTACAGTATTTAAATCCTATTTGAAACAACATAATCAATAGGATCTAACTATTCATGTACAGGAAGAGATTCTTAATAAGTAAAATGCACTAAAATAAGGCTTTGGTCTTTTTCAGTGCTTTTTGTCTTACAATTCAAGTGTTTTCCTTCCTTAAAAACACACACAAGTGAATACATAGTGCAAGATACGAGTCTGGCTGACTGTGAAATTCTTCTGCCTGTTACCTAAAAGGATTTCCTTCCACCAATAAACAGAGTTCCCAGTTCTGCATTTAGGGCATCATCAGGAATGACATCATCCTCCACAAATTCATCTCCAAGCTTCTTCCACCACGGCCAGCGAGTGTATTTCAGCATAGTGTTGTGGGATTGTCTTGCCTTGGTAGCTACAGGGACTGATCGGCTCATAAAGACATCAAGATCTTTTCCTGTGGTCTCTGCTAACCCTGGAGCATCTGTGAAAACAAGGGGAATTATTTTCTGTATTTTGCTTGCAGTTTTAGGAGTATTTCAAACAAAAAAAAGAAGCAGCACTACCCTCCCACTTCCCACTGTCCTTTCCCTACACTGGCATTGCAATTTTATGGTTGCATGATAAACCTGACTGGAGAAGTAATCCAAATTAAGGCTAATCTGAAAAAATAAACACATAATGGGGGAAGAAGGGGGGAAAGCAGGACTACTTAATTCAGGTGCAGTGGTGGCATCCACTAAAATGACTTCTTGTGAAACTATGACCTAAGAGAAAGAGGAGGTCCTGGTCGCTCCTGCCAGATCAGGGCTCCTGGTGCAGGGTGACATCAGTGTCATGTTTCCAGGGCTCATGCAGCAGCGCTGTCTATTCCCTGCCTGGGGGACCCAGCACAGTGCGAGTGTCTGTCGCTGATTTGCCTGTTCAGGGGGCGATGAGCTGCAGTGACACAGCACGTGACAGACTAAATAATGGAATTCAGTAACTTGCTGAATTTTGTCCAGCTTGGGTGCTCTCTGGTGGCTGCAGTTTGCTATTCTCACTCTTTCACTCCAGGCTACTTGTCTGGAATTAAGACAGCACAGGAGTGAATTCCATTTCAAATAAAGCCACGCCAGAGAAAATGAAAACGTGACTCAGAATTCATAACTCAATGATTTCCCTCTTCATCTGGAAGAGGTGAGAGCACTTCAACCAGTGGCTTACTTACAACACAAGAAAACAGAACAAAATGAAACAAGCAGAGTAAGAGGTTGTGTGAGATCCCCTTCTTACAAATTTTAATGCCTTTTAGAGGACTATTGCTTTCTTGTGAAGATATCAGAGAGACTTTTAGCAGAAGAACAAGATGCTCCTTGACAAGCAGCTGTGTATACGTAACCTATAGCAACACTTGGATAATCTCTAACAAAGCCTGAATCTCAAGATAAGGCAGATGGCAAAGGAAGAAAGATATTTCAGTTTTGAAATGAGGCTTTACCACTGTTCCCTCTAATTTTCTCTCTAAATTAGTTTAATCCAAACGGTAATCAAAACTAGGACCAGAGCGGTCACATACTCATTAGCAGCTCCACATCGGTGTTGACCTGAGCCAGTAACGTCTCTCTCCGCTGCGCTGCTCTCTGATCCAGTCTGCTCCTCAACAGGAACTGTGCCAGCTTTTCCTGGGCCTGCATATGCAATTCTTTACTCATTTCTTCTGACATTTGGGAAGCCTGGAGGGAAATAACAGTTTGTTACAATTAGAAGCTGGTTATTTTAAATCTTTTGGGGGCAGAATAATGTCCAAACAAGGAATGCAAATGCTGTTCTTAATTGTTAACTTAATAATTTTGCTTCCTCTGCAGATCTCTCCAAAGCTATCCATCATCAAGTATATAAATTTTCCAATTATAGTTCGCTTTGACTTTTTTTTATTAGATTAATGGTTAAAATCCCCAATATTCTAGTGGCTCGCTGTCAAAGCAGCAGGGTTAATGTATGCATACCTCACATGGATTATCTTGATCAGAATTTATGAAGCTGAATATATTTCATCCCTACAGTATTTTATGTTACATCATTAATGCGAATTGTGAAATGACTAAGAAACAGACCGGATGCAATTTGATGTAGTCATCCACCTTCTGCTGCAAGGCTAGTCTCTGCTCATCAGTCAGTCCCTTGGGATCTTTCCAAGGAGAGAGAGGTCTCCTCCTCCTTCGTTTTTCCAAGAATTTAAAAGCCTTTGTAAAGAACAAAGGAGAATATGACAATCACACACAGGAAGTTTGTCTTCTTGCTTTGTTTGTAATCAATCAATGAAAGAAAAACATTTCAGCATTGCATCTGCTAAAGCATAAATTTAGCTATGATGCTGAAAAGACAACATACAACGGTCCGCATGAATACTAATTCATAAATAAGAACACTCATAATAAATTACTGACTCATCTGTAGTGTGGTGAAATTCCAACCTCAGGTTTCAAAGTGGCACCTCTTATATTTTAGTTGCAAGACTGCATAAGATTTTGTAACATATGCAATGTTTAACCCATCTAAACAACTTGTGGCTCTGGACTATCATCCTCTGAATAATTTTTTAATCAATTATGGCCACATCAACAGTAAGAGAATAAACAGAGCATTTTGTGGCATTGCAATAATCCCCTCAGTCCTGCCTACTGTCAGAACAAAGTGCATATACTTACTGCTCTCTGAATGACAACAGCTGCTTTATACTCCTTAAGTGATTGTCTCTGTTGATGAAAATTTCTCCTTGCTCTATACCCTCTCCAGAATCTCTGGATAGTTAATGCTGATTTCCCCTCCATTTCCTCCATGTATTTATTTACCTGACCTACAAACGTAATACAAATTCAGTTATAAAGACTGTGGGTTGGGCTCTCTTAACAATTTTCTTTTGAACTACTACACCTCAAACTAGACAATACTACAAAAGCTGGGGTGCTATCAGTTAAAAACCCCTCTTCATCCAAGGTCTGCTCGCTGTGGGCTAGGTCTCAGAAACTTAGAGCTGCAATGGAACTTTGTAACACCAGAAAACTGGATTTCCCTTTCACCTGTGCCATTTTGAAGGCAGCAGATCTTGATCAGTAGTTACTGAGCCCTTGTAGAATTAGCATATTCTGTGTCAGATAATTGGGTCAGAAGAGATAGTAAGACTAAAGTGCAAACAGACACACATGATTAGGAAATATATTTGGGGAAACTGTTCTTAAGGAGACCCAGACAGTTTAATCTTCTGATATAGTTTAATATATATCATACTGGGATGGATTATTTCCAGTAAGGCCAGCTGTCGTTCATGGAAGAGTCTCATGGCCCTCTGTCTCTGAAGTTGCATTTGCAGTTTTAGAGCCTCCTCTTCCTTCTGTTTTTTTAAGTGCTGCAGCTCCTGTTCCCGCTTAGCTCTGCAATATACAAATACATTAACAATTAGCTTAAATTGTACATTTCTTAAAAGCAGCTCTTGTTCTCTCTGTGTTAAATGGTCCAGCATCGAGGGAGGAAATCCACAAAATAACGTGCCATCCCAGCTGTTAGCTGCAGGACCACACCGAGCAACGAGAAATCACCTGCAAGCAAACAAATCACCACACTGTCTATAGCCATGAAAAAATCAGAGCCAGTCGCTCAACCTGGTATCCAATCAAAGGACAAAGTTCTAAGGACTCTGAAGGGAACAGTGCTCCATGTGGGACATTCACAGCCAGCATGAACTAGAACAACAACTTTGATTCCATCATCTGGGGAAGAGGTAAAGCAACATTAGTCATCTGCTCCAGCACGCACCTTTTCCAGTGCATCCATCAAGCGTGGCACCTGCTTTCCATAATACATGCTATTATTTTTGGACTGACTGCAAGAGTAGATCAGAATGTTGGCTGTTCAGGCTCACTTCTTAAATTTGGAGGGATTTTTTTTTGCTCCAGGAAATCCAGACTGACATGTTTTCTCCATCAACTTTGTTAACAGAACACTAGGAAAGAATTTTTTTGCAAACTTGTCTTGATCTATACTAGTTGCTGTAATTTGCTGTTAGGATGTTGCCCCGCTGTGCTTGGCATCCGAAAAGCCCCAGCAGATGTTTCACAGATGAGACATCTGAAAACTCTGTAGCTGGCCCCCAGAGAGTTTAAGCTAATAATAGCCTCTAAATCAATTATATATATACAGTAACATATTAATATAGAAACTAATATATTAATACTAAATATAGTGATGTACTGATACTAATAGTTTCTGAGACCACTTTGACATGGTCTCAGTGAAGCATGAGGAGCTGTGAGCTAGGACTCCCCTCCCTTCACTACCCCTTCTTGTCCCAATGGACCTGACCCCATTAGCAGTTTAACACTTGAGACTTTACAATGAGGTCACGATGTGACGACTCCTCTTCTCCTATTGCAGCGAAATCACTTGCCCGCTCAGGACCTGAGTACCCCAAGGGACCCACAGCCCTGAGCATTTCTCCAGCACTTTTCCAAGCACAATGAAAGGAGCACCCTAAGCACTAGGAAAGAGAACAAACGGACAGAGCAGAGGCATAAGGAGTGCCACAAAGGGGGAAAAAAAACGTTCATAGATCAGAACTAACCTCCAGCAATTTTGGTATCGCTACGTGTCACATACCTTTAGATTCGCAGTACTATTGAGTTATTTGTGTGTTTCCCATCACCAGTATAAATTGAGTTGTATTTTTTCTACCAACCATACTTTCTCCTCAGTCTCTGTAACTGGGTGGGGGAAGATGGGATGGAAGCCACTGTGTGAAAGAGATGCTCTGGATTTAACGATCTGACCCGAACTGATAAACAGCCTCCACCACGATCTGAGAGACCATAATCCTTTTATGACAGTAATGCAGACTTGAAGCGTGCCCACACATCCACCTACACAGACAGACCATAGCATATGTGATTACATCAGAATAGACTCAAGGAAACCAGAGGTCTTCAGCCCACATTTCTGCAAATTAGAGCTGTAAATCTTTGCATTTTTAATCCAGGCAGGCACATATTATAATTCTAAGTGGAACGATGTCACAGGATCAAACAGAACTTTTGATGACATTTTCTTGATAAAACTATCAATAATTTTCCCTAGAAATTTTTATCAGCTCTATTAGGTGGAAAACTACAAGAATGTTGCATGAACCTCTCAGATGTGCATCTGTGAAACTACCAATGGTGTCTGTCAGGTATTTAAATTTGATACTGATTCTTTCCCATGCAGCCTGCAAAACACACACTCTTCTTCAGTCTCAGTTCCTCCTAATGATAAGACCTATTTGTTTGCAGAAGACCACACTGTGACAGGGAACTGCCTCTGAACAAAAGCAAAACAGATACAGTGTGACAGGAGTTTATGGCACAGATCAGCCTCCACCATGATGACCACCGGTGATCATCTCTTTATATATATATAAAATGGTTTGATTTTTGAGGCATGACTAATACAAATTATTGCCATTTCAACAGTTCTACAATTAGCTATATAAAAGCGAACTAACTTCAAGGAGAAATTACAGGCCTAAATATTCACTGAGGAGACATTTCTGAAACCAGAGTTTCAGGAGTTTATAACTTGCAGAGTTGAAGATCTTCCACTGCAGCTGCAGGTGAGCCAAGTTTGGAGTTTCAACCTCAGTAGTATTTAACCACACTTGTTCTAAAATAAATCTGTGAATATAACCAAACCCTGACTGTTAAAAATTAAAAAGTCCTCTTGAAACCTCTTCTAAAGTCATGCTTAGAGTATTCCAAACACGATAATTCAGTGTAACACTAACTGCAGCTTTGAACTAGACAGAAAAGAAAACAACACTGGAGCTGTACAGCTACTGTATTTACTCAGCACATTGGGACTGACTGAGCCATGAACATACAACTGTAAGGACGTTAATACATTTCCATTCCTCTCAATATTAAACAAACACATTCAAAAATCCTTTTAAATGACTCAAGAATTACTCAAGAGGCACATACTAACGCTTACAGTATTGGAAATCTGACACAAGTCAAGTAGCTTTCTGCTTGCCAATAGTCTCGCCACCCTTTCCCTTCTGCTTCACCACGTTACGCTTTGCCCATCATCCAAGTTTTCTGGGCTTCTATTTTGGCTTCCAAAGTGCCTGATGAGGGCAGGAATATTGTCTCAAAGTGTATGGTGGAGTAAAAAGGAGTGCCAAGGATGTCATTCTTGGTGTTTCAGCACAAAAGCTGGAGTGGCTAGTGGCCCTCTATGGACACACTGCTTGCCCCTGCAAATCTTTCAGAAGTTAAGGATTACACCCTAAATAGTCCAATATTTTCGTAATGCAGTCAGACAACAAATTGTAACTGTCTACTTTCTAACACCTTGATCATAATGCAAAGTGAATTGAGTAATTGATTTCTAAGGCCTAGTTTTGACATGGTAATGCTCAACATGTGCAAAAAAAAAGGTTAAAGAAACTTGCTGCAGAGTCTGAACTTCATTTAGATCCTTTATCCTATGTTAAATTCACATCAAATTTCTCAAAAGAGTTAGCTTAACATGTGCTAACATTACTGTTGAAGTCTTACTTCAAGACAGACAAGCATTATTTACGTAGCTCCATTCTTCCGTGGTGCTCCAAGTCAGAGGATACTATTTCTAGGTCACTGAAGCGACTCCAGTTCTGAGAGTCAAAGATTTCAAATATTAATGAAGAACAATGTCTTGCAATCACTATACGGAGCAAGCACTAGGGGCCTTGGTTTCTGCAGCTCTCTGGCACAGCAGATTAGAAACTCCAGGACAGCTCCACATTCAATTTATAGTGAAATTTTGCATCAAGTTAACTGTGAACCAGTAAAACATTCTACCACCAGTACATCATCCTCTAGTGCTATTTGGTGCAATCCCATGCTACAGCGTACCACACTTTTAGCGTCTCATATGCCATAAATTTTTTACACGGAAAACATATAGAAGCTTCATAAAAGTATTTTTTTTTTGCAGAGAAGTTTGGCAGCTGAGAAAGGGACAGTTGGAGCTTTTGGCACCAGAAATGGCAGTTTGGTACTGCTGGAAAAGCACATTGTTTGGATGTTTCTGCTACAAGCATCTGTAGTGAAACAGCTCGTATTGGCATTACATTACCTTTATGTTAGAGAAATAACAGCTGACTGGAAAAAAAGCATCTTCAAGATACAGGAGCTCTTGGTCAGCCCAAACTTACAGCCTGGGACATGGGAACAAATCCTCAGGGAAGCTATTTCCAGGAAGGACAGGAAGTGAATGGGAACAGCCAGCATAGGTTTATCACAGGCAAATCATATTTGATCAGCCTGATTGCTTTCTGTGATGAGATGACTGACTCTGTGGACAAGGGAAGAGCAGTGGACATCATTTTGCTTGACTTTATCAAGGCTGTCATCACAGTCTGCCATGCAGGGCAGGGCTGACACGCAGAGGAACCTCCACAAGCACAGAAAATTGGTCAACAGAAGCCACATGAAGTTCAAATGGGAAGTTCTACACCTGGTACAAAGTAACCTCATGAACCAGGACAGCCTGGGCACTGATACCTGGACAACAGCTCCAACGACTCTGAACTGAGAAAAACCAAGACAAACCAAACCTTCTTACTAGATTCTTCTCTTCAGTGCTTTTTCAAAGCCATGCTGTTTACCTGAAGCTTCTCTGTAGAGCGGTCACTGCTTGGGGTAGTTTTTTCAGCCTTTTCCTTGTCTGAAATCCCCTCCACGCAGCCTGGATTATACAAGCTGCTTGATGCTGCCTCTGAAATTAACAAAGCAGGTGGTAGAATATTTTCTCTGTATATAAAGCCATTTTATTACTGCTTGCATATTTGGAACAATCTCAACATTTGGCCAAAAAAACATCAGTTTTCAAATGCATCAATATTCAGTACTTGTAACTGCTTGGGGAATTTAAGGTCCTATAAGACAATTATTATCACGACACCTGTACTTGCTCCAAAGGCAGCTAATCTGATCATCTGGATTGATGCTCTCTGTGGTAAACAAATGAATCTACAGCAAAAATATATATTATCTGCATCAATCAATGCTAGAAATTTGTATTTAAAACACCTGAAGCACTTGATAATGGTGATTCAATCAGAACACCTACACTAGAGAGGACAGAAAGATAAGTCTGGAGAATTAGCAGCAGGAAAAATGTTACATTTGCAGTATGATCAGAAGTCACTGAAATGCAACAAACATGAAAAAAAAAATCTATTCTAGTCTTAAATGGAACTTTTTTTTTTAAAAAAAACCCTAACACTAAACACCCTGATCTGTTGAAGAAGAAAGCAGGTCTCTATAAACATAACTCTGATTTCCTTTAAAGTACTGTCTTTGAAAAGCCTGAATGTAAAATTTTAACAAGTTCATAAAACACACATCATCTCTTTTATTGGGAACATAGCCCAGAAAGTGTCCTTGCTGAACATTTTCTCTGTATGACTTACTTAATTCTATGTGAATACTGCCTAGAGTTCGGAGATCTAAATTTGTAACATTGATGTGAGAAAAGCAGATACAGTTATTTTTGTTTTATGGTTAGCAAAACTAAATTAATTTTTCCCCCCTAAAGTTGTATAGAAATCTATGGTGAATCTGTAACAGAAAGTCAATCTCTCGTGTCACAGTCCCATACCACAGGACAATTATCTTGATGTTTTAAAAAATGATGGAGGGAAAAAAAATTAATAAATAGAAAATTTAAAAATCCATTAATATAGTGGAAAAATAACACAGGCTTTTAAAAGCGCTAAAGTGACAGAGTAAATCCATTCTAAACATATATAAATCACATGTAACTATGATTTCACATACAAAAGTCCCATTAAACTTCAGCACCTGCATTTCTCCTTTTCCACTGGATTGTTCCAAGTCCAGCAGGTCCAAGAGCTGACTGAGATCCCTGTCAAATCCTTTGCCAGTCCACTGTTTACTTAAAAGCCCTTTTAATCCTAAGAAAGAGAGAGAGAAGAAGCACTTGATACCGCTAAGGTGAATTTTCCTTTTCAGGATTTCAACTAACAATTTTCAAGTCAAAAAATCAAATCTGATTCTATGTGCAAAGGAACACTAGAGCTGAACACCATCAGTCATCTTTGAGTTTCAATGAATATCTGGTCCTCCAACCATCACAGAGAATTATTATACAGTGATTGCAATTTTGTATGTCCAAGTCACTATCTATTATGTCTACATAACTGGCAGTTAAATTATCAATGTACTTGCAGTGTCTTATCAGTAAGTCATTGAAAGGTACTACAAGGATGTAAAGCACCATCCAAGTGCTAGGTTTTATTAACACAGATTTCATATTTTTCGTAATAAAATTTATTTATTTATAACTGGAATCCTTTGATGTCTTATCTGTATAGCATATTCCAACTGCAAGTACGTGTTCATCCAATCCCTGAGACAAAACAACTTTTTAGGTTCACAGTAGCTGAAAAGCACACTTCTGCTTCCCCTGCACCACACACACACTCGCTGTGCTGCACACAGGGCACGAGTAGACAGTAACATGCTTTTTAGCTTTGTATCAGACAAATCCCAGAGTTTTGCAGGGAGTTGGAAGGAAAAGGAAAGAGAGCAGGAGGTAGAGAGGTGATTGGATAGCTTCCTGAAAAACTGCAGGTTCAGGCAACTCCCATTTTCAAATTATTGTCCAAAAGCATATTCATACACAGCAACTCCAACACTCCTATATATTCTTACAGGATCTGGACGTGAAGCACAAAGCCCTTCAGGCAAACAGAAATGGCACCTCTGTTCTACCACACATGCACCATTTTGGAATGACGACGATGACAGTTACACACTTCAGGAGAGACAGGTGAGACTCCAAATGGAGTCAGCGGATGCCCTAATGTTGCCTGAGCTCTGCAAAACCACGTAGCCTGGTGACGCAAAGCAGGTTCCTCACAGAAGTCCTGTGGCTCTGATGCAACCACTTGCCAGTTTCTGTACAGATTACACAGCTGTATGAACCTTTCAGCTACTGACAGGGAGCACCCTGTGTGTGTCTCTCAGAGGCGTCAACCCATGCAGACAAAAAGCCCAGGCCCTCCTGGAAACGTGGTGTAAAGACTGGACTAGTCTTGGAGACGTGAGGTTCAGGTGATGTCCTCACCACCGGCAGGCTGCCTTTACTGGCAGAAAGTTTGGGCTGAAGTACCTTCCACTGGCAACGGCTCTGAGCCACTGTGAAGCCAAGTTACTTCAATGAGATGACCAGATGGTGGAAACCCTGTAATGTTTTCTTTGTTGCTGCTGTTCCTCAAACTATCTAAAGGATTCCAAAGCCTGAGTGAAAATTAACATACAGACTCTAACGTAAAAAAAAAAAAAAAAACAAAAAAAAGGGGAAAAAGTGATTTTTTTTTCTTAGAGGAAATAGGAAACGTGCAGAAGAGAGATTGAGTCTCTAAATTACTGTGGCATATTGTGATTCTAGACCAAAATAAAGTATAATCCTTTAATGGAGACTTGCACTTTTTCAGACAAGCCAGCATTCTACAGCTGGGATGATCAGACCATCACAGCAGCTTCACAAGAACCTGCAGTGTGACACCAGCCTTAGGCACGTTATACTTAATTTCATACCAAAAGGAAGCCCTCTTCCAATTCTATAGGTAAAAGGGTGGCAAAGCTGCCCATCTGCTCCCAAAATTCATTTGGCTGGCACTGCCTAATAAGCAGTCAGCACAAGCGTTAAAAAAAGGGAATTGGGCCTTTTTGTCTTGCTCACCCACTTCTTACTGTCTTTGTCCCCAAAGGACTGAGGCTGCTCACAAGTAGTTTTGACCATCAATAACATCCAGAATATAAAAGATCTGGCAAACATCAAAGCCTCTTTCTTAGTCTCTGTGGGCATGACAGAGGACAAAGGGGTTTCCTGGAGCTCCCTGCTAGGCTAGAGACAGAAACATTAAATGGGACATCTCATTAAATAATGAATAACAGAGCAAATTATATGCATACTCAGCCTCCTCATCTAAAGGCATCAAGACAAAACGATAAACTCATTTCATAAATTTTTGGAAAGAGTTCATTCCAATCCCTTGGATAGCAAAAGGCAGTCAGTTCCTCAGTAACAGAGAGCAGCACCCATCAGATAAGGAGACCTCTAACAGCCGGGGTCAGGACTTGGCTTTAAGCAAAACTTTCCTGCTTCTGGACTAGGGAGCCTTAGCACACTGGCAAATGTCTGACACACAGGCAGCACAGGCACCCTGCCACTTGGATCTCTCAACAGCCAACCTGCACAGGAAAAAAAGGTGCAGAACATCACATAGAAAGAAGTAAAGTCCATCAGGTTGGAAGCGACAAACAACAGCTTTAAGAGACAAGTTGCCACATGCAGAGTCCTCAACAGAGAGAAGAAAATCAATCTAGGAAACAGAAAGAGGTGCGGCACCTTAAACTACAATGAAAATGAACAGAATAGAAGGAAAAATAAAAACACTCAACAACACAGCACTGCAGTTTTCATCTGTTTTGGGTAGTTATTGAACTGAGATGGGAACCTCCACCTTTTGTATTTTTACAGTGAATGTAAGAGGAGGCTGAGTGGCAGGTCCCTCGTGTGCTTACCAACCTTTGTAGCGAGCTCTGAGCAACTTCACAAGCTGCTTGCAACATTTTGCCACCAACAATAGGAGTTTTGTAGCAGCATTTCCTACAACAGGATTGGAGGTAGATGAAAGCTTATAAACAAGTTCATCCAAAACAGAGTGAAGGGTCCTTTCATCAACCTGGAGCAAGACAGAACTTTAAAAACCAGGAAAAAAAATTAAAAAGTGATGGGGGGACACACAGAACTGAAGTGTTAATTACAAACTATGAGCTTTTTAACAGTGACTTATTTTTAGATATGTCAGGCATTCAGCAAACCAACATAACAGCTAGCTGGACCAGCAATTTGATCCAGGCAGTACAACTCAACCAACTGTTTCCCATTCCCTCAATTTAATAAGAAGATAAAGAAAAGAGCTATTTTTTCTATGTCTACAATGACTAGGTAAAAAAACCCCACAACACTCCTTGTATAAGAAAAAGCTCAATTTTACCAAGCAGGAATGACATCAAGTTTTAAATTTAAGATTCAGAAAAATCAATTATATGAAAAGAACTAACCTATTGACCCTCAAAATATTGTGTAAAACAGACATCATTATAATTGCTGTTTCAACATCATCCGTTATTAACAACTGCAGGAAGTGATCATTTTGCAGTACTGCAAAGAAACAAAAACAAGCAAACAAGAAATCACACAATCAGAACCAGACTTGAAAATACCATAAAACAAATAAAATTCATTATGAAACATATGCTACAGCGAGTAAAACCAGATACTGTTTCTGGAACAAACTCCTTCTTTTATAATTCTTACACTGAAAATTACTGGAATAAGTAAACTACTTTAACATCCAAAAAACATGTTGAGCCCTGTTTTTTCTGCCTTTGGATATCCCTCAGGCACTGGTGTTGCAATGGAATAAAAGCCTTAAAACCTTTTATGTTACACTAGTACCAGTTTCTTATTACAACAGTGGAATTTTCACTGGGGCAACAATATCCAGTGAAGGTAGGGACTTCTGACAGTTTGTTACACCAAGTTTATTTAATGCAAGTCCACTGATGTCATTAAAGCACCATCTTTGTATCACTATCTACATATTTAGTAATTTTTCTGACTGTGTGTGTTTTTAGTTACACATCTTATGATCCTTAGGTTTTTGTTCTATATTAGAAACAAAACCAAACTGTGCTTTTTAAAATCAGCGTGATTAACACTGGTTTACTTGAAAGCTTATTTTGGTCTGAAGTGTACAGTGAAGTTTGTTAGATATTTGTAAAATTCCCTGGCAGGGCAACAACTTCGGAAATCTATTTTCAAGTCTACCCACTTTCCAGGGGCGGCAACGTACTCTGATCAAGTTTCTGTGTATGTTAATCACACACGGGTGAAAAGATCAACTGTATCTTATCAGAAAAAAAATATCTGATTTTTTTAAGGTATAGAATTACAAAGGAAAATTACAGGAAAACACTTCTAATGTTTGTCTTGGAAAGACTAGAAGGGGAACTTGTATTTCTCTTTAGTGGGTCGTTTTCATTTTAGCTATTGCTGTTTCTGTTGAGCAGACTACTTTAAGAAATTGATTTAACATCTACTCCAATGTAGAATACTATGTGGAGATTATCTTGAGAGTGATTCTTGATACCTGCAGTTGCCATAAATAAATTTTCAGTTGTTTTATGTGTTTACTTTTCCCTTACCACATGCTGCTAGTTGAATATGCCCACCGAACAGCCAGCAGATGGCATCAGTTACTGTTTGGAACCAGCGTAAAAAATCTTGGTTTTCTTCATCCTAAGCAAAAAAAAAAAAAAAAAAGTAAAAACCATGTGTATGTATTTTCACTGAAGACTTCAGCTTGATGTAGTGGAAAGGTTTGTATGTTTCAGGCATTTGGAGCCCAAAACACCATCAAATTCCCAGATGAGTTTGGTGAAACTGTAGGAACCAGTCAAAAAAAGTAACTCATGAGTCCTTCAAGGCCAGAGATCAATCAAGAAAAGTCTAAACATACTCAAAAAGCATCCATTCCTGAAAACATCATAACAGGGAGAGAGAAGTTTTGTTTACTCCTTAAAAAAATATTTTATAGCACAGGAGGGTTTAATATTTTTCCTAGAACTTTTTTTTTTTTTTTTTTTTTTTTTTTTTTTTTTTTTTTTTTTTTTTTCAAAAAAAAAAAAAAAAAAAAAAAAAATAGGTAAACACATGTGTATGTATCTTCACTGAAGACTTCAGCTTGATGTAGTGGAAAGGTTTGTATGTTTCAGGCATTTGGAGCCCAAAACACCATCAAATTCCCAGATGAGTTTGGTGAAACTGTAGGAACCAGTCAAAAAAAGTAACTCATGAGTCCTTCAAGGCCAGAGATCAATCAAGAAAAGTCTAAACATACTCAAAAAGCATCCATTCCTGAAAACATCATAACAGGGAGAGAGAAGTTTTGTTTACTCCTTAAAAAAATATTTTATAGCACAGGAGGGCTAAGACAGCAAATAATAGCTCAGTACAAATGCATCACAGATTTAATCCACAGAGTGTGAAATATATTATTTAAGATTACAGCACGGGGAAAAAAAATGGTCCAAAGTGGCCAAGGACACAGTAAAAATGGAAAAGGTTCCTTAAAACCAGCATGGTAAGGCTTCAGAAGCACCTCCTAGTTGGAGGTCTGGGAGCAAACACCAAACCAGTATTAAGGTAAAGTTTGATGAGTTTGCCAAACAGACTATGTTATGTGCCTGCCTGTGATAACACTGGAGTGGGAAAAATGACCAGGTAGGATCCAGGTTTTAACACATGAACACACATACAGAGGCACGGCCTAGATTCTGAATTCCAGGTGTGAGCCACAGGCCACTGGAAATCTCAAATCCTGGTGTGTGGCAGCAAAGGGGCTTTTGATACTACCACATTGCTGACAAATGTTGTTATAAAGCACTTGGCCTGACACCTCCCACATTAATTGAGCCTTCACAAATGACACTCTGGAAAGTCTATTCCTAGATCCCTGCCGTAAGTTCCAGCCGTCAGTCATGGTTTAACTTTGTATTTGGTTCTCTGCTGACAATGAGAGATACAAAATCACAGTAATAAGTTAAGCTGTAATATTATCTGTTCTGTGTTTTGGCAATACGTCAGTTTCTGAAAGCTATTTCAGTACTTCCCTTCACTTCAAAGACTTCTACAAAAAGCAAATGAGGGCAGAATAAACTACAAATCTGCACTGGTAGAGTGGGATTTCCAAAGTTCCACTGAGCAAGCACCAAGTCTGGGTGCCCAGTCACCTCTGAGACCACAAGGTTTAGAAGCCAAAGGACTAATTATAACGTAGACTGCATTTGCATTCAAAAGAAATCTTTGCCCACAAGCATGACTCAAGTAGCATGTAGCCTGAGACATAATAAGAAAGTGTGGGGGAAATTACATGTTGTGGATAAGACTTGAGTCTCCTGGGATGTCATTCAGGAAGCTCCCTTCTTAAGCACTAAATGCACTTCCACAGTAGTGAAATAACAGAAAATATGTTACTCTACTGATACTTTCTGAGAATTGATTGCGTTTGTGGTGCCTAGCACAAAACTCCATACCAAAACTACAGGCAAGAAGCCAGCGAGCCAAGAAATGAGATACTAAGGGGAAACTGTTTTAAAGATAGTAAAAAGAAACTATCAGAATCCATGAGGTGGGTTATTTAAATTATTCATGGGTTTCGCTTGTTGGGTTTTTTTCATCTGATTCTGAAACTCACAATGTTTCAAAAGCACGAGGGATCCCAGATGGGCAAACCCATTCTTCTCTGCAAAGAGGGAGAGAACTGTTCAAACTTAAAAATTCACAAAGCCTGCCTTTGGGGTTCCCAATGTGCAGGTTCAGAAGCAGTGCGCAGTTTTGGAATTCTTTGCCAATTTCGCAGCAGAAATTGTATGGCAAAACAAACTTCAACAGATTTGATTTAAAATCTTAAGACTTCCTAAATCTTTTTTGTAATGCTGAATAAAGCAGTGGGAACAGAGCCGTAACAAAGACTGAACTAATTATATGCAAAGTTAAAAAGACACTACCGTGACTGAGATGCTGCCTTTTGTAAGGCACTTTTTTCTATCCTAATGCTCTAGTTCTTCTATCCTGCTTATAATTGCAGTCCTTCCCCCTGCCTTTAAAACTTGTGAAAAGTAGAAGCCAAACTCTTTAAACAAACCTATGGTAACAAACCAGCTTTGGGCATGTAATGGACTGAATGCACCACAATGACAGTTTTCTGTTTCAAAGCTCCAGGGCACAAGAAAAACTACTGTAATTTCTGGAAAACAAATGTTCATGGTACAGTGTCCCTAGAATAATATCCTACTTATACAACACATAACATTGGAAAGTTCACGGAGGCTCTCTGCTCTTTTAACTATGAAATTTAAATACCTTGATAGCTCGGATAAATCGTGCTTGCAAGCGTCTTCCCAAAAACAGCAGGCTGTCTATAGCTGAAGGAAGAAATTTCTTGTGAAATTCCTCAGGATCTTCTTTCACCTCTAGTCCTACACAACAATGACTGAAATGGGAAAAAAAAACACCAAAAAACCAAAAAATAAACACAAAACAAAACAAAAGAAAGGAAAAAAAAAAGCAACCTGAATAGCTGAAGGCCTGTTTGAACAGCTTAGAATGAATGTCACGTCATTGGAGAAGAAATGCTTCACTGGCATGGGACAATTCAACACTGAACAGCAGCTAACTGCTGTGACTGGCTCCAAGGTAGCTGCCTCAAAAGGAAGAGGAATCACTGACAGGCAGGAGACAGCAAGTATATTACTGCTTAATGCAGCATGGCTGAGTCTGAAACATATCTAAGGCACCTTCTCCTTTAGCTTCATAGGATCTGTTCAGGCTTGTTCCACATGCTAGGGAAGGGTTCTGATGGTTAAAAGGGAAAAAGAAAAAGGCAAAATAGAAAGGTAGGCAAAAACCTGATAAAGGAAGCCTGACGATGAGGGAGGTGCAGATCAGGAAATAAAAATACGTATAAAAACCCCATTACTTACCACAAAACCTTCAGCAAATCTCTCAACAACTTTTCTCTAACTGAGGAATACACGTGGGCTAGAAATCAGTTCTTCAGATCTCAGTTTTCTTATTTTACTCACCACAAACACGTCGGTCATTTCTGGAAGACTTTTTACAAGAAACTGCACATTTTACAATTGGGAAGCTTTCCAGTTCTGTACTCCGCACTGATACTAGTGCAACAAAAGAGTCTTCCTGACTTTTTATGAATTTTGCTTTCTGACATCTTATCTGGGCTCTGTTAGCTTTTTGTGAATGCACACACGTAAAGCTTTGCTTAACAAAGCCCTTGGAAACCAAATTCTAGGCATGAAGCTGAGATTCATTGAGTTACAGAAGGACATTTTTATAGCTAAAATAAATTTCAGTTTCCTCTGCAAACTGAAATAGCTTATAGGAGATGATTTAAGTATCACACAACTCTGGTGATAAATCTTGCATCTCTTAGTGAAATTACTGGCATTAAAAATTCATACTGCAGATATGGCATAAATAAGAGATGGTTGCTTAATTGCTTCATGCCTTAGAATTCCTCTCCCTAGTTAAGCCAAAATCAAGCACAACTCAGGGAAAATTTAAAACTTATTATTTTCCCTGACATCAAAGATTGAGATGGCATCACTGGGGATTTGAGTTTAAAGACGTCTTATTTACTAGCTATGAATTAAACTTAATTATGCCATTCTCACAAGATCACTACATCAAGCTATCTAGTCTGTATGAACCGAGTCCTCTATTATGTTTAAAATGCAAATAGATATTTCAAATAGGTATATTAAATAGGTATTTAAATGAGCCAAGCTGTGAGTCAATCAAGCTGAAGATTTTTGCAAGAGGAAATCTAAGTACACAAACTTTTAAAAATAACTGAAATTCAAAATTAGCAATTACTGGGTAAGAACTGTGACACTGATGAGTACTGTTCACATGAAAAGGTAAAGCCAACACAAAAACTGTTCCCACCAAACAGTTTACCCAGCTCAATGAAACACAATGCGAATGAATTAAACAGGACCAATTAGGCTATGCCTGACCCCTCTGCTCTTGACTGCTCCCTGCACTTTAACCCTGGCCTTTCCTGAACAACAAGCCTTGTTCTGGATGGGAGCCAACGTATTACAGCTTGAAAAGAAAAAGAGCAAGATGAAAGGCCAGAAAGAAAACAAGCAGAAAACTTCTTAGCATTTTTTTTTTTAACCTTAGTATCTCTGCTAACTGGGCAGCAGTCGCCCAGCCTCCACGCAGTCGAGAGTGGTCTTGTCTAAGGACGAGCATGCAGTACTGGGTAAGATCATAATTGTATATATCTTGCTTAATTTTTTTGGCTTCTTCGCGTCCCAAGGAAGCAGTATTTAAAATTCCTGTGGGAAGAAAGCAGGACAGAGACAAAGAGGAGCATAAGATTCTGATGTGTAAGATTATTATTTTTTTTTTCTAAAACATGTGTACACAGAAACAGGATTAAGGTAATTCTAAAAGTGCTAACAACAGCATAAAACATTTTGTCAGCATTTCTCACTCCTAAAGCTACAATCCATTCGTTAGATTATAGGACAATTGGGAAAGATAGCTAAACTTAGGTTTCCATTTTCTCATTACACATTTACTAGCAAAACATACATTACCTGGGATATAGCCCATTTGTATGAATTTCCTAGGCCAGATAAAACCACAACCACTGTGGAACATATAGCTTCCTTATAATTACATCCCAATTTAGAACAGGACCTAACTTGTTTCTATGAACAGTGGCTATGTGGCAAAAGGAAAGACAGGGGGAGTCACATGGGAGCTTGCAATTGCATTTCTATGTGTAGACTTAAAAATCGACCGCTAACGACCACTCCTGCTTTCCACCCAAAAGCACTGGGAGAAATGATGTGAACAACTGTAAGGTCCTTGCTCACATCAGCAGGGGTCTTACAAGCACAGTGACAGCTGAGAGGGAGAAAAGACTTCCTCTCCATTTGCTCCCCAGCTCCTCCTTACTGTTGCCAAGC
Organism: Calidris pugnax; assembly: GCF_001431845.1. Taxonomy (NCBI): domain Eukaryota; kingdom Metazoa; phylum Chordata; class Aves; order Charadriiformes; family Scolopacidae; genus Calidris; species Calidris pugnax. Next base: position 4,276,917 of record NW_015090770.1, on the reverse strand, counting down.
CAAATGCCACTCAATACCATTCTCAGGAGAAGTCATATTATCAGCCTTACAGAGCTTCCAGTTCCGCCAGAAACACTCAGAAAAACCTTCTGTCTCTAAGGAGGCAAGAGGAAGGAGCGTCTGCACTTCAATACCTCATCCTTTCATCTCAGAAATTGTATTAATTACCCTTTAACTTCAGAAGTAGCAGGGGGATGTCCTGTTCTCTGCTCTCAGTGACCTGAGCAGCTAAGGCCAGTACCCTGGGGTCCGCAGATGCCAGACTTGCGCTGGGTGCGTTGGCCATTTGAAACAGAGAAGGGCCGGCAACACCATTGATTCCAGCCTCTTTCCCTCTGTAATTGTTTCGCTGCTGGTGTGGGGTCCTTACGCCATCAACCCTGCCAGCAAACCTCCAGCTCCAGGACCATCAGCTGGAAGCTCTGCTCTGTGCCTGGGGCCGCAAGTCTCCCCCTAAGGAAGGAAACAAACACGGATGAAGCTCCATCCACCCACCCACCCATCACTCTCCCTCACGTCGCGTCTCAGGGCGGCGGGCCTGGCTCTGCCGGGAGCACAGGGCTCCAGCAGGGCCGCCCGAGAGAGGCCCCATGGGGCGAGCAGCCTGAGAGGCCTCCCCGAGGGCCATCACCTGAACCACGGGCGGCGGCGGGGGTAGGGGAAGGGCTCGCCATCAGGCTGGGGAGGGACAGGTGCCTTCTTCCACCTCAGGGTCCCCCACGGCGCCCCCGGGACCCACTGACAGGCCCTTCTGAGGGGAAGCCCCTTCCCCCCCCTCCTCAACCTCCCTCACCGCCGCGCAGGGGCTGCCCCATTTCGGTGGGGGGTGTATGGGGGGGGATTGGAAGACAGAACCCACCGGCTCTAACCCCACCGCTCCCCCACGCCCCCCCCTCCTCCCCTACCCTCCCAGCTGTGTGGTCGCGGCCGCTCTCCACCAACCAGCGCTCTCCCTTAAAGGAGGCGGGTGCTATTTGCATATCCGCGTGCGGGCTGGCACCTCCGACTGCTTTCCACTCGTGGAAATTCACAGAGGGACGCCCGGCGGTCCAATCCGAGTCCCTCCTAGTCCGTGACGTCAGAGGCTGAGGAGGAGGAGCTCCGCCGCCGCCGGCCAATGGGAGGTGAGTGGGCGTGCCCGGGGCGCTGTGAGGGATGTTCGGGGACGACGGCGGTGGTGGCAGCGGCGGGGGCCGCTCGGGCTCGCCATGGTCTGAGGGGGGCTGGTGTGAGGCGCCGCCGCCGCGATGAACGGAGCGGTCCCGTCGCTGTTCGACCCCAAGGAACGGGTGTTGAAGCTGGGCGAGAGCTTCGAGAAGCAGCCGCGCTGCGCCTTCCACACCGTCCGCTGTGAGCGTGGGGCTGGGGCAGCGCCTCGGGGCAGGCGGCCCCTCAGGGGACCGGTGGGCCCGGGGAGGGGAACTGGGTGCTACCGGGCGGGGGTACCCAGGCCTCCCCCTCCAGGCCCACCGGTCCCCTGAGGGGCGGGAGCGCTGACCGGGCAGGTGCCGTGGCCCGGCTTGGCCTTGCTGGCAGGCCCAGGGGGCGGGTATCGGTGTGAGGGAGGGCATGGCGTGGCGTGGCAAGGCGACCGGGGAGCTGGAGTGTCAGTCAGCTGCACAAGCAAAGTAGGGGAAGGTGATATGAGTCGCCCGTCTTCGTGTCGGGATCTTTGAGGGGTGTGGGCACAGCCGGGAACCGAGTCCCTGTGGCTGGGGGTGCCAATAGCCCTGGGGGTATTGGGAGCAACGTGGGGCAGATCAGGCTTCGTTTGCTGCCGGGGTGTGGATGTTGGCAGCGACGTGGGGCAGATCAGGCTTCATTTGCTCCTAGGGTCCCCATGTCCCTGTGGATATTAGGAGCAGTGTGGGGCAGATGGTGTTTCCTTTGCTCCTGGGGGTACCGATATCCCTGTGGATATTGGGAGCAATGCGGGGAGGACTAGGCTTCATTTCCTCCTGAGAGCATGTTGCTGCTATGGCCATTATATCCCAGTGCTGCCCCTTGCTGCTTTCTGGGCACTAACTTTGCTTTTTATACCTTTGGCATCCAGCATCGCGTCTCTGCTGAAAACCAACCTGGGCTGAACCTCTGGCTTTGCCCTCTTTCCTTGTGCTTAGTTTTTAGAAGTTAAGTAGAATTCAGCAATCAAAGGTTAAAGGCAGTATTAATCACAAAGCTAGTGTACCCTCCCTGAGTACATAATTACTATCTAGAGAGGTGTGTGCTCAAAGATTCTAAGGGTAGCTAGGAAACAAATGCTCTCAGGATTATAGTTCTGGTAATTTAGGACTGCTGCTTCTTGTTTTGATGTCTCATTATTTATAGACCGATCCCCAAGATTCAGTCTCGCATACGTTCTCTGGAGAATGTCCCGTATGCTTTCACGCAGTGCAGTGAGATGGGTAATGTGCTTTCTGTGAGCAAATGGAATGGCACTCAGTAGGATTGTCTGCAGCTGTGGGAGGGGAGGAAAGGGGAAGGAGCAGGCAAAAGCTATAAATGGATTTAAACAAATGCTGTAACTTGAAATTTACCCTAATTTTAAAGAGGACTAAAAACCACGTCTGGTACCTTCTGCCCTTATGATTTCTTGCTGACTCCTGTAATTTGATGAATTATTCTGAAATCTGTTTTGAAATCTCTCTTCCTTTCCAGCAAATGAGACACAGAAACTGGCACATTCACCGCTTCTGTGAAATGCAGAGCTTCTCTGCACCTGAAGTTTTTGTTAACAAATGAGTAAAGGGAAAGACATCAGCTGGTTAAAAGTTAAGATCAGAAGTCTGTTTGTGGATACTGGAATCACTATCCTAATTTTTCTAAAGTATTAACCACCCAGTGGCCGTGTATTGGAACAAACATTCTCTATTTTGATGAGAAACTTCAGAACTATTGTATGCTTATCCCTGTAAGAGACGACATGTGGGGTTTTGCGGCAAACAAGGTTGGCAGGGCCTGTTACCTGTGCCTTAGCTCAAAGCCTTCTGCTGCGTGCGTGGTCCTGCCCATCAGCTCCTGGAGCTTGGTTTTCTTGCCCGGTCGGTGTGCAGGCTGGAGCCACAGTTCCCAGCTGTGGTCTGTGCCACCTGGCCCGTGGGTTGCAGGCCGTGTTCCTGAACTGGGAAGCTCCCCAGCTGTAACAGAGTGCTGCCACCCGTGACCGGCAGCGGGTGACGTGACAGGCTGTGAGGCAAGCAGCACGTGCCGTGGCTAGGGAGCGTGCCATCTAATGGGTCCCCTTTACACACCTGGTCCCTCTGTGCCTCTCTTCAGCTGCGACAGGGTGCCAGTCCCCAGCGTGCGAGGCAGGGCACTGGACATCCCAAGGCTGGCCCTCTGCCTGCATGTGGAACCACGGGTTCAAACCCACATGTGTTACCACGTGCCTCGCAGAGCCTCTTGATGCCGTCCTATCTCCCTAGATCTGCGCAGGCAGGCCTCCTGGCTGCAGCCCTTCCCAATTCATTTGTGGTGGAAATGCTGTTTTATAGATAATGTTGCATAGTTGCAACGCTGGTGCCTGAACACGTGCTCATTTTTTTTAATGTCTCAGGTTTTTGAAAAGGACCAGAAATTGATAACTTCTTTTGTTTAAAACTTATTTTAATCAATACTTTAGATGTTTGGGGGAAAAAAAAAACCAACAAAACACAAAACCAAAAAGGAAATCAATATTTAATTGGGAAGTAATTTCACTTTTGACAAAAATAAATATACTGAAACTTAACTTTTGGTCAGCTTCTGGCATGGATGTTATGGTAAAATCAGAAATTTATATTGAGGATTGATGTCCTTCACATTTTCAGTCACTTGTCTATATCTCCCATGTTTTGGACAATTTCAAGAGCTATTTGTTTATTTTACTGATAGTAGTCACGTGAGGATTTATCTTCTGAAATCTAACACAGCTCGTTCAACCACTTTAACCATTAAAACCTAAAAGCATTTTTCTGATTTTAACTAAAAGGTGTTAACATGTATACTGGATCTTGAGGGAGAACCATCTTGACTGAATTCTACTGACTTATGGAATGATCTGCTCAGGGGAGTGGTAGATGACACACTGGCAAAAAAGGCTTTAACTTAATAGCCTCCAACTGCAATTAAAAGGTGTCTACATTCATGGATCTGTTGGAATGGGTCCAGCGGAGGGCCATGAAGATGATCAGAGGGATGGAGCACCTCCCCTATGAGGACAGGCTGAGAGAGCTGGGCTTGTTCAGCCTGGAGAAGGCCCTGGGGAGACCTTATAGCAGCCTTTCAATATCTGAAGGGAGCCTACAGGAGAGCTGGAGAGGGACTCTTTGTCAGGAAGTGCAGTGACAGGACAAGGGGTAATGGTTTTAAACTGGAAGAGGGGAGATTTAGATTAGGTATCAGGAAGAAATTCTTTACTGTGAGGGTGGTGAGGCACTGGAACAGGTTGCCCAGAGAAGCTGTGGCTGCCCCATCCCTGGAGGTGTTCAAGGCCAGGCTGGATGGGGCTTTGAGCAACCTGCTCTAGTGGGAGGGGTCCCTGCCCATGGCAGGGGGGGTGGAACTAGATGATCTTTAAGGGCCCTTCCAACCTAAACCATTCTATGATTTATAAGATTCCTGAAAAGCCTGTAAATAATCCAGTTTGTTTTTATCTTTAGATGACTTTAAGCCTGCATCTATTGATATGTCCTGTGAAGGAGACCTTGAAGTTGGCAAAGGTGAACAGGTGACAATAACACTGCCAAATATTGAGGTGAGTGGGGTGGCTGAAGAGTGGTGGGCATAAGGGAAGGATGTACTTTGTTGGCATAAGTGTATACTGAATATAGAAGGGCATGAAGTTTCAGTGCTGTTCCAGAGATCCTTGTGTGATTTTTAGAGTAGAAAAACAATTGCTCTAAGAGTGTAAAATTACAAAAGACCTGAAGGTTAAACAGCAGCGCTGTAGCTTTAAGTGTATTCACCACACTGGAAATATGCTGTAGGATGACCCAGAAGTGTTGCGTACACAGAAAAGCTTCATGTGGATGTTGGCAGTGCAAGTTTCCCCTTGGTATTTATTGCTCTAGTGCATGCAGTTCTCAAGCAGGAAAGACTGGAAAGGGAAAATTTACTACCTGCCATGCTTTACTGCTCTGCTGATACGGCAACTGAAACCCTTTTTGGAAAAAGGAGTCCTACAGTGAGCATGCTCTCATTGGGAAATAAGCATTTAATCAGTTTCAAACTAAGCTAAGCTGGGTGAAATCCTGTGCCAGTCAAACACCAGCTGCTTTTGATCATGGCTACTGTGAATCTAATTTGAATTAACTGATAACATTTTTAAAGGCTAGAAATGATCACTTGTAGGGAACTTGTCATCACTGTGGTGGATTGCTGTTTTTAAGGGGGAAAAAAGGAAAAAGACTACAGGAGTAACATGAGTAACACTTACTGGACTTCTGATTTAATAGGGCTCAACTCCACCAGTGACTGTGTTCAAGGGCTCAAAGAAGCCTTACCTAAAAGAATGTATCTTAATTATCAACCATGACACTGGAGAATGTCGCCTAGAGAAACTTAGTAGCAACATCACTGTGAAAAAAACCAGGTGGGTGATTTGCAGGAGAAACAACTGTGCTTTAGTCATTGTGAAAATTGATTTGTTACCCAGTCTAAATTGAGATGCAGGACTACCCATTGCTATTTTTAGCTAAATGTCATTTTTTAGAAAGTACTTGGCCTTGTTCAATAGAGTGAAAAGCCTCCTTCCTCAGCACACTGACTGCACAGCTTTCGAGTCTTGACTGGTGGAAGAAATGGGATTTTTTTTTAAAATACACTGACTGCACAGCTTTCGAGTCTTGACTAGTGGAAGAAATGGGATTTCTTTTTTTAATTTTTTTTAAAGTAAAAACTGTCACATTGTTGAAAGAGATGGGAACTATTTTCTGATGAGTATAGAAGCGGTGAATAGTATCTGTTTGTAAAGTAGCTTGCTTGCTGTCTTCTGACTTCTAAATGAGAAAATAAAAAAGGTAATTTTTTGGACATGTTTCAATAATATTAATGGCTTGTTTTTCTCACACTAAGCTTTTGATTATTTTTTTTTGATGCTGAGTCCACATAAGTGTGGAATTATTAGTACATGATCTTGGGTAGCTAGGTATAAAAACAAAGCAAAGGGTTAAAAAGTAATTAGCGCTGTATTAAAAAACAATTTTTAATACATCTATATATGGCAGTATAATAATGTAGCTAGAAATCTAATGGTGCTATTTAGAAAGGCATGACAAATAATTCCATAACTCAAGATACCGTGTCACCTGTATTGTTGCCTGTTTCCTTGCACTTTCTAGTAATTAAAAATCTCTTGCTTTTACACACAGAGCTGAAGGAAGTAGTAAAGTCCAGTCTCGCATAGAACAGCAACAGCAGCAAATGCGAAATGCAACTAAGGTTCCAAACAACGTTAAAAATTCTCCACCAAAAGAAAAGATATTTCCATCTTCTCCTATGGATGATATTGAACGAGGTGAGCTTCACTGGCACAGAAGTTCCAGAAACTTTGCTCTCAACTGTCAATTAGTTTTTAAGAGTCAAGGATTTTTGTTTGGTTGGTTTTGTTTTGTGGTTGTTTTTTTTTTTTAATTTTGAGATTCATGCTGGAAGCTGATTGTGTAAGCAGTTTACCCTGATAAGGAAATGACCACTCTGACTCAGGTGGTAACAAAGAAGTATTTTAAACTTGCTAAGGTAAAAAAATCAGATGAACCATTAGGCTTAATAATGGCAAGAGTCCCACTGCCCTCTCCCCTTGATTCTGTCTTCTGCTGCTACTTTAATCGAGTATATAGTCAGTTGTCTTGTGGCACTGGAACCAACTGAGTCACTTCATTTTGACATCACTCCTCATTCTTTCTTGGCACTCAGCAAACGTACAAGTTACAGTGCTTTACAACTCAAAATACTTCTAAAATTACTGGATAAGACCTTGTGAAAGATGAGTTTCCAATGGAAAAGACAGCTAAAAACTGCATAAGGCAACTCTTGAACAGTGCTATGTACTGTATTCTTGAGAGGTTGCTCTGGTTTGGTGCAACACTTGTATTTTACTCAATGGGAGGCCTTATTTCCTTTTGAAGGATGAGGAAGATGGCAGGTGGTAATTACTTACTACAGAAATGCTGACAGGTGGCAGTTTCACTGACTGGAATTGACATCTGCCTCCCAAGATGTTCTGAATTCCTCTAAACAGATTTTTTTTTTTTAGATGTATAATTATGAAGTTTGGGTTTGTTGTTTTTTTTCCATTTTGGTCTTAAGCTCTGACCAGAAATCTATACTACAGAGCAGTGCTAGAGTGCGTCTAAGGTTGCAAAGAGGAAGAAGTACTTGAGCACATGGAATAAAATACTTTTTCTTGGTGGTCTGTTATTTTGGAGGAGATGGTGGTGTCAAATATATTGCAAGTCACCAAAGTGGCTGCCAATGTGTATCAAACTCTTGTGCAGAGTGCCAGTTCAATTGTGAGTACTCCTTAAGAATGTGGAATAACTGACAAATAGAGATGTTAGGGACCTTTTAAAGTCATCTAGTCCATCCTTCTGTCTTAAAGTCAGATTTCTACATAATTTTTTAACCTGTTCTAAAAGTCTTCCAGCAACAGATCCTGTATTCTCTCTGGCAATCAATTCCAGGGCTTTACTCTCCTTACTATTCAGGTTCTTCCTAATAAATAATCTGACAGTAAGCCCATTACTACTATTATGTTTCCTATGCAAGTATAGACCAGGTTACTCTGCTGCTTTTGAGCAGTCCCTCACGTACTCAGAAGCTGCTATGTCTTTTTCATTCTTTGTGCAAAATGATGGCGGCTGGTTCAGTCTTTCCTTAGAAGTTTTCTAGATCCCTGATTCACCATCACTCTCCTTTAGCTATCTTATGATGAATCCAAAAACTGAAGTATAGTGCCTAAATATATTTACTGTTTCAGCTAAGGTTTTAGCAGTGTCGTGTTGAGCAAGAAGACTGTTGTACAGGCACTATTCATCTTTATAGGCAAAGACCAAACGGTGTCATGTCCCATTGTAATGCTTGTCACTTCCACACCAGCACAGTGTGGTAGAACTGTGCCTGGTGACCCACTGTAACTCACAGACTGTTCAGAAGAGTTGTCTGCTTGCTCATTCTTCATCCCATGGTTGTGTAACTGACTATTCCTGCTTAAGTACACTACCTTGAACTTGTTACTAATTTTGTTTTCTTGGGTGGGGGAAAGATCACTCTACCTTTGTCCTCTGATATACGTATAGACCTTCTTTCACTGCTAGAAAATACTTTAAATTCTGTCAGATTAAAATATGTCAAAATACAAGGGAGAGAGCTAATTCCTCAGTTTTTGGTATTAACTGTTATCCTTTCACTTAACGTTTTTGCCTTATTAGACATTAGTGAGAGCAGGGAGAAAGTGGAATTAAGTGCATAGGACTTGAGTGGTATCTTTCAGTTATTTTACAGCTCCAGATGTGTAGTAGATCAGTTGTTTCTTTGGCCTTTCTTCTCTAGAATTAACTTTGAAATTGCTTTTTGATCATTCTGCTAGCTGCATCCTAATTTTTGCCTTACCTTTTCTGCATTGCTTTTTGATCATTCTGCTAGCTGCATCTTAATTTTTGCCTTACCTTTTCTGTCCTTCTGTCCTTAAGCTGTTCTCTTAGACATGTCCTTAGTAATATGAGGATGCTTCCATTTTATTTTTTTTGTTGTTTTCTTCCCCTCCCCTTCTCTTTCCTTATGTTTGAGTCGGCCAGTGTGGTCTGTTTTTTTTTCTGTTCTTCCTTGGCATTGGGTCAGTTTGTCCTTGTAGCCATAGCTGCACTATTTCAGGTGGCATTTTTCCTGAACACCATTTTCCTTTAGACTGGCCGTTGACAAGGCTGACTGGTCGAAGCACCTTTCCTTTAGAGTGGCCTTTGATAACTCTGAATTGGAAGGCTTCATGGAACTCTTGTGTTGAAGCTTATTCTTTTTTTTCTCCCTTCTTCTCTTGATTAAGCTCTGAGCCATCTTGCATCTTGGTGACTTTCATCTTCAACCTGTTCTTCTGTATTGGGTAAATTTGAAGTGAGATGAGCAGCTCTCCTACTTGCTTTTTATGTTTGCTGTATCAAAGCTGTTCCCAAAGGATTCCAAATGCTTGTTACACCATCTTAACAAATGTCTGGGCAGTTACAATCCTCTATAATGATGATGAACTTCTGTACTCCGGGTAACTTCTCAAGTCACTGTATAAAATCTCCATCCACCACAATTCAGTGATGTGTTTAAGAATTCCCACTTCAGCAGCACCCCTATTTTGCACAATTATTATGTGTATCCTTTCTGCAAACCTTAACTTCCTCTGTATGTTGGACTTCAGCTAGTATATATCAAAAATGTGTGCTGTGCAGCATGATCTATCCAGTCATACTCTCCTAAATATTACTGTACTCACATGAATTGTTTCATCAAGAGTGCAAGTTGGTTGAGTCAGTTTCATCTGTTAATTTCCAGTGTTTCTACCTCTTGTTGTTCTGGCGTCCCTCCCTGCCCCAAATCTATAAACAGAAACAAGGATTTGGTGAAATTTTGCTAATGGTATACTGTGGTTGGTTCCTTTGGATATTCTTCATGCTTAACTTGCTTTTGAGCAAAATGTCAGATAGTCCGAACGTGTATTGATGGTAATGTTGAACTGCTGGGAGGCGTTTTGCAGACACCTTAACATCTAACTTATCTGTGTGATTGTAACTGCAGGCTTTAGTCAGTGAAAGGCATCTTTGGGGGTGCTAAGGAAAATGCAGAAGACTTGCTGGTTGCAGAAATTAAAGGCTCTGTGGGATGCACTAGCCTGTGGAATGTGGGCTTAGCATTTGGGTTCACAGTCACCCTTGTTCTGACGCTTGGCTTGAAAGAGAGAAAGTGCCCAAGCTACGAAAGGAGAAAACCACATGACAGGCTGGATGCTTGCATGTGCCCTTTTCTTTGTTCTGGAGACTTTTGGGTTTGGTTGTGTTTGGATTTTTAGTTGCTATAATGTGTGTACTTGATTTCTGTTGTGGATTTTTTTTCTTAGTATTTTTCCCCTCCTTAAATTTCAATTATGAAGAATGTTAACTGAGAAACAAATCATGTTGTTTGCAGAGCTAAAAGCAGAAGCCAGTATCATGGATCAGCTGAGTAGCTCTGATAGTTCATCTGACTCGAAAAGTTCTTCGTCCTCTTCCTCAAGTAGTGAAAATAGTTCTAGTGATTCTGAAGACGAGGAAATGAAGCCCTCTCTTCCGATGTCGATGCCGTATCTGCAGCCACAGCCTACTGTGTCTGCCATCCCACAACAGGCTACCCCTGACAAAGATGCCAGTCATAACAGATCCCAAGAGAGCAGTGGTCATATGATGAATACACTACGTAAGTACAAAGGCTGTTCTTTTCTTAGTGCACCATTCCAGACATCAAGATTCTGAAAGGAAACCATATTGTTTTTAAGTATGTCTCTGTTATAATTAAAACTGTGGGAAGTGATGCTAGGGTTTGATTGTTCAGCAGCGGTCTGAATTAGACACTGGGTTAGAAGGGCCTTGGTCCCTGGAGATATTAAATTAAAGCTGATGCAGTTGAAAATGTTTCCTAAGCTCTTCTGGCTTCCTCCCAGTTATATACGTTGCGATTAGAGAACAGTAATTTTGTATTGAAAATACTTGAACTAACAGGGCACTCCCCAAACATATGCTTATAATTTCTTGGGTAGAACTATGGGAAAGATACTATACTGTCAGTGCTCTGAATTACAGAAGAGATGGTGTATTTTTAGCTACTCCAGTTACTATTATTCATGGCACTGTTCCACTGGACAGCATGGCAAAACTGCCCTTTGCATATGAGGAAGGAGGCGATTTGCTTTCAGATGATAATATCTTGGTCTACACATTCAGGCAACTAAAAATGTAATTTGAAGAGTAGCTGTGATGTTCTTCTAGAAGTGGTTACTGTGCAGCCTGGAACTGCATGCTTGGTGGTATCCAAAAAAAGGCGAGTTTGGACCAAAAAAACCCAAATCCCACTAGGCAGAGAATCTTAAGTTTGTTACCTAAATAGTAGGAATATTCAGACATAGAAGTGAGTTTTTGGCTACGATGACTCTTCAAAAACTATTACACTTTTAATTAGGTGCTTAGCTGCAGGCTCCTGGTTTGAAGAGATTCCCATCAGTCCTGGTTTGCAGCCTAAGATCTTTAAAGTTTATCATTTATATGTAAAATTGTTATACTGAAGTTTTAGATTCTGGCAGATCTACTTTTATTTCAGTACTTAATGAACAGGGTTTTTTTGTACCTAGTATTTAAATACTTAATTAAATATCTGTGCTAGTTATTTATGTACCACATCAACTAAAAAGTCCTGTGACTTCGTGTGCAAAGGACTAAATGCTGCTTTCATTTGACTGTCACTGTAGAGAACAATATCTCATGTTTATAATTTGTGTAACTTTAGAGTGTGCCATTTATTTCAACCCTTATTCACAAATGGGATTTCCCGTTCTTCATGCTTTAAATAAAACTGTTACGAAAACGAGATTAAGCTCTATCCCCAGTGACAGAATCCCAGCTGGCGAAGCTTCCACTGAGAAATACACTTACAAGTACAGGTGGCCAGGTCCCTCAGTTCCAACAGTCATAGTGAGAAAATGCTGCTTGAAACATGACAACATCAAAACTGCTACAGAGGAAGTTGGTGGCTTGATGGTGCTCAAGAACCATGTTGACAGGTAGAACCTCTGTGGCATCGAGCCCTTGGCTTGACTATCTGAGGTTGCCTAGATCTTTAGCTTAATCCCATTTACTTAGTTTATGGTTACAGATCTATTTACTGTTTAAAATGATTCTGCTTCCCATTTCTAGTATAGTTAACACTTGAAATACATTTCAGCTAGACAAAGATCAAAACAGTTAAGGAGACTGTGTTTCTTTAGCTCCCTTGCTGTGGGAATTTGGCAGGAAAGCAAAACCTGAAGAAAATAAATGGATAGCACATGGTTCTAGCTTGAATGGCAAGAATTCTCACTTGGGGTCCTGTACAGTCATTTCTTCCATCTCAAATAATGTTTTACAAAAATAAAATATCGAATCAACAAATGTCAGCACAAGCTGTTTGCTTGTCTAATCCTGTTTTGAGGTTTGACCACTTTTGTGCGCGACTGGTTTTCTGCACCCCTGTCGAATGAGGGTCACTCTGGGTAATTAGTGGAGTTTTCCTGTGGCTTGCTGTGCGCAGGCAGAAGGCTGGGGGAAGGCTCAGAGAGCAGAGTTTCATCTTGTGTGTAGAAATCGTACAGCTGAGGTTTTATGGAACTTGGAAAACACAGGAGGTGGTGTCTAGAGCATGGTAACCAAATACTTCTGTCAGATATACATGATCTACTTCCTCAGGAATTTGGGGCTCAAGGCTACCCCTCACCCCCAAAATACTGCTTCTTCCCCTTTCTGTCTTCAGAAGCTGGATTATATAGGCTCAAACTTGCCTTATAACAAAACTCGTAAATGTTTACACCAGTGAATCTTTTCTTTGTAAATGTTTCATCATAGGTTGCTTTATGTCTATTTTTTGTATAAACAGAGTTAAGTTAAATAAAGCAATTTTCCAAAGAAAAAACAGTGTAGATGGGCTATTCCGGGGCCTTGTGTTATGTATGTAGTATTCAGCACAACTTCATTTCTTTTGGTACTTGGTGCTGCTACAAGCAGAGAGTCAGGAAATTATTTTCCCTTGTATTAGTTTGGTGTTGGTGTGACCACTGAGATATTTGAAACACAGGGGATGGGGAAACTCACAGGAGTGACCTATAACTGGCAAGAATTCAATTAAATGTATTAAATTCACTGATTTAAAAATGTAGGAAATACCATAATTTTCAGTGCAATCTATTTTCTCCATTTGCTAATAAACAATTGGCACTGTGAACACTGAATGCAACAGTTTTCCCCACTTTATTGCTGTCTTAGAAGTACAGTAGAGTCTAGATGTTTCTTCTGGGTTCTAGTTAAATGAACTTTCCATTCCTGCACCAAACCCATCTGAAAACTACCAACTCGAGTTTGTGTTATTTTGCCACCTCTCTGAAGGTGTCTTTTATAGATAGGGATATAAAAATGGGGCAGACAGTTTTCCCTGAAGTAAATCCTGATGCATTATTTCTGACTCTGGAACTTGGAGTTCTTGCTTCTCCCATCTGCTGGTTTTCACAAGCATTGGTATTTTTGGCTGGTGTTATAGGGTTTGTGTAATTTCTATTAACTATGTTGAAATAACTTTTGAAGGCTGCAGGATCACTGTTTGGAAGGTTATCTTCCTGTTCGTACTCCCAGTCCTCTCCTGAAGTAGGTAGTGTATAACAGGGCTGGGATTTCGAAGAATTCACTGTAAGATTTCCTTTGAGTGATAAATGCATGAGTTTTTTATGGCAAGTTTATCAATTATCATTATTACTAATGCCAATCTCTGGCTTGAAATATTATTTCTTAGGATAATATATTGTCCTGAATAATTATTGACAGATTATTTTGTTCTTCCATAATTGCTCTTTAAATTTATATTAAAATAGAATGGCTGTAAATATTGCCTCTGTATAGAGGATTGAAAAAAAATTATCTACAGTAATGCCTTAAAGATTGCTGGAAACGGCCATCTTCACAATTCTTGTTTTATATAAAAGTGTTTCCTGTGTTGTGGCAGAGAATCATGTGCTGCTTTCTAAGCTTTAGTGATGACATGGTGGAAAATAAAGGCAGGCCAAATGCAGCCACGTTAAAACCTTCAGTGTTCTGGCAGCAGTGACATGTCTGACAGCAACAGATCCAATTTGTGGGTCTTGTCGGGTTTACCCTCCCGAGGTGACTTTTTTTTACCCATCTGCAAAAGTGATCAGTGAAAGGTGCTGCAGCTGAGGAAAAGGCATGTGAAAATAGTGTGAATTCAGTGATTATTTTTTTTTTTCTTTGCTTTTTAGGCCCTTTCTGCACAACACAGTCTGAGATGCATTCCTTTTTTTTCTTTTTTTAAATGGCTGTTTGGCAGGGGAGGTGTGAATAAAAGCATAATACTTGGAAGAAATGCTTAAAAATGTGGGGGAAGTTGCTAGATATGCTGTAGATTCTGTATAGCACGCTCCTGGATTTTTTTTTGTTAGTTATCTGTCAGCCTGGAAAGATTCCCTTATGGACATCCATTGCAAGCATGATGTAGCCTTTCTTCTTGCTTCCCCGTTTTGAAATGTATGTATAGCCACCAAATTAAAGTGCTGTGTAAAATCTCTTTTGATGTTTTGTTTGTTCACTTGTTCCAAAACCTGTTTGAAATAGTAGGTCACTGATACATCTTTAAATGGCACATCAAAGAGCTGCTGCTCTTGATTGAGACACCACTTTGTTTTCAAGCGCAGCTGAGTAGCATTCAGATGTGTGTTGAAAAAAAACACAACTCGTTTTTCACAAAACTGCATTCACCAGCAGTTTTCCCACTTATGAAGCATGAAAATGTGGGTGGCAAAGATAGCTAGGTGTTGTCTTTTGTGATCTGGTGGTATTAAATAAGTGTGCTTGTGGCTAATGAGCTAATGGCTTCCTTGCCAAGATTGTAAAATTGTAGAAAAGTGATCTCTCTAAAGTTCTGTCACTGGGGAGTTGGCTTCTACACCTATTTATTCTCTTCTCATAAAATAGCTTGGGTTAGAAGGGACCTTTTAAGATCACCTTGTCCAATCCCCCTGCCCTGTTTGGTATTAGTTTTTGTGAGCCTTTAATTGGGAAAGGGAAAAAAAGTATTTCCTTGAAAATGACTAATACGATGACTCTCTCTCTTCTAGGAAATGACTTGCAGCTGAGTGAATCTGGAAGCGATAGTGATGACTAAACAAATTTTTGGCCTTAAGTGTATCACCTTTTTTGCTAAATATGTCTTAGCATCTGTTTTGCACTAAGATTAGATTACCAGAGACTGGAATGAATGTCCTCGATTTTTGATAATAGACATCCTAATTTTCTACTGACACATCATGTCTATAATACGGCAGCATTGATATCCTGTCAGTGCTAGGGTTATGTGTTTATCTTTCAAATTACTGTATTTACAGTAAAATTGTGTATGATCTGATTTTGATTATTTTTTTGCCTCAGCCACCTGTTTTACTTGAAACTGATTTGTAACAGCTAGTTACTTTATATAAATAGTTATGGAATGGAGAAATTTCTGATATTTATGGAGGCAAGTTTCCTTCCTATCATTCAAAGGCTGAATGCTGATCTCACAACTTTTACTCGGAGGGAGTGAAAGGGAGAACAACTAAATGAGGTCTGCTGTGTCAGCCACGCTTTTTGTTCAGTTCACAGTTCGTACCTTTAAGGAAACTGCTGAATAATGTGGTCCACTAGTGCAGTTACAGTTTACAATTGTTCAACACATTGCTGAATTCTTAATTTCATTGTATTATAGGACTCTATATTTCTGAGCCTCAAGATTCCTAAGGGAACTTGTCTTTTCTCTGCCTTTTTTATGTAACTTGAATAGGCTGGTCTTTTTACAACCTTTTTGTATCTAAATTTAGGTAACTGCAGAGACAGCAATGAATTTCTTTCATTTAATTCTGTAACAGAAATCAGAAATTTTCTTTGTAGGAGTATAAAAGTAATTTAATAAAGCAATATTTATCATTTTCATGTGTCTGAGTCTCTTTTTACTCGTTAAGAGTTCCACTTTCTACTTCTAGTAGTCATGCAAAGAACTAGCAAGCAGTGAAATGGTAGCTAATGATTCCGTGTTAGAGCAGAAAAGGTGTTTGCCTAGTCTTATTTTTTTCCTTATGTGAAACTGTATTTCAAGACTTGAAGAACTGCAGGTAAGAGTCCAGATTTCATCCTGTAGTTTACTACCGGAGAGTTTTGTAATTAACAAACCTTAGCAAATGTCTGTAGGTTGAATTCTGATGAGATAAATCTGCTCAGTCTTGCACAGCAGTCTCCTGTGCTAGATTGTAGTGATGGAATCGCATCTCTGTGTCGAAACTGTGAGGGCTGAATTCTATATGTAAGCCTGAACGTGCAGACATGGAAAAATGCACGCTCAATAAATTTATACAATAGATGGTACTAGACTGGCTTATTCCCTCGGCTGCGCTGCGAGAGTCAGCCCGTGCTTACCTCTAGACAGATTAAGAGGCCAAAATGATGTCCACCCCTCACAAAGGAATGTTTATTGGTACCACCAGGCAGAAATGAAACATTGGAAACTTTCTGATGCTTCCCCTCCTTGCACTCTGTACCCCAAAATATGGCAGTGCTCTGCACCAGGTAACAGCTTGCTCGTCTTCCAGCTTCCTAAAGCTGGTATCATAAGAACCAAAATGTTTTCTTGTTTGTACTCAAAGAAAACAAAGCTCAAGTTAGTAGCTATGGGCAAACAGGTCTTTGGGAAGAAAAGGGCCAATGAGCAGCCCTGAGGAAGGATGCTGTGTCATAACTTGGCACTCTCTCAAGGGAAAGGGCATGGAGTTCTCTGGTGGAGCATGGTATGGGAATTCCGGCAGAGCACCTGGAGAGTCTCTGGGGGTGATGTGAGGAGCTGAGATGTCCCAGGTAACCTTAAGAGCAGCCCTATGTGCTAAAGGGGTGCACAATAATGCAGTGTCCTGAGCTGAAATGTCCTCTTTGTGCCTTCCCTCTGTCCCCAGTGGCTTATTGGCATCAAAGCTTTCCTTTAGGCCAGCTCTAAATCCTAATTCTAGCCAGAACACTGCTGGTTTTTGTGAATAACAGTGTATTTGGGACGTACGGGAGCGGATGTGCGGAAGCACTGCCCAGGCCAGGGTCTAGGTCATGGAGAGTGTGTGCGCTTGTGAATCACAATCACTCCTTCAGCGATAAAACCGGTGAGTACAACCTACCCTACCTGGGATATAACGGTGTGTACAGCTTGAATGCAGCTCTGGGAGTAAAGCAGATTCCTGAGACTCAGGACTGTAACTAAGCCTCTGCTATCTTTAGGATGTGATCTTTGTGTTGAGGGCTTTCTGGGGTGGGGAGAGTCTCGGTTAAGCTTTTGTACAACACGCTGTACAACATGATTAGCAGCCAGGCAGACACTACCCCGTATAAATAAGTCAAATGTAAAGGTGTGATGATAATTGAGGAAAGGCTCCCTTTAAATATCAAGACAAGAAACAGAGTTCCTATAGAGATAAGGGGGAAAAAAGATAACAGACCTTAAATGTGTGAAGAAAAAAGCGCTGTGTGCTGGTTCCAGCCCAAATGTATGTGATCCCCCTCCCCTTCTCCACCCAAGTGTCAAACATATGTGAGTGAGCTGAAGAGCGTGCTCGGGCCCGTCGCCGCACAGAGGGGATTGGCTTGGATCTCATGTCTGCCTCGCTGGGGGTATTTCCTCCCCCAAGGCTTGGTTTGTGTGCCCCGAGCAGCACCGAGCCCCCACGCCTCCTGCTGCAGGGTCTTCTCAAAAGGCAGGGGTGAGGGGGTGGTTGGTGGCATGGAGATTTAGAAGCGTGAATAAGGGGTATTCTCACAATAGAAAACCAGATTGGGTTGTCTTTTTGGTCTTGGAAATTTTTTTTTTGGACCCTGATTTGAAAATTCTTTCCCTCTCCTTTAAAAAAAGTTGACATGAGAGGAGTAAAACTGAACTAGCAATTAATAAAATCAGCCACTCCTACAGGTTCCTATGACCACTGCTCCTATGACCTCTGACTACCTCTTTCAAAATAGTCTTCTGAAATTAATCTGGTTCTATCCCTTTGCTTTCAGCTGTTTGTCTTCATGTCCCGAGGTTTAAAATGTGTGTGTGTATCTCTAAGCAGTAGATAATGCCACACTAAAGTATTCTTCAAACATTATAATTAAGCTATTGTGTATGCTTTGGATTTTAGAAAGGTTTGTGTATTGCTTACATTGAGAAGTAAAAAATGTCTTCCAAATACAACTGGAAACTTCAAAAATTTGTCTAGTAACTACCTCTTCAGGGTTGCCATATTCAACCCCCCATTAAGTCCTGAAATGGTGATAATGTCTGCTTACCAATCATAACTACCTTGCCTGGCAGCTTCCAGTTTTTCTAAATTTTTGTGTTCTTGTTTTTCATGGACCCTGCCTCTGGGCACGTGGAGAGGCTGAGGTGATCTCTCCAGGGCAGCCCTGGCACCCCTGGATTCCAGGACTAACATGGAAATTGCCATTTACTTGCGGTTTTCCGTCTATCTGTAATCCCCTCTTGAGATCCTTGCTCCCAACACTGTAATGGGCATTTAGGAAGTTCTCAATGATAAGCATCAAACCCCATACAATGTCCTTGGTAAGTAATAACCTCATTTCCCGCATAATCTCTGGAATGATTTTGATGGGTAGGTGTGGATTACTGAAAACAGCTGCTCATGGAAATCATGATATCAGCATCAGCTGGAGCCCAGCTCGTTGCGGAGTTTATTGTGAAGGCACCTGATAAGATCAGCGTCATTGCATGACCTTTGTTCTTCATTTTGGAGGAAGGCAGGAGATAACCTTTTCCAGATTAAAGGACTTCATTAAGTCACTTCTGTACGAACAGACAGTGAATCATCTTGAGAACAGAGCAACAGTATTTCTAAGAAGAATTATTTGCTGGGTCTTTCTTGACCGACTTCTGGAGAACCAAACATGAGCAGATCGTCTCAGATAATCTGTTTGCTTAACTCAGTTCGCTTTGGTTCTCAAGATTTTGACCCACAAAAATTTGTATTCCTTCTGGCCAACGCTTTTTATTTTCTTTAGAATTTCTAGAGGAAGGTTTCTGAGACCAGCCACGCAGACTGTTGCATCTTTCTCAAACAGAAGAGATGAGGATTCCTAGGCTGGACAGAAACGAAGAAGCACAGAGGAAGAAAGAAGAGGACGGCTTGGCTTATGACAGCTCCTAGGCTGAATGCTCACAGAACATGTGAATTCCACCACTTTTGGGTGTCACACAGCTAACCACGTAAGGTGCTGAGGGCAATTTAAGTAGATACAGAGTTCAGACCCACTTTTTGGGGAGATGTAAAAAGTAGAATGAGGAAAAGAGAAGTTTTAAATAAGTGTGGTCACATTTTGTTATAATATATATTCCTGCTGCTTTGTGGGAGGTAGGGGAAATTTTCTTATTTCCAGAAAGAAGGTGAAGATGTACTGAAATGAGGAGAAAAAAGTGTGAAGTGATACTTTCTTTCACAGTTTAGACCAAAAACTTGATAGGAGTAGTCATAAGCATCTGAGGGGAGGACTGAAAGACCTATGTGTCTCAGCTATTACTCTGCCCAGTTCAATGAAGCTGTGGTGACAGCTTCTCCTGGTTGTTAAAACTGGTTACCAGTTATGTCCCAAGTGATCTTGGTCCCCCTGCATAAGAATAATTCACGATGGCTTGGGTATTTGCAGGCAGCAGCTCCTTGCGTACCAGCTATATGCACAGGAACAGGGTGAATTAGTGGAAAGCTCTGAAGAATCTGCTACTGCAGCTTCTGTTTTACTGCTTGCAGACTCTCACGTTGGAGGAAAGCCCTTGAAGCACAGACTCAGAGCTCAGGGTTTGTGTCAGCAGGAAGAACTATTCACCTCCTAAGCAGAGATACCAACTTCATACAGAGTTTTCTCATAACCCATGCTACGTCTGCTGTAGTGAAGGATCTGGCCTGCCAGGAACAGCCAGGGCTTGGGCTCTAGTTGTCTCTGTGGTTTGCTGAATCCATAGACGTGTATAGAAGTGTAGAAGAACACATAGAGTGTGTTCTCAGATTTTTCCTTCTCTGAAAAGCAAATCTCTCTGCTGTGGTGAGGGAGGAATGGAGGTTAGAGGCAAAGATGAAGGAGCCTCTCATTCAACAGAGAAGGCTGTGTTGGTGTACAACACGTACCTGGTGAGTTAACTGCTGGGACCTCTCTTGACTTGCTTTGAACAGGGGCCCTTGTTACAGAACCTGTTCTCCATCTCTCATCTCCCATATGCCCTCTTTTCCGAGCAGCTTGGGTTGTCTCCTGAAAATTCATACCTGGCTTGTTCTCATAAGTGTGCTTACGCACGACAGAGGATTATTTGCTTCCTCTAAGAGACGAGGCCTTCTTCATGTTGTTATTTAAAGTTTAAAGAAAAGTGGAGTGTCTTAAAAAGGTAATTAAAGAAGACCCAACAACAACCCAAACTGTTCTTTAATCTCTTTAGTTTCACTTCCACATGCTGTGTATCTTGTCCAACCAGTTTCAGTGCTCTTGCAAAACAGTTGCACAATGACTTCCTCTTAGCAACCACCAGAATTAAACCTGAGCTCACCTAATTGGCTGTACCTTTTCTAAGATCCTCAATGTATTGAGTTTCCAATAAACTCTGCAACCCTCCCCCTTTTTCCTGCACCTTTTCATTGCCACGACTTTCAGAATAAATACTGATGGACGTTCTCATACACAGCTCTGAGAGAGACACAGGTTGCAGCCTGAAATGCCAACTCATCCCTTAACCAATTTCCTTTTTACACCTGACTCTCTGCACGTTGACAATTTATGAAAAGATCTAGGCTTTCACCAGGGTTTTGATACAAGTATTCATGGTAGTTTTAAAAAATCTCCCACCACCAAGTGTTCCTAAAAGCTAAGGTTGTTTTAAATGTCAATTTCCGACTGAGATTCCCCCTTGAAATAAAACCAGGTTTCATGCCAGTTGCTGATTTTGCTGGAATAATGAGGGCATAACAGAGGCAGCACAAGGTAATGGGTCACTCGGAGCATCAGGGCCAGACAAACTATTTTGGAATTAGCAATTAGTCCTTCAACAACTCTTCTGGAAAGGCTTTTGTGCTTCAGTGTAGAACAACTTCCACTCCCGCACT
>NW_015090770.1:4121872-4247726 GCF_001431845.1 Calidris pugnax | reverse complement strand
AGCTCTCCTACTTGCTTTTTATGTTTGCTGTATCAAAGCTGTTCCCAAAGGATTCCAAATGCTTGTTACACCATCTTAACAAATGTCTGGGCAGTTACAATCCTCTATAATGATGATGAACTTCTGTACTCCGGGTAACTTCTCAAGTCACTGTATAAAATCTCCATCCACCACAATTCAGTGATGTGTTTAAGAATTCCCACTTCAGCAGCACCCCTATTTTGCACAATTATTATGTGTATCCTTTCTGCAAACCTTAACTTCCTCTGTATGTTGGACTTCAGCTAGTATATATCAAAAATGTGTGCTGTGCAGCATGATCTATCCAGTCATACTCTCCTAAATATTACTGTACTCACATGAATTGTTTCATCAAGAGTGCAAGTTGGTTGAGTCAGTTTCATCTGTTAATTTCCAGTGTTTCTACCTCTTGTTGTTCTGGCGTCCCTCCCTGCCCCAAATCTATAAACAGAAACAAGGATTTGGTGAAATTTTGCTAATGGTATACTGTGGTTGGTTCCTTTGGATATTCTTCATGCTTAACTTGCTTTTGAGCAAAATGTCAGATAGTCCGAACGTGTATTGATGGTAATGTTGAACTGCTGGGAGGCGTTTTGCAGACACCTTAACATCTAACTTATCTGTGTGATTGTAACTGCAGGCTTTAGTCAGTGAAAGGCATCTTTGGGGGTGCTAAGGAAAATGCAGAAGACTTGCTGGTTGCAGAAATTAAAGGCTCTGTGGGATGCACTAGCCTGTGGAATGTGGGCTTAGCATTTGGGTTCACAGTCACCCTTGTTCTGACGCTTGGCTTGAAAGAGAGAAAGTGCCCAAGCTACGAAAGGAGAAAACCACATGACAGGCTGGATGCTTGCATGTGCCCTTTTCTTTGTTCTGGAGACTTTTGGGTTTGGTTGTGTTTGGATTTTTAGTTGCTATAATGTGTGTACTTGATTTCTGTTGTGGATTTTTTTTCTTAGTATTTTTCCCCTCCTTAAATTTCAATTATGAAGAATGTTAACTGAGAAACAAATCATGTTGTTTGCAGAGCTAAAAGCAGAAGCCAGTATCATGGATCAGCTGAGTAGCTCTGATAGTTCATCTGACTCGAAAAGTTCTTCGTCCTCTTCCTCAAGTAGTGAAAATAGTTCTAGTGATTCTGAAGACGAGGAAATGAAGCCCTCTCTTCCGATGTCGATGCCGTATCTGCAGCCACAGCCTACTGTGTCTGCCATCCCACAACAGGCTACCCCTGACAAAGATGCCAGTCATAACAGATCCCAAGAGAGCAGTGGTCATATGATGAATACACTACGTAAGTACAAAGGCTGTTCTTTTCTTAGTGCACCATTCCAGACATCAAGATTCTGAAAGGAAACCATATTGTTTTTAAGTATGTCTCTGTTATAATTAAAACTGTGGGAAGTGATGCTAGGGTTTGATTGTTCAGCAGCGGTCTGAATTAGACACTGGGTTAGAAGGGCCTTGGTCCCTGGAGATATTAAATTAAAGCTGATGCAGTTGAAAATGTTTCCTAAGCTCTTCTGGCTTCCTCCCAGTTATATACATTGCGATTAGAGAACAGTAATTTTGTATTGAAAATACTTGAACTAACAGGGCACTCCCCAAACATATGCTTATAATTTCTTGGGTAGAACTATGGGAAAGATACTATACTGTCAGTGCTCTGAATTACAGAAGAGATGGTGTATTTTTAGCTACTCCAGTTACTATTATTCATGGCACTGTTCCACTGGACAGCATGGCAAAACTGCCCTTTGCATATGAGGAAGGAGGCGATTTGCTTTCAGATGATAATATCTTGGTCTACACATTCAGGCAACTAAAAATGTAATTTGAAGAGTAGCTGTGATGTTCTTCTAGAAGTGGTTACTGTGCAGCCTGGAACTGCATGCTTGGTGGTATCCAAAAAAAGGCGAGTTTGGACCAAAAAAACCCAAATCCCACTAGGCAGAGAATCTTAAGTTTGTTACCTAAATAGTAGGAATATTCAGACATAGAAGTGAGTTTTTGGCTACGATGACTCTTCAAAAATTATTACACTTTTAATTAGGTGCTTAGCTGCAGGCTCCTGGTTTGAAGAGATTCCCATCAGTCCTGGTTTGCAGCCTAAGATCTTTAAAGTTTATCATTTATATGTAAAATTGTTATACTGAAGTTTTAGATTCTGGCAGATCTACTTTTATTTCAGTACTTAATGAACAGGGTTTTTTTGTACCTAGTATTTAAATACTTAATTAAATATCTGTGCTAGTTATTTATGTACCACATCAACTAAAAAGTCCTGTGACTTCGTGTGCAAAGGACTAAATGCTGCTTTCATTTGACTGTCACTGTAGAGAACAATATCTCATGTTTATAATTTGTGTAACTTTAGAGTGTGCCATTTATTTCAACCCTTATTCACAAATGGGATTTCCCGTTCTTCATGCTTTAAATAAAACTGTTACGAAAACGAGATTAAGCTCTATCCCCAGTGACAGAATCCCAGCTGGCGAAGCTTCCACTGAGAAATACACTTACAAGTACAGGTGGCCAGGTCCCTCAGTTCCAACAGTCATAGTGAGAAAATGCTGCTTGAAACATGACAACATCAAAACTGCTACAGAGGAAGTTGGTGGCTTGATGGTGCTCAAGAACCATGTTGACAGGTAGAACCTCTGTGGCATCGAGCCCTTGGCTTGACTATCTGAGGTTGCCTAGATCTTTAGCTTAATCCCATTTACTTAGTTTATGGTTACAGATCTATTTACTGTTTAAAATGATTCTGCTTCCCATTTCTAGTATAGTTAACACTTGAAATACATTTCAGCTAGACAAAGATCAAAACAGTTAAGGAGACTGTGTTTCTTTAGCTCCCTTGCTGTGGGAATTTGGCAGGAAAGCAAAACCTGAAGAAAATAAATGGATAGCACATGGTTCTAGCTTGAATGGCAAGAATTCTCACTTGGGGTCCTGTACAGTCATTTCTTCCATCTCAAATAATGTTTTACAAAAATAAAATATCGAATCAACAAATGTCAGCACAAGCTGTTTGCTTGTCTAATCCTGTTTTGAGGTTTGACCACTTTTGTGCGCGACTGGTTTTCTGCACCCCTGTCGAATGAGGGTCACTCTGGGTAATTAGTGGAGTTTTCCTGTGGCTTGCTGTGCGCAGGCAGAAGGCTGGGGGAAGGCTCAGAGAGCAGAGTTTCATCTTGTGTGTAGAAATCGTACAGCTGAGGTTTTATGGAACTTGGAAAACACAGGAGGTGGTGTCTAGAGCATGGTAACCAAATACTTCTGTCAGATATACATGATCTACTTCCTCAGGAATTTGGGGCTCAAGGCTACCCCTCACCCCCAAAATACTGCTTCTTCCCCTTTCTGTCTTCAGAAGCTGGATTATATAGGCTCAAACTTGCCTTATAACAAAACTCGTAAATGTTTACACCAGTGAATCTTTTCTTTGTAAATGTTTCATCATAGGTTGCTTTATGTCTATTTTTTGTATAAACAGAGTTAAGTTAAATAAAGCAATTTTCCAAAGAAAAAACAGTGTAGATGGGCTATTCCGGGGCCTTGTGTTATGTATGTAGTATTCAGCACAACTTCATTTCTTTTGGTACTTGGTGCTGCTACAAGCAGAGAGTCAGGAAATTATTTTCCCTTGTATTAGTTTGGTGTTGGTGTGACCACTGAGATATTTGAAACACAGGGGATGGGGAAACTCACAGGAGTGACCTATAACTGGCAAGAATTCAATTAAATGTATTAAATTCACTGATTTAAAAATGTAGGAAATACCATAATTTTCAGTGCAATCTATTTTCTCCATTTGCTAATAAACAATTGGCACTGTGAACACTGAATGCAACAGTTTTCCCCACTTTATTGCTGTCTTAGAAGTACAGTAGAGTCTAGATGTTTCTTCTGGGTTCTAGTTAAATGAACTTTCCATTCCTGCACCAAACCCATCTGAAAACTACCAACTCGAGTTTGTGTTATTTTGCCACCTCTCTGAAGGTGTCTTTTATAGATAGGGATATAAAAATGGGGCAGACAGTTTTCCCTGAAGTAAATCCTGATGCATTATTTCTGACTCTGGAACTTGGAGTTCTTGCTTCTCCCATCTGCTGGTTTTCACAAGCATTGGTATTTTTGGCTGGTGTTATAGGGTTTGTGTAATTTCTATTAACTATGTTGAAATAACTTTTGAAGGCTGCAGGATCACTGTTTGGAAGGTTATCTTCCTGTTCGTACTCCCAGTCCTCTCCTGAAGTAGGTAGTGTATAACAGGGCTGGGATTTCGAAGAATTCACTGTAAGATTTCCTTTGAGTGATAAATGCATGAGTTTTTTATGGCAAGTTTATCAATTATCATTATTACTAATGCCAATCTCTGGCTTGAAATATTATTTCTTAGGATAATATATTGTCCTGAATAATTATTGACAGATTATTTTGTTCTTCCATAATTGCTCTTTAAATTTATATTAAAATAGAATGGCTGTAAATATTGCCTCTGTATAGAGGATTGAAAAAAAATTATCTACAGTAATGCCTTAAAGATTGCTGGAAACGGCCATCTTCACAATTCTTGTTTTATATAAAAGTGTTTCCTGTGTTGTGGCAGAGAATCATGTGCTGCTTTCTAAGCTTTAGTGATGACATGGTGGAAAATAAAGGCAGGCCAAATGCAGCCACGTTAAAACCTTCAGTGTTCTGGCAGCAGTGACATGTCTGACAGCAACAGATCCAATTTGTGGGTCTTGTCGGGTTTACCCTCCCGAGGTGACTTTTTTTTACCCATCTGCAAAAGTGATCAGTGAAAGGTGCTGCAGCTGAGGAAAAGGCATGTGAAAATAGTGTGAATTCAGTGATTATTTTTTTTTTTCTTTGCTTTTTAGGCCCTTTCTGCACAACACAGTCTGAGATGCATTCCTTTTTTTTCTTTTTTTAAATGGCTGTTTGGCAGGGGAGGTGTGAATAAAAGCATAATACTTGGAAGAAATGCTTAAAAATGTGGGGGAAGTTGCTAGATATGCTGTAGATTCTGTATAGCACGCTCCTGGATTTTTTTTTGTTAGTTATCTGTCAGCCTGGAAAGATTCCCTTATGGACATCCATTGCAAGCATGATGTAGCCTTTCTTCTTGCTTCCCCGTTTTGAAATGTATGTATAGCCACCAAATTAAAGTGCTGTGTAAAATCTCTTTTGATGTTTTGTTTGTTCACTTGTTCCAAAACCTGTTTGAAATAGTAGGTCACTGATACATCTTTAAATGGCACATCAAAGAGCTGCTGCTCTTGATTGAGACACCACTTTGTTTTCAAGCGCAGCTGAGTAGCATTCAGATGTGTGTTGAAAAAAAACACAACTCGTTTTTCACAAAACTGCATTCACCAGCAGTTTTCCCACTTATGAAGCATGAAAATGTGGGTGGCAAAGATAGCTAGGTGTTGTCTTTTGTGATCTGGTGGTATTAAATAAGTGTGCTTGTGGCTAATGAGCTAATGGCTTCCTTGCCAAGATTGTAAAATTGTAGAAAAGTGATCTCTCTAAAGTTCTGTCACTGGGGAGTTGGCTTCTACACCTATTTATTCTCTTCTCATAAAATAGCTTGGGTTAGAAGGGACCTTTTAAGATCACCTTGTCCAATCCCCCTGCCCTGTTTGGTATTAGTTTTTGTGAGCCTTTAATTGGGAAAGGGAAAAAAAGTATTTCCTTGAAAATGACTAATACGATGACTCTCTCTCTTCTAGGAAATGACTTGCAGCTGAGTGAATCTGGAAGCGATAGTGATGACTAAACAAATTTTTGGCCTTAAGTGTATCACCTTTTTTGCTAAATATGTCTTAGCATCTGTTTTGCACTAAGATTAGATTACCAGAGACTGGAATGAATGTCCTCGATTTTTGATAATAGACATCCTAATTTTCTACTGACACATCATGTCTATAATACGGCAGCATTGATATCCTGTCAGTGCTAGGGTTATGTGTTTATCTTTCAAATTACTGTATTTACAGTAAAATTGTGTATGATCTGATTTTGATTATTTTTTTGCCTCAGCCACCTGTTTTACTTGAAACTGATTTGTAACAGCTAGTTACTTTATATAAATAGTTATGGAATGGAGAAATTTCTGATATTTATGGAGGCAAGTTTCCTTCCTATCATTCAAAGGCTGAATGCTGATCTCACAACTTTTACTCGGAGGGAGTGAAAGGGAGAACAACTAAATGAGGTCTGCTGTGTCAGCCACGCTTTTTGTTCAGTTCACAGTTCGTACCTTTAAGGAAACTGCTGAATAATGTGGTCCACTAGTGCAGTTACAGTTTACAATTGTTCAACACATTGCTGAATTCTTAATTTCATTGTATTATAGGACTCTATATTTCTGAGCCTCAAGATTCCTAAGGGAACTTGTCTTTTCTCTGCCTTTTTTATGTAACTTGAATAGGCTGGTCTTTTTACAACCTTTTTGTATCTAAATTTAGGTAACTGCAGAGACAGCAATGAATTTCTTTCATTTAATTCTGTAACAGAAATCAGAAATTTTCTTTGTAGGAGTATAAAAGTAATTTAATAAAGCAATATTTATCATTTTCATGTGTCTGAGTCTCTTTTTACTCGTTAA
This sequence comes from Calidris pugnax, assembly GCF_001431845.1. NCBI lineage: Eukaryota > Metazoa > Chordata > Aves > Charadriiformes > Scolopacidae > Calidris > Calidris pugnax. The sequence continues at coordinate 4,241,083 of NW_015090770.1, read as the reverse complement.
GAGTTCCACTTTCTACTTCTAGTAGTCATGCAAAGAACTAGCAAGCAGTGAAATGGTAGCTAATGATTCCGTGTTAGAGCAGAAAAGGTGTTTGCCTAGTCTTATTTTTTTCCTTATGTGAAACTGTATTTCAAGACTTGAAGAACTGCAGGTAAGAGTCCAGATTTCATCCTGTAGTTTACTACCGGAGAGTTTTGTAATTAACAAACCTTAGCAAATGTCTGTAGGTTGAATTCTGATGAGATAAATCTGCTCAGTCTTGCACAGCAGTCTCCTGTGCTAGATTGTAGTGATGGAATCGCATCTCTGTGTCGAAACTGTGAGGGCTGAATTCTATATGTAAGCCTGAACGTGCAGACATGGAAAAATGCACGCTCAATAAATTTATACAATAGATGGTACTAGACTGGCTTATTCCCTCGGCTGCGCTGCGAGAGTCAGCCCGTGCTTACCTCTAGACAGATTAAGAGGCCAAAATGATGTCCACCCCTCACAAAGGAATGTTTATTGGTACCACCAGGCAGAAATGAAACATTGGAAACTTTCTGATGCTTCCCCTCCTTGCACTCTGTACCCCAAAATATGGCAGTGCTCTGCACCAGGTAACAGCTTGCTCGTCTTCCAGCTTCCTAAAGCTGGTATCATAAGAACCAAAATGTTTTCTTGTTTGTACTCAAAGAAAACAAAGCTCAAGTTAGTAGCTATGGGCAAACAGGTCTTTGGGAAGAAAAGGGCCAATGAGCAGCCCTGAGGAAGGATGCTGTGTCATAACTTGGCACTCTCTCAAGGGAAAGGGCATGGAGTTCTCTGGTGGAGCATGGTATGGGAATTCCGGCAGAGCACCTGGAGAGTCTCTGGGGGTGATGTGAGGAGCTGAGATGTCCCAGGTAACCTTAAGAGCAGCCCTATGTGCTAAAGGGGTGCACAATAATGCAGTGTCCTGAGCTGAAATGTCCTCTTTGTGCCTTCCCTCTGTCCCCAGTGGCTTATTGGCATCAAAGCTTTCCTTTAGGCCAGCTCTAAATCCTAATTCTAGCCAGAACACTGCTGGTTTTTGTGAATAACAGTGTATTTGGGACGTACGGGAGCGGATGTGCGGAAGCACTGCCCAGGCCAGGGTCTAGGTCATGGAGAGTGTGTGCGCTTGTGAATCACAATCACTCCTTCAGCGATAAAACCGGTGAGTACAACCTACCCTACCTGGGATATAACGGTGTGTACAGCTTGAATGCAGCTCTGGGAGTAAAGCAGATTCCTGAGACTCAGGACTGTAACTAAGCCTCTGCTATCTTTAGGATGTGATCTTTGTGTTGAGGGCTTTCTGGGGTGGGGAGAGTCTCGGTTAAGCTTTTGTACAACACGCTGTACAACATGATTAGCAGCCAGGCAGACACTACCCCGTATAAATAAGTCAAATGTAAAGGTGTGATGATAATTGAGGAAAGGCTCCCTTTAAATATCAAGACAAGAAACAGAGTTCCTATAGAGATAAGGGGGAAAAAAGATAACAGACCTTAAATGTGTGAAGAAAAAAGCGCTGTGTGCTGGTTCCAGCCCAAATGTATGTGATCCCCCTCCCCTTCTCCACCCAAGTGTCAAACATATGTGAGTGAGCTGAAGAGCGTGCTCGGGCCCGTCGCCGCACAGAGGGGATTGGCTTGGATCTCATGTCTGCCTCGCTGGGGGTATTTCCTCCCCCAAGGCTTGGTTTGTGTGCCCCGAGCAGCGCCGAGCCCCCACGCCTCCTGCTGCAGGGTCTTCTCAAAAGGCAGGGGTGAGGGGGTGGTTGGTGGCATGGAGATTTAGAAGCGTGAATAAGGGGTATTCTCACAATAGAAAACCAGATTGGGTTGTCTTTTTGGTCTTGGAAATTTTTTTTTTGGACCCTGATTTGAAAATTCTTTCCCTCTCCTTTAAAAAAAGTTGACATGAGAGGAGTAAAACTGAACTAGCAATTAATAAAATCAGCCACTCCTACAGGTTCCTATGACCACTGCTCCTATGACCTCTGACTACCTCTTTCAAAATAGTCTTCTGAAATTAATCTGGTTCTATCCCTTTGCTTTCAGCTGTTTGTCTTCATGTCCCGAGGTTTAAAATGTGTGTGTGTATCTCTAAGCAGTAGATAATGCCACACTAAAGTATTCTTCAAACATTATAATTAAGCTATTGTGTATGCTTTGGATTTTAGAAAGGTTTGTGTATTGCTTACATTGAGAAGTAAAAAATGTCTTCCAAATACAACTGGAAACTTCAAAAATTTGTCTAGTAACTACCTCTTCAGGGTTGCCATATTCAACCCCCCATTAAGTCCTGAAATGGTGATAATGTCTGCTTACCAATCATAACTACCTTGCCTGGCAGCTTCCAGTTTTTCTAAATTTTTGTGTTCTTGTTTTTCATGGACCCTGCCTCTGGGCACGTGGAGAGGCTGAGGTGATCTCTCCAGGGCAGCCCTGGCACCCCTGGATTCCAGGACTAACATGGAAATTGCCATTTACTTGCAGTTTTCCGTCTATCTGTAATCCCCTCTTGAGATCCTTGCTCCCAACACTGTAATGGGCATTTAGGAAGTTCTCAATGATAAGCATCAAACCCCATACAATGTCCTTGGTAAGTAATAACCTCATTTCCCGCATAATCTCTGGAATGATTTTGATGGGTAGGTGTGGATTACTGAAAACAGCTGCTCATGGAAATCATGATATCAGCATCAGCTGGAGCCCAGCTCGTTGCGGAGTTTATTGTGAAGGCACCTGATAAGATCAGCGTCATTGCATGACCTTTGTTCTTCATTTTGGAGGAAGGCAGGAGATAACCTTTTCCAGATTAAAGGACTTCATTAAGTCACTTCTGTACGAACAGACAGTGAATCATCTTGAGAACAGAGCAACAGTATTTCTAAGAAGAATTATTTGCTGGGTCTTTCTTGACCGACTTCTGGAGAACCAAACATGAGCAGATCGTCTCAGATAATCTGTTTGCTTAACTCAGTTCGCTTTGGTTCTCAAGATTTTGACCCACAAAAATTTGTATCCCTTCTGGCCAACGCTTTTTATTTTCTTTAGAATTTCTAGAGGAAGGTTTCTGAGACCAGCCACGCAGACTGTTGCATCTTTCTCAAACAGAAGAGATGAGGATTCCTAGGCTGGACAGAAACGAAGAAGCACAGAGGAAGAAAAGAGGACGGCTTGGCTTATGATGGCTCCTAGGCTGAATGCTCACAGAACATGTGAATTCCACCACTTTTGGGTGTCACACAGCTAACCACGTAATGTGCTGAGGACAATTTAAGTAGATACAGAGTTCAGACCCACTTTTTGGGGAGATGTAAAAAGTAGAATGAGGAAAAGAGAAGTTTTGAATAAGTGTGGTCGCATTTTGTTATAATGTATATTCCTGCTTTGTGGGAGGTAGGGGAAATTTTCTTATTTCCAGAAAGAAGGTGAAGATGTACTGAAATGAGGAGAAAAAAGTGTGAAGTGATAATTTCTTTCACAGTTTAGACCAAAAACTTGATAGGAGTAGTCATAAGCATCTGAGGGGAGGACTGAAAGACCTATGTGTCTCAGCTATTACTCTGCCCAGTTCAATGAAACTGTGGTGACAGCTTCTCCTGGTTGTTAACTGGTTACCAGTTATGTACCAAGTGATCTTGGTCCCCCTGCGTAAGAATAATTCATGATGGCTTGGGTATTTGCAGGCAGCAGCTCCTTGCGTGCCAGCTATATGCACAGGAACAGGGTGAATTAGTGGAAAGCTCTGAAGAATTTGTTACTGCAGCTTCTGTTTTACTGCTTGCAGACTCTCACGTTGGAGGAAAGCCCTTGAAGCACAGACTCAGAGCTCAGGGTTTGTGTCAGCAGGAAGAACTATTCACCTCCTAAGCAGAGATACCAACTTCATACAGAGTTTTCTCATAACCCATGCTACGTCTGCTGTAGTGAAGGATCTGGCCTGCCAGGAACAGCCAGGGCTTGGGCTCTAGTTGTCTCTGTGGTTTGCTGAATCCATAGACGTGTATAGAAGTGTAGAAGAACACATAGAGTGTGTTCTCAGATTTTTCCTTCTCTGAAAAGCAAATCTCTCTGCTGTGGTGAGGGAGGAATCGAGGTTAGAGGCAAAGATGAAGGAGCCTCTCATTCAACAGAGAAGGCTGTGTTGGTGTACAACACGTACCTGGTGAGTTAACTGCTGGGACCTCTCTTGACTTGCTTTGAACAGGGGCCCTTGTTACAGAACCTGTTCTCCATCTCTCATCTCCCATATGCCCTCTTTTCCGAGCAGCTTGGGTTGTCTCCTGAAAATTCATACCTGGCTTGTTCTCATAAGTGTGCTTACGCACGACAGAGGATTATTTGCTTCCTCTAAGAGACGAGGCCTTCTTCATGTTGTTATTTAAAGTTTAAAGAAAAGTGGAGTGTCTTAAAAAGGTAATTAAAGAAGACCCAACAACAACCCAAACTGTTCTTTAATCTCTTTAGTTTCACTTCCACATGCTGTGTATCTTGTCCAACCAGTTTCAGTGCTCTTGCAAAACAGTTGCACAATGACTTCCTCTTAGCAACCACCAGAATTAAACCTGAGCTCACCTAATTGGCTGTACCTTTTCTAAGATCCTCAATGTATTGAGTTTCCAATAAACTCTGCAACCCTCCCCCTTTTTCCTGCACCTTTTCATTGCCACGACTTTCAGAATAAATACTCATGGATGTTCTCGTATACAGCTCTGAGAGAGACACAGGAGCTGGTTGAAGCCTGAAATGCCAACTCATCCCTTAACCAATTTCCTTTTTACACCTGACTCTCTGCACGTTGACAATTTATGAAAAGATCTAGGCTTTCACCAGGGTTTTGATACAAGTATTCATGGTAGTTTTAAAAAATCTCCCACCACCAAGTGTTCCTAAAAGCTAAGGTTGTTTTAAATGTCAATTTCCGACTGAGATTCCCCCTTGAAATAAAACCAGGTTTCATGCCAGTTGCTGATTTTGCTGGAATAATGAGGGCACAACAGAGGCAGCACAAGGTAATGGGTCACTCGGAGCATCAGGGCCAGACAAACTATTTTGGAATTAGCAATTAGTCCTTCAACAACTCTTCTGGAAAGGCTTTTGTGCTTCAGTGTAGAACAACTTCCACTCCCGCACTCAATAATAATCTGGGGTGGGTTTTTTTTTTGCCCTGTGTTGTGCTTCAGTGTAGAACAACTTCCACTCCCACACTGAATAATAATCTGGGGTGGGTTTTTTTTGCCCTGTGCGAAAGTCACCAACAGAAACATAGAGCTAACATTTCATAAATGTTTTTTTTTTTTTCATAGAGCTAACATTTCATAAATGTTTTTTTAAATAAATATTGGTCATCAAAAATGTTTGCCAAATGTGACCTGAATGTAGGTGGGGGAAACTCCATGTAGATTAGCAGTTAGACTTGTGTGGCTTCCTTATTTGAGATACTTTGCCCCTTACAAGCCAGACTTTGCCTAGCAACGTGCACCCAGGATACGGTATTTGTCAAGGATACTGACTATCAGTGGCTGTGGCTATGTTTAACTGAGGATGGAAGACCGTTAAGCTATTTAAGAAGTTCTTGCCACAATGAGTACATTTTAGAAAGTACCACCTGGAAGGACTGTACCGAGCTTAGCAGGGACTTTTCATCCCTGTTAATTTGTAAAACAAAACGACTGCTAAAGCTTAGAGCCCATCCCTGCTTTTGTACTTTCCATTTGACTCCCTCCTGGTGATGAAACAACAGCTACTCACAGGTGAATAACTGAGGTCCCCCAGAGAGAAACTTGTTAAAATTTTAATAATGTCTCAGCTATATTTATAATTCTATAGAGAGACTCTGAGCTGAGCGAGCTAAAGAAGCTGCCGTGTTACATCAGAGACTTTGATCCAAATGACCTCTGTTCTGGAAAGGAGAAGTGCTTATGCTGCATGAATCTCTCCAAACCTTACAAAAATACGCGTGAGACGATTGCCTGTGCTGCACTGGAGAACCATCGCCGTCAGGTAATTTCAGCCCCTGTTAAATGGGAGCAGCTCTGTGACGGGAGGCTGGCAAACAGCCCGTGTCTGTGGGATGCATTTGACGGTGCCGATGGATTGATCTGACGCTTCCTGGGACCTTGAGAGCAGCCCCCAGGCAGGTGCCTGGAAGAGCAGAGACTGCAAATCGCTCCCTGCTGTGTGGTAGCTTGTGAACCTCCTGGGTCTTATCAGCAGCTCACACCACACAGAGACCTCCTGCCTGATAGAGATGCTCAGCTGCGAGAGGCTGCCTCGCAGCTGTGTTTTCTTCACCTTGTACTTCTTCGACAAGGAGGAGGGGCTGCACAAGTGGTAAATTTGTTCTCCAAGCTAAACTAAAACTGCAATTTCAAGTTTGTTTGCCTTGGCACCTCTCACCAGGGATACTGGCAGAGGGGAGGCAGGGAGGGAAATATTTTGGTTATCCCACAATAAGATGAGGTGACTGTTCAAGGTAGCGCAGGGGCTCAGCGGCAGGACTCCTTGCTGAGGGACTCTGCTCAGGTGACAAAACCATACAATTTAACACCCATCCAGATTGCTGCACTGCTACAGCCCTCCCTGATTCCCACACGACACAGTTCCAGTGAAATCAGGCCACTCGGTCTCACAGGCTTCTTTCCCCCCATGCTAATGTGAGCTTCCCTCCTCTCTTCTCATGGGAGAGGGTAGTTCCAAGTTCCTTCCCTCTGCCTTCCTCCTGCCTTCCCCCTGCATCAGGGGAGGAAATTAAAAGCACTTTTGTTCCACTCTCTCCAACCAAGGAAGGTGGAAACAACTCTTGTGTCCCTCACCCTCAGCGGCGAGGACCATGTCAGGCACCTTCTCTGAAACTACAACCACGCTGAAGTAAGCTGGAGCCACAAGGGAACATCTGGGTTACCTTGCATGTGGTGTGTTGCTGGGCCACTCTTGAGTGAAAAGAGAAATGGGGTATCTCTATGCCCTCTCCTGGTCTTTGTCCCTCTCTCCACTTGTCCTGGGGCAGCTCTCTATCAGCGCTGCATTGCTTCCTTGCAGACATGGGTGGCAGGTCCTGTGTCCATAACCAGTGGGCATGACTCTCTCACCCTGCTCTTCGTGCAGCTACTCTGTATTGGTCTAGTTGATGCAATAGTATTTTACATCATTGCTGTGTCCCTTCTGACACAAGGAAGTGAGACCCAGTCTTCCTAAAGGTTCCACTTTCAAAGCACAAAGAAAGAGCATCTCAGAAGGGAGACAAGCCATGGGAACCACATCAGGTAGTCCTTTTCCCTCTGGGACTGAGTTAGTCACGTATCCAAGCTCACAGTCCTGTCGGGGCATAACCCACTCAGCTGCATGGTCTCCCAGCCTCCGGCGCTACCATCCATGAGCAAAGAAAAAGCACAAAATGCAAATGTTTGAGTCACAAACGAAGGGTGGGTGAGTAGGATTAGGCGAGGCTGTGCTGACTAACCCACCCCAGCAACAGGCAAGTATTGCTCCCAATTTGTCCTGAAGAAGACAGATCTGGCTGTGCTGACGCTCAAGGTGGTGTAGAAATGTCTGAACTCTGATCTGTGGCCACCCTGCCAAAATGGGATCCCAGGCCTGGGCCTGGCTGGATTTACACATGACAAAATCGATGATAAAAAGCAAACCAGGGACGTATCATTGCTACTGCTGCATCTGACAAAGGAGAGTCGAATCCCTTGAGGCAGAAACAATTAATCTGTGGCCCAAAATGACTCATTAAGAGCTGTTTCAAACAATCGGTGCCTTTGTATTGAAAAGGCACGTCCCGACAAATTTGGCATGGACATAATTTCAGATTATTTTATAGGCTGCTTTGTAAAGCTGTGTGAGGGGTTAGTGACAGTTTAGTATTAATTGCGTATCTCTGATGATTTGCAGAGAGACATCTGCCTGACTAGAATCTTGTTCCTGCTTTTAACATTTCCAGTTCTAGAGCAACAAAACAATTGGGAATTAGAGCGCTGCTTTCTCAAGTGGCTTTATCTGAGGCTCTCAGGGTACGATACAATGAAGCGTTTTATCGTGAGGCCCTGTATGGACAGTGTAAAATTTACTCCTCTCCAGCCACAGTGCAGCCTCCCCCAGAGCAGAGCGCGATGGCTGTTCGTTAGCGACCGGCGGTGTCGAAATAACTCTTTGGAGAGGCAGACTTACAGCTGGTCACTGCTGGGCTGGGAGGAAAGCAGACAGTCAGGACATCTTTAGCAGTAAACCAGCTCACCTGGCCTGTCACACTGACAAACACACGCATAGACACAAAAGTGTGGCTTCTTATCACAAGCAACACGTGTGAGCAGGGTCTGAGACCTGGCTGCTTTGCATTTCCAGGAATTAGCTGGTAATGTATTAGCTGTGTTAAGATAAAACCATGTGTCTGCACGGCCTGCTGTTAACTCTCTTTTGTGCGTGTGTGCCGAGATACAGACAGCTCCGAAGAAAAAGCGTTTGGTGTTGTAGATTCTGGTCTCGCCTTCAACAGGATGAAGACAACTGTTGTACAGCTATTGTTTGGTGAAGGGCGCTTGTTCAATGTGAGGGAGAAATGTTTGGCGAACTTCATGTTTCATTTACAATAGCTTTAAATGCCTCAGGGCGGTAACATGGATTTTAAATTCTGACCATCATTTAAATTAATTGCAAAATTCTAACTGACTTCACTGTGACCAAAATGACAACTTGAATCTACTAATATCCAAGTGGCACTCTTCAGGGCATGGAAAAGTAATTTCCACAGGGACTAGATACACACACAACGACTTCCAGGGTCACCTTCCCCAGCTTATTTGAAATGACTGGTGTGGTTTGGTTGGTCCTTCTGCACTGCACTCTTCTAACGATTGCCAGCAGGAACGTTACCCCTATGCAGTAGTGTAGCTGGGCTGTCAGCGGGAAGAGTGTAAAGGTCCTGAGAGCATCCCCTCTCCTGCAGCTTTTGGTACCTGGGCTTGGGCCGAGCTAGAGCCAGTGAAGCCCTGGGCAGCCCCTTCTGGTGACCTTTGGTGAGGAGAGACTCCCAGACAGTGCTGCAGGGACTCACTGATGAGGCCACCATCTCTGCCAGCTGCATTATCATGCTTGGCTCCTCGCTTCCCACCCCTTGAGGAGCAGCCAGGCCGTGCTGCTCTCCAACAAAAAGGAAGTTTAATCCAAGCAGGTTTTGTTTGTTTGATTGTTTTTAAAAACTCTGCAATTAAAAGACACCCCAGTTGATGAAAGTACTTGCATTTCATGTGCTTGCAGCTTTCCAGAAGACTAAACCCGGCAGCCCAAATAGTTCAACCTATTTGACCAGACTGACCTCAGCCTGGGCAAACCTTTACTTAAGTTCCAATTTCTGCAGATACGCACCTTTTTCTGGGAGCTTGTCTTATCCCAAAGACTTAGATTCACATAAATTACATTATTTAAAATGTGTGTTTCAGCACACGGCACTTGAGGATTTGTGTAAAGACAGGAGATGGTGCCGTGTTGAGGAATAGTTTGATTCCCTGGACTCTTGCTTTGCAAGGAAATCTGAAGCCATTTGGTTTGGGACCTCTTCCCACAATATTCTAGTCTTACATTTGTTATTTTTGCATGCTGTATATTTTCCTTCTTGTGCAACCACAGTTTGCCAAAGAAGGCAGACCTTTTTTCCATGACCTCAGATTGACAGCGGAGAGATTGTCCGAGGCTTGGGATGGGAACCAGCCCCATGAAAGCTGGTGTCAGGATCGATCAGGAATCACAGAGCTCAGAAGGATTCCTACGGTTATTCCATGGAGCAGTCCAGAGCAGGACTTTTCACCAATGGATTTCTTAATGACTGCCTGGGTACCACCAGATCCCCTAACCAAGACACTGGCAATTGGGCACCTTGAAGATGAAGCTGATTACTTGCAGGGATAGAAAAAAGAGAAGACAAATAGAGTGGAGCTTTTTAAAATATCTCTCAGAGACAGTATTTCCCCGAGGGAACTCTGACAACAGTTGTACAAACACCCAGACAGCAGCTGCATGTGCCCTGTGTCCAGTGGGCTCAGTTCCCTGTCAGGTCCCACATGGCCATGCCCATGAGCTTTGCTACCCTGCTTCTCCCCAGCTTCCACTCAAGGACCTTCTCCTGGCTCACTCCTCCAAGGGGGATAACATGTCTTGGCACTCAGGCCAGGTGCCAGAGCATGTAGTTGCCCATGGTTTTACTGTCTTTAAAGAACGGCGGTGGTTGGGATCTCTGACTCCCTTCTTAAAAGTGCTCTTGATGTTTCAGGTCACCCTGTGATGCTGTTCACCACTGTGGAAAAAATCAGGCTTTGCTGTTGATTTATCTGCGTACATCTATACACAGGTGAGATGAGAACAACTCCTGAAGGGAACTACTTCCTTCCTCAGTTGCACCAGAGGCTGCCATGTGTCCCAAGGACTGCCTTCCCAACAGCAGCCCAGAAAGAAAAACATTTCCAAAGAACCAGCCATGTAAAAAAACCCAAAACCACCCAACTTTACGCTGCATTTTTGCTGCTTGTAAGTGGCTATTTTCTCCTGTGTTTCCTGAGATCTCTCTCAAGCACCTAATCCAAGCTGTCACGTCAAACCTCCCCTGACAGAATTCCTGCTGCGGCCTGAAAGCAGCAGGCTGGCACCGAAGCCGTTTGGCAATCGCTCAGCAGCGATTTAAAGATTTAAAGGTAGTGACGACTGAGGGGAGCGTCAGGGAGAGTGTGTTACTCCTCTGCAGCCCGATCTAAAGGAAAGATAAACACTCTCCTGGCTGCAGGTCCAGGCCCTGGCCTTCTCAGGCCGTCTCAGCCCCTGGCTCCCTGAACTGCTCCATCTGGCACTGGAAAACTTGTTCCGTAGGCAGCGAACGTCCTGGTCTCCTCAGGCCATGGTTTAATCCTGCCCACTGAAGGCTGCCATAACAAAAACCTGGCATTTTCCCTCCCGGGGTGACCCCGCACCTTCCCCTTTCCCCTCACCCTGTGCCACCAAGGACAGGGAGCTTTGCCCGGGGCAAGCCGGGATTGAAGCCACCACCCTAGGGGAAGGGGTCAGCAGTGGCCTGAAGTCCTCCCTGGGGTTCCCCAGCTCTCTGGAGGCAGGCGAGGAGCAGCAGGAAGGGGCTGCAGCAGAACCTCAAGTGCCATCCACCATCGGTGGGTTCACATCTACACCATGACCTGCCATCAAGGCGGTGTGGGCGATGGTGCCTGTTCCCCTGTGGGTCATGGCGAGGGGCTGCTTTATTTTAATCGTTGCCCCATGGGACAGGGACGTTTCCACCATCGTGTTTTATCCCAGCGCCCCGCAGTTGCCGCTCCCCTCTCGCTGAGCCCCGCGGCTTCCCTGCCAGAGAGGGCGGCCATGGCTGAGTGGCCGGCGCCATCTTCTGGGCTCCTTCGCAAGGTGGAGGGGGGAGAATGCCCGGCCGGGGAGCGCCAGGGCAATGTCTCTGAGGGAACAGTGAGGCTGGGGAGCAACGGGTTGCTCAGAGGAGAGCAGGACCCAGGTCTGTGGGGACAGTGAGTCCCGGTGAGAAGCTGTGAAAAGCCGTTGAGGCTCTCACGCCTCTTCCCGCCCAATGGCCGCTGGCTCTGTGAGGAGAGCCTCGGCCCTCTGGCTGCCCCAGAGCGCTCCCAGGCCTGGCCTCAACGTTGGGATGAAACACCTGTAGCAGGGCTGGGAGGGAAAATTCAATGTACAACTGGTGATATGGGTAGAGCCCTGAAGAAAAATGGGGCCCCAGGAGCAGCCAGAGCAACCATGTCTTCTCTGCCCGGGAACCCCTCAGTGCCAGCCAGCAGCTGCCATCAGAAGTAAGGGCAGATGGCCAAAAAAGCACTCAGTATGTTGTGGTTTGGATTTGTTCTCCCCTCCCTTTCCTCACTCGGTAACTTTTATCCTTTATAGATTTGTGTTTCTCAAACATCGCCGTGCAGGGGCAGAGAAACCAGTGTGGTGCCAGGTGCTCGCCAGCTACTGAAAAATGTGCCGGCTGCTGATTGCCGAGAGCTTGTGTGGCGAGGCTTCCCCCTGTGCAGTGTGTGCCACACCATCCCCCTGTCCTTGGGCCTCCTTGGACTTGCTCTGCCCAGCGGAATGCTAATTCTAAGAAAAGGTACAAATCCTACTCGTAACAAGAAGCCACAGGACAAGCACTTTGCCTGGGTGAAGATGGTGGGACACAGAATCATATGGGGTTGGAAGGGACCTCTGGAGATATCCTCAAGTATTTGCATGCATTAATTAGATCTCCCCTAAGCCTACTCTTCTCAAGACTAAAAAGACCCAAGTCCCTCAGCCTCTCCTCATAGGAGAGATGCTCCAGGCCCTTAATCATCTTTGTGGCCCTTTGCTGTACCCTCTCCAGCAGTTCCCTGTCCTTCTTGAACTGGGGAGCCCAGAACTGGACACAGTACTCCAGATGGGGCCTCACCAGGGCAGAGTAGAGGGGCAGGATGACCTCCCTCGACCTGCTGGCTGTGCTCTTCTTGATGCACCACAGGATGCCATTTGCCTTCTTGGCCACAAGGACACATTGCTGGCTCATGGTTATCCTGTTGTCCACAAGAACTCCCAGATCTTTTTCCTCAGAGGTGCTCTCCAGCAGGTCAGCCCCACATGTGCTGTGGTTTTGTACCACCCCACCAGACACAGGTTCTGAGGGCTTGGTAGGTACCTTGACACTGCCCCAAGCATGATCAAGAGTGGACAGTGCTGCATTAACCATCCTATGTATTTCCAGGCAGGATTTGGCTTGTACCTGGCAGGTTGGAGCTTGGGGCTAATGGACATGTGCCTGTCTATGCAGGCCTGTCCATGGAGTCTGGGGAGGTGTTAAATACAGGTCGTCTTATTTGCACTTCAGAGCCTCCTGAATTCAGTGCCCCCTGAGGATGAGGGCATAATGCTCAGTCACTGCTAAGCCTTGACTGAAACTGGGACTCTGCAATCATGCTGAGATGTCACAGAGCTGTAGGAGTTAGAAATAGGCAATGTGTGCTGCATCCTTGTTCCCTCAGTTCATGCAGGGACAACCTCAAGAGCTTTCCATGGTTTTTATCCGATGGATCAAAAAGGAATTTTGTCCACACATGTTTGCCCTGCTCACTGCCACTCTGCATGGGAGGAGGCAGTCACCACTGAGTGAGGAAACAAAGAAAGTCTTAGTGGTAACAAGTGAGAAATGGGGTATTTGCACAAATGAATTGTGGTTTCTTGACTAATATACATTAAGGAAGAAAGTCTGGCCTAGATAAGCTGCCGGTCTGCTGCTATGGGAATGCAGTCACTGCCTCTCTCTGCATTTGAAAGGGACTAACACTTCCATTTCATGCTTCAGCTGTCTCCACAGGATGCAAGCCCTCTGCTCCAAGGCCTGTCTCTCACTGGGTGTGGGGATGACATCTCGCGCAATGCAATTGTTGTCGTATATCTGATGCTTTTAAGTTGATATTTCTGCTAATCATTATTCCTCTCAATAACCCCTGTGGTGGTGCTTCTGTTGCAAATCAGGAAGCTGTAGAAATAAATCTCTTCCTCTCAAGGGTGTTTTGTGGTTCAAGCAGAGAGTTGCAATGCCAGAGATCTCTTTTGCCTTGCCATTGGCTCAGTGTGACTGTAGGCAAGTCATTTCCTCTCTCTGGAGGAACTTCATGTCTCTGAAAGCCTGAGGAGCCTGTATCTAACATGAAAAAGTGGTCGGGAGTGCAGTCGCTTGTGTAGTGGTAAAGCAAAGCAAAGGAGTGTTTTGTTCTCACTTAGTTGTCTTTTATTACTTACCACATCAAAGAAGAAAACAGTAGATGTCACCACCATAGGGTGAAATGCCTTTTGAGGAATATTTAATTCACTGAAAAATGCAGTTTTGTGTAGTGAAGTTATTTGGGAATCTGGGCTGAGTTTAGTGAACTATTTGGGCCAAAAATGAAGAGGGAGAACTTTTCAAAGGAAGGTTTTGTTCTGACAGCTTCAGAATAAAATGTGACACGTTTTGTCAAAAGTGTTGTTTATTTAAATCATTACAATTTCTAGGGAGGAAAATGAGACATTTAGTGTGACCTGGACCAGGGAAGGGCTCAGAGTCATCTGAATAAGCCTGAAAAAAGCCTGAAACTGTGTGAGGTCAGCCTGTTTTATGGGTTATGATCACTTTTTTGGTCAGGAATCACCCAAAGCTCCAGGTTCTCATTGTGATAAACCTGGGCTGATGAGAGGACTCCTTGACACTCTTCTTCTCTGAGAGTCACAGTTTGCTGCTGCTCTCACCTGCAGGAAGAATTTGGCTTGCACCTTGGTGAGAAGCGCAGAGGAGTGGTAGCAATTTCCAGCCAAAGAACTGCTTGAAACTGGTGACTGTATCCTGCAGCTCCTTAGCTGGATGGGCCGTAAGATACTGAGCAATCCCCCAGAAGGGCTGCCTGCCTTGTTTTCCCCCTTGAATAACAAGTGCTCAGCATCATCCTCTGTGTACCTGTGGGTGACACAGAGCTCCGTGTAACTCAAAGGACCCTGGGAGGGAGACCTGCTTTCTAAGACCAACAGTGCCAGATTGAAACTGTTTTCAGTCAAGATAAATCGTGTTGCGCTCATGCTGTGTTGTAAACTGTTTGAATTGCAGATAGATTGTCTTACGAAAAAGCTTCTAACAGGCAAACTCTGGCTATCTGTTAGTGTGGTAATGAGCCCTAAAGCCCTGGAGGAAGAGGGGGAAACCACTGCAGCTCTTTCCCAAGCTCTGGTGGTGACTGTGAGGTCTTTATGTTGTGAAATGCTTTTTTTTCCTCCTTGAAACGGAGGGAGAGTGGTTGGTGACTATAGTTATTTATGTTTTAGTGTGCTGATGGGGAAATTGAGGTATGGTTCTGTAAGGAGTTGATTAGTAAAGGTCAAGAGTGATAAAATATCTGGAAAACACATATAACATCATCTTCAAAGTCATCAAATCCTGGATGTCCATGAAGAACGAGTCTTTCCTGCCTGTTGGATTGCGCTCCTATATGTCCCTGACTCCAGATGAGCGCTGTGAGTTGGACAGCACAACTGGAACACCACAGCCGTAGTGGGCAGATGAGAGGTTAGTGGAGCACATGCCAGTCCCCGGGCTGGCCATGCAGTGGCACTGAAAGCACAGCTAAATCCCAGACATCAGCTCTGGCAAGGTGTGTGCTGGCTACATGGGAGGTGCTGGGCAGGCTCTCGTGTGCTGGGATGATGGAGGAGGGATGTGGAAAGAATTAATCAGCTGCCTTTTGCGGAGCGCAGGGGGACATGCTCAGTGCTCTGCCACTTGGGAGTTTGCTCTGTTGGCCCAATTGCTCATAATATGCTGCTGCTCTCCCGGCTGGCTTTCTGGGGCTGGATTTCACTGAGGCTGTTACCAAAAGAAACTGAGGGTCTTTGTTGCTTGCTCAGTTCGCCCTGCAGAATGACAGAGACCTCAGCTTTCCCTTCTGCAAGAGAGGTGTATTTTCAGCCCTCTTTTTGTTCTGCCTCGTCTGTCCCATGAATGAGATGCTGACTTTGCTCACGAGTGTATCTGCAAAGTGCATGGAAACAAAGAGAAGCTGGAGGCAGAAGTGTTGTTCAAAGCACATGGAAAGAATGGGGTGTCTGCAGCAGCAAAGGTTCTTACTGTATCTGGCAAAAAAGGCAAAGATTGCCTATTGATCTGCTAAATTGCAGTGTGTGCACAACACAACAAGTGGGTTCGAGCTGTTGCACTTGAAATGGCTGAAAATATTTTGATGAAATAGTTTTGCTCAGAAAATACTTCTCAAAGGGAGGTGGTTTTGATTAAACTCGGCTTGAATCAAGGACGTACAGAGAAACGATTGCATGCTCTATTATAGTGCATAGCATGGGAGTTGTAGTACTCATCTGGGCAGCAGGAGCAGTGAGAGACTGCTGAATGTGAGCTTGGATGAATGTATCCCAACTTAATGTACCAGGTTCATGGGCATTTGGGGACAGGTTTTTATTAGCTTGTCCTATTGAAACCCTTCCACTTTGTAGAAAAGAAATATTCATTAGGCCTGGGAAAGCTGGGTTCAAGGCACTGGTTGAAGCTGTGATATGTATGGAATGCAAAGAAATTCCAGCAGCAGAGGTGGTGGCGTGCCTGGTAGCCTGCTTGCAAAAGACCTGCTGAGAAGTCAACATGGACTTGAAGAGTCTCATCCTGTCCCAATTTATAGCCCTTAGTCACTGGGGTACACATGCATTTCTTCTCAGAAAGGATTTGAGAAAGGCCTTGGTTTTATTCCAAAATGGGATTTTTCAAAGTTGCAAAAATCTCTGTGGGTTGGGAACGCATTTCCTACCAAAGACTTGTGTCAGTAGAGCAGCCACAGGAGTGAAACACAGGATTTACAGTGTGTTCAAGTGCATGCAGTAGCTAATGGAATAAGACAATTAAACTCCAACTCAGTAGGTTTCTCTAGTTTACAGATAAGTTCTAAATTGGGAGCATTTCCCAGAAGACTTGCTGGAAAACTTTGAAAATACATGAGTGTAAGTTTTCTTTCACACTGTATTAGGTATTATCTGTTAAATAACCAGGCAAGCACAGAACAAGCTGAACCCCTGGCCTGCTCAAATTAAACAGTTGTCTCTGGGTGCATATGAATTAAAATAATCCCACTGCATGGGAAAGCTCCCTTTCTGCTTTGGCTCTGCAGATGAAATACTGTGAAAACAAACAATCTCTCTAACCTTTTGCACCTTTTCAGAGCATCACCTGCCTTGTTCTTGTACAATATCTCCTGCTCTGGTATTACAGCTATTCCCCTCCCATATGTAGGGACAGAAAGGCTGGTAGACCAGCGCAGATGCACTGTGGATTGCCAGTTGTCTCCACTGCCAGATAACCTAGTGCCCCAGACTGTCTGAGTTCATATGCAATATGGTTCAGGATGTGCTTACTGCAACATGGGATTATCATCTGCTCGCCTATCTTTGGTTGCCTTAAAGTACTGTTCTTTCCTCAACGTGTCTTTAAAGAATGCAGCTATTGCAAATCGACTGCCTCTGTTTTTCCAACCTCTGAAGAAGAAAATAGATCGATTTTGCCTGGTGTGTTTGGCCTTTAAATTGGTGGAGGAATCACAGAGCTTTCAGTTAGCAATGATCTGCAGTCTTCATCTACCACCTCTGCAGCAGTGAGGGGCTGTGGGGAACAAACAAACCTGGTAGAAGCCTCTTCTTTTTCCTGTGAGGTGCTGTGATTCTATGTAAGCAGCAGGTAGAGAGTCTCTGAGACAGGAAGAGATGGAACCAGAGGGGCTTAGTCTGTCCTAAAACACAAGCCAAACATGCTTGGGATGGAGAATGAAGTTTTTCTTTCATATTTACTGCTATCTGCCACACCTCTTGCCAGGTGGGAAGGTGCAGGCACAAACCTCAGTTCCTGGCAGTCGGAGCCCCTGCTGCCTGTGCCTTACATCAACATTCCCCTCACCTAGCAGGGATATTGCTTTCCTCCTCGGCTGTCTGGCTCTGATTGATGCTGTCATTTGTGTATTGAGACAACCAGAGGCTATAAATCCTTCCAAATACCCTATTATTAAAAAGGCATCTCACCTTCAACTTTGGGGTAGTGAGAAGGACTCGTTATGCTTCTGTTTGTT
This sequence comes from Calidris pugnax, assembly GCF_001431845.1. NCBI lineage: Eukaryota > Metazoa > Chordata > Aves > Charadriiformes > Scolopacidae > Calidris > Calidris pugnax. The sequence goes on along the minus strand of NW_015090770.1, from coordinate 4,223,439 downwards.
AGCTGTGCTTATGCAGGCAGTGTCTCTTGGGGCCGGAGATAACGCTCGCACGTGTGGTTTAATGCGGTCAGTGAGTAGGTTGCATGCGTCAAAAGGTATCTTTAGGGCAGGCAGAGCTTTTAAAGGCAGCAGCCTGCAGAAATTGAGATTTTTACAGCAGCACTGTGAGGGCTGGTGACGTGGGGACAGGCATTTGTGACTTCTAGGTGACAGCTCTCTCCAGAGCGCTTGTGAGCGGTGACACGAGCCCAAGCACCCTTTATTACTTCTTTACCTATGGCTGGGGGTGAAGATGGGTATAAAACCAGAAGCCCTGCTTACCAAGTGCTAAGCCTGATTCGCAGGGCCTTTTGCAGGGTCAGAACCAGCCAGTATGAGCAAGGCAGGTGCTGTCCTGAACTGATGAGAGGCTTCTCAGCCTGCTCCCTCCTGTGTCCTGGGGACCCCACTTCCATCAAGGAGGGCAGGCAGGGATTGGCCATGCACCAAGCCTCACCTACAGGCCAGACTACAAAAACATCTATGAGAGGAGCCATCCATGTACAGATTTGTTAGTATTGACTCTCTGCTCTACTGTCACCTCCAAAAAAAAATAATGCTGAGGTAAATGTCTATCTTTGTGCCCAATTGGATTGAGTTTTCCTGTGTTCTGGAGATTTCTTCCCCATTTTTTATTATTTTGCCTCAGGCTGAAAGGTCTGTTTTAGGGCCAGCGTAATAACTATCATAACTTTGTCAGGCTGACACATCAGTATGGTGCCAATCACAGTTATAGAGACCCTGGGACCACTTCATCACAGCAGCTTCACTCCAAGGCTCCTTTTAATCTTTCCTAATAAAATTTAAATGACAGTAGCTGTTCCAGTCATGAACCAAGAAAAGCCTCTCATATTATTTCCCCTTTTTTTTTTTTCCCAGTGTTGGGTTCTCCATTTTATAGTGACTAATTTATATGAGAGCTGACATCTTCCAGAGCCATCTATGTGTGTCTGAAACAAGTAGCACTTCTGTTTAGTGACTCTTCTCAGCAGATAGGGTGTTCCCAGAGTAATGTGGAAAATTGTATAGTTGGGCCATTGCCACCCTCATCAGAATCCAGGCTGAATGTCCTGATGCTTATGGGTGGTTTTGACCAGGAGCTGTTATTAAGCTTGAATAAACATTTGCTGCAGGTTTTTCTAACAAACCATCAGAGATCTGACCCACTGAGGGTGCTGAGATGCCTGTCTGCCCTTCAGTCCCACATTAAATGAGGAGAGCTAGAGGCTCCTCACATGCTCCTGCTTTTCTCCTCTCTTCAGTTGAAGATAGTAGAAGGAGAATTTAAAAAAAACCTGCACAACCTTTTCACTATAAGCAGGAGTGACATTAAATGGCCTGCCTTGCTGGGAAATGGGAGTCACACTTGGAAGGGGAGGAAGGGCAGTTTGTAGCAGCTTTTAGATCCTGCAAGCTGCACAGTCCACAGACTTGGACCAGCCCCTGAGAAAAAGCTCTTTGGCAATAAGAGTTAAGCCACAAAAGCCAGTTTCAGCCTTCCTGAAGTGTGAGGGGTCAGGGAGCTGTTTGGAAATCCTCTGACTTGAACATCAGTCTGAGCTATTTCTAGCACTGAACACACTGGGACTGGAGTGAAAATTTGGATTATGCCCATGTCTTTTTCTTATTTTTCATTTAACCTGCTGATGGCTGCTGTCTTGTATTGCTTTTCAGATCTACTGAGAGCAACTGCTTATGACTGCATTTGTAGGAATGGATGTTTATGACTGATCCCTTGGTGATTTCTCCATCAAAACAACACACTCACCTTGGTTCAAACAGGTATTTTTTTCCTGGGCTGTTCCTCAGTATGGTTCTAGCAGGAAGCTGGAGAGTGACCAGAATCACAGAGGCTCTCAGAGTTCTTATTGGGAAGGGGAAGGATACCGGCATGGGGAGGGTGTCAGCCTGGTGGGGTAGATGCTGTCCAGTCTGAACACCCTGGGAGCTTTAAGCTCATGCATTGGGGTTGTGTGCTATGGGGGGGTGAGTGCAGGATTGCTGACAGGCACAGACTACAGGAATTGCTAAGTTGCCTTCATGTCATTCATGGGTCATGAAGCTGGAGGGAAAGCAGGAGACTCTGCTGGTAACATGTGAAATCAAAATGCTGTGGCAAGGAGCTGGGAGATGGGGACCGATGCCCTTTCTCATGTCAATTAACCTCTTCTCCCAGTCGTTTGTCCTGGTCTGGTAAAAGGGAAGACCTGCTCTGGCTACTGCACCAGCACAGACCTTCTCTTTGACCTCAGAACTTTTTCTTCCTTTCCTTTAGCAATTGGCCAAGTCACACACGTAACAGAAAGGGCAGTGAATTATCCTCTTCTGTGTCCTTTCAGAATGCATATCACGGAAGGTGATAGATGCCTGTGGCCTTATTAGTACTTAGCACCGGTGAAATGTCACTGACTTTGTGGCACAAGCAGGCCTTGATTTACATAAGTATAATAGAGATCAGACTGAGGTCCTCAGACTTCAGTGTCAAAGGCCTGCAGGGATGTATTACATTTTCTTCCCTGATGATGAAAATGAAGTCCTGGGGGAAATAAGTGGTTTGGTCTCAACTGAATTCTTTCTGGAGTAGTGCTGCCTTCAGAAATTCTAACTGGCAGTCAGTGCCTATCTTCTTGGCAGTCTTAGCTGGAAAAACAAGGAGTGAGTGGTCTGGGAACAATATTTTTGGCACCTCTCAGCCATCTATGTTATCTCATTTAGCTACAAGCGGGGTTGTTACCAGGAACATCTGTTTGTCGTGTCTAGGTGGAGAACGAGATAACATTTAGAAGACACACTATGGATCCGAATCTCTGTTGCTTTCTAGAGCCAATCTCCCTCTTTGAAGGAGATAACATCTTTGGTTACATTTTCTGTCTTTATTCAATATCCAGTGTCCTTCCATCAGCCCACATCTTTCCGCATGACTCTTTGGCCCATACCAACTAGCATCATTGCCCTCTTCCGCTGATACCTTTCCAGCATGCCTTGCTGGAGATCTGGCCTTTTAGCAAAACTACATGTTTTTGGGAGACTTGACCTCGGAATACTTCTGGCCAAAATGTACTGATCTCAAGAGCTTGGCTGTTACAGGGCGTCATCAGCAACTCATCCGGAGTTACTTGCGGTTGGCTCTTTCAGAAAACACCGCACAGATTGGCATTTGCTTTGCTGACTGTTTTCAGTACTTAGTACTTCTCAAGTTTTAGAAGGTGTGGGGGAAAGTGAAATAAGCTCAGATCTGTAAAGGATCCTAACATGAAGTTAAATATCCTGATCCTTTGGCCTTTGAAGGTTGTTTTAGTTTTGGTCGTAAGGTGAGAGTTCTGGCTGCTGCTGCTGCTGTGGAGATGAGTGGGAAGACCTTCCACATGGGTGTCTGGTGGCTGGACAGGCCCGGGCTGCTTGTCTCCTTGTGTGTCAGTGGTTGTCTCCTATTTCTTATTACAGGGATCTTTCTAGGTCCTGTTTATCCCCATTTCCCTTCCATAAGATTTTGGTATCAATTACAGCAGAAACAAAGAGGTTATGGGAAAGTTGGGGCTGTTTCTATTTTTCCTCTTTCTGGGTATATGTGCTTCCAGGATATATGTCCTTTACCCACTCTAAATTGTAAATACCCTCCAAGGGTTTTCTCCCCAAGGACAACTTTGCTACCACTGAGGCACAAACAAAGACATACATGTCATACTGATTTCTGGCAGCAGGGTGGATGAGAACCTTGCTTCTCATTTTCATGGAATCGTAGAATAGTTTGGGCTGGAAGGCACCTTCAAAGCTCACAAACGAAGGGTCCCCTGCAATGAGCAGGGACACCTTCCACTAGATCAGGTTGCTCAGAGCCCTGTCCAGCCTGACCTTGAATTTTTCCAGGGATGGGGCATCTACCACCTCTCCAGGCAACCTGTTCCAGTGTTTCACCACCCTCACTGTAAAGAATATCTTCCTTCTATCTAGTGTAAATCCTCCCTCTTTTAGTTTAAAGCCGTTTCCCCTTGTCCTATTGGAACAAGCCCTGCTAAAAAGTTTGTCCCCATCTTTCTTCTTACTTAAAGTACTGAAAGGCCACAATAAGGTCTCCCCAGAGCCTCCTCCAGGCTGAACAGCCCCAACTGTCTCAGACTGTCCTCACAGGAGAGGTGCTTCAGCCCTCTGATCATTTATGTGGCCCTTCTTTGGACTCACTCCAACAGGTCCATGGCTTTCCTGTGCTGAGGGCTCCAGAGCTGGACGTAGTACTCCAGGTGGGGTCTCACCAAAATAGAGTAGAGTGGCAGACCTCCCTCAGCCTGCTGGCCATGCTTTTTCTGATGCAGCCCATTATATGGTTTGCCCTCTGGGTTGCAAGCACCCATTGTCAGCTCATGTCCAGCTTTTCATCCACCAATACCCCAAAGTCCTTCTTGGCAGGGCTGCTCTCAATCCCTTCGTCCTCCAGCCTGTATTGATACTGGGAGCTGCCCTGACTCAGGTGCAGGACCCTGCACTTGGCCTTCTTGAACCTCATGAGGTTCACATGGGCTCACTTCTCAAGTTTGTTGAGGTCCCTCTGGATGGCTGAATTTTCAAGGGACCAAATCCTTTGTCAGCTGACTGTATCCCATGACAATCCCATGTTTTACAAGATGCCTAGGGTTTGCTACAGGCTAATGCCATCCAGAGACACTTTCTCCAGTCTATTGCTTTTTAGTGGATCTACGAAGAACATTATAAACTGGCAGTTTTGAAGCCTAACAGACCCATGGGGGGGGAACTGGGGCTCAAAGAGTTACAGTAACTCCAGCAACATCTTTTTAAACCCATTTATTTTCTCTTACAACATTTTAAATCCTGTCCTCCTGTGGCATTTTTTAGTATGTACCAATATGTGCAGTTTCTAGCAGAAAGCACCCAAGTTCTGTTTATGGGGGACTTATGAATTATTACCTGCAAAGCTAGCAGTCAAGTACTGGGTTATAGTACTAATTAAGGCAAATGTCATAGCAAGAGCATGCTGACGTTGTTGGAATTAATGGCCCAGAGCATTACTACTTAGCACACCTTTTGAAGTTAATGGAATCGTATTAATTGAGATCTTGGAGGGGCTGAGGGACACAGAGTACATTGCTCCTGAGCAGCACCTCTGTTATTACATTAAAGCTGGAATAGCATCCAAGTTCCTACTGCCTTTTGTGCCCCTTTTGCACAGCCATTTCACAAATGGATGGCTCTGACGAGGCCCGGGGGAAGGTTGTTTGGTCCTAGGGTAAAAGGTGAAAAAGTCTGTTCCAGCTGTGGTTGCAGAGAATCACTCTGCCTCCAGAAACCACTGCTGAGAACTTCCAAACTCCCTCTGCCACAATCCTAAAGGAACAAGGAGATGGGTTCAAAAATATCATACACCCTTGTTCTTGGGTCTGATTCTGCAAATTCACCTCCCCTCAATGGGGCTTGTTCTGGTGAGCACTACCCAGGGTATTGGTGCAAGGCATAGTGTCAGAGCATTAAAAAAAAGTGTCTGTCAGTGATACTGAGTCCTTTTGGATATTTGTGAGACTGGTGCAGTGCGTGGTTACACCTTATGCCAAGAAAATTTTAGTTTTGACACGGCAAAAAGCAACTCATGGAGGGCATCTGCTGTCTTTGAAAAAGCTGAGAGAGCTGATACTTATCCATGGAAAACCAAAACTCAAAACTTTTAATACAGTGCTTTGTGCAGTTGAGAAAAAAAAAAAAAACCAGCAGTTTTCTGCTGAGAATTTTTATTCCAAACTAGAATGTTCTCATTTTCATCCAAGTTTTCCACATGGGGGAAATAATTTTCAAACATTTCTCATATGAAGTAATTAACCATAGACGAGGAATGGATGATTGCAGAAGAATAGGAACATATACTGTCTCTAGATAATGATATTAAATCCATTTTGCACTAGGAATGGAAGTTTTTATGATACTGTAGATTTGCAGTGCCATTTTATCCTTGTTGAGTTCAGATTTTAAGAAAAAAACTAAGCTATGATATAGCGTTTTCTCTGTATTAAAAGGAGTACGATTATTAACTGTCCTTTGCAAGGTTATTGGGATGTAGGTTCATGATTACCATTGACTAAATTTGTAGACTGTCACATTATCTCCTGGGTTAACGTAAGGGAAACATTGATATTTGCTTGAAACAATGATTTGATGTCAACTCACCATCCCACTGCGTGGAAGTTGAAGCAGCAGCATGGTTGAGCCGATGCTACCTGCATGGGAAGTTCCCTCTCAGCTCTGTGCTGGCCTCTCCTCCCTCCTTGGACACCTCGGGGGCCTGAGTGTGATATCCAGGGCTCATCACACAAGGTGCTGCTCAGCTGAGCATCAGCTGGAGCATGTGAGCCCTAACCCTGCTACAGACTTCATGCATGATTTTGGACACATCTCAGCTTTACTGCTGGGCCTGCTGTGCAGCCACCTGTAAGGGGTTCAAAGGGACAAGCAGGGTTTGCCAGCATAAAGTCCTTCTGTTCAGGGCAGTTTCTCTCAGGGCTTGTTACTCTGACCTTAGCCTGCAGAACCGCTTCGCTCCCAAGCGAACGTGAAGCGCTCCTGGCTGTTTAAATCTATTACAGTTCTGTTTGAATTGAAAGATTCCCCTGCTCCTCGGCGGAGTGTGTTGTAAAACAATCAGTGACATTTGTTAAATGTAGAACACGTAGGGCAAGGACTCCATCAGCTCCGAGGAGACAGTGAGTAATGGTCTCTTAATGTCTGAGAGCTTTAAAGCTACTATAATATTCCTCAAAGTCAAGATAGCGCGGTGGGGCTCCGCGTTGCTATCCCATGTTGAGGGGCAGGCTGTGGCTGAGCACGTAGCCAGCCACCGCTCTTCAGCAGCATCTGTGTGGAGGGGAAGGAATTAGTTGCTGTGCAACATGCATCTCATGCGAGACAGATTTATTATTTACTTGCGAGCGTTCCTGTAGCACCCATCACTCAGCTGGTTACCCGCGCCTGCCAGACGCTGCTTTGCTCTTCTAAAGGTGTCTGCTCTGCCCTCTTCCCGACACAAATCAATACGCTAAGCCTCGGTGCATCTGGGGAGGAGGTAAAAGTTGCACAGCCATCGCCACAAAAGGGGGAGCAGAGGAGAAGTGCATGTCTGTGCTCGGATGGAAACTTGTGGTACAGCTCAACGTGATCTTCTTGTTTTGGATCCCTCTGACCTGTTGTGCCAGTGATCTCTGTCCAGGGGCTTCGTCTTACCCCTTGGGAAAGGTCCTGTCTCTGGAGGGCTCAGAAGAAAAGGCAGGACAAGAGTTTCATTCTGAGTCCTGTACTGGCTTTGGTTTAATTTGAGCGTCTCCTCCCCTTATGTGCAGATCTCTTGAGCTGAGGGGAGCAGCTTAGCAGAGGTGGCCATCCCAAGCACATGCAGGACCTGTGAAGGCTCTCTACCAGCCAGCAGTACCACTTCTGCCACACACAGCTCAGGGCTGAAGTGATCAACCTCGCCTGTCACTGGTACATGAAGATGCATATTAACACCATTTGAAACTTGGCTGAGTAACAACTATGTGGTAATGAACTGTACGTTTTTAGCTTCAGAGTCTCTGGGACAGACGGATGGAAGCAGAAGGATGATTTATATCCTCAAACCTGTTATTTACAAGCATTCATGTTCCTCATCTTCCTGTAGACAAATTGAAAGAGTTGTAAATTTGCCATATGCAGTCCCTTGAGCTAATGCTTATGGGAGATGTAATGTAAAATATTCATTTAGACTGGAGAACTGCTGAGCCTGAATAGCATTGCCATGGAAATAGGTATAAAACCTGAAAATAGGTGGACATACTCCACACAGTCCTTACTATAAAGAATTTCCTGTCCATATAGACACAACAGAAGAAGCAGGAGGGAAATTAGGTCTCCTGAGTGGCAATTCACCTTATTAATCACTGCCACCAGTGACTAGTTAAGGACTAATTAAGAGCCAACTGTGGGTCATGAGAAGTGAACCGGCTACCAAATAGGCATGACAGCATTGGGCATTTATTCCCTAACTGATCATATAGATCTGAAAGTGCACCCCCTGCTTTTAGTAATCATGGGACTACTGACATTTTAGAATTGATCTGGGAAACAATTCTGCCGTGTTTCTAAGGAAAAATCCGGTGTGTGTGTCTGTGGGAATACAGCCATTATGTGAGGTAAGGTATAAAGTATTGGGGGGATCAGCCCTTACTATATTTGCACTTCTTTCTTTCTGGACACTTTTATGAAGGTGGAGTTGCTCAGTAGGACTCACCCCACACAGAAGCATTTGTAGGAGCAGGCGTGATGAGGGGCTGTTATTTTCCTTTGCAAAAAGTCTGGTGTTTTAGTATCATTGCTCCCTGGTGCCTGTTGCTTCCCACACAGCATCCTGAGTTTAAGGAAGAGGTGAAATATAGCTATTTCCTGTACTTTGTCTGTTTGCCCTGCAAATCTGCCTTCCGGCTGGAATATGGATTTTTGAGGGCTAATGTGGAAGTCAATAGATCTAGTTGAATGGATCCGATTCCTTTTTAATTCTAGCAATTGCACTGGCTTGACTGGAGTTGTTACTGATCTCCAAGAAGGAATTGCCAGTTGTGCCACAGACTTCTTATGTGAAGGAAGAGGCCAAGCCTCTGTAATGCTTTGTGCCTCAGTTTCTCCCCTCCCACCTTCACAGTCTTGTTTCTTGCTGTGAATGGAAAGCAGCAAGTACAGTAAATCCCCAGTGTTTGCTCTTGCTTGTGGGCAGAACTAATGGCAGATCCTCAGAGTCCTGACCAGAGGCTATGGCATGGGCCTCCTTTCTGTCCTCCTAGGAGGCTGCCACACATGTATAAAGCACATAATTTTTTCCTACTTGGATATTTTCATGAAATAGGGGGAGGAGATTTTAGCGATTTGTCCAAGGCTACCTTAAGGTAATGTTACAAGCAAAGTGCCAAATTTCCTCTGTGCTCTGTATCTGCTTTCCTTCCTGTGTGTGGATGGATCAACCATACCTTGGAGCTCTGCAAAGCCTGATGAAATGGGGCTTCACAGGCAACTGCACCAGCCTCATGGTCCTGGGGCTGGCAGGACATCTACTTGCCTGCGTGTTGCCCTGATCCTGCTTAGGTATCTCAGCACTGTGCTAACACAGGAGCAATCTTCCAAAACTAATCAAAATAAGTCTTCCATTGGGTTCCGTTGCTAGCACTGCCAGATGTTTTAAAATAGCTTCCTTAGACCTGATGCTTTCTGTCTGCTACCTTCATTTCCCACACAGCTCCTAGGTGTGTTTTCTCTTTTTACTGGGTGTTTTGTGTATCTGGCAATGGAGAATGTCCTATATTTCCCAGAACCACTTTTGTGGCTATCTGCACATTATCTATTCCTCTCCTTCCCAGAGATATACTCCTGGTCACAGCATTGGGTCCTCCCTTCCCTGCGAAGAGGCAGGAGAAAAAAAGAATTGCTTCATAAATTCCCCCATTTCATCACCTGCTGACTCCAGTTCACCCCAACCATTTTTACTGGAGTAATTGTCTTGTTTATTTTCTGTCTGGTATAGACTTGTCCACAGTGCATTATGCTTCCTGGGAACCTTTCTGTAAACCTGGTACTCAATATCTCTTTCTGGTTCCTTAATAATCCTCCTAACTCACTTTGCCTTGTTTTATAGGTCTTCTAGTCCCCTTGCTAGGTAGTTCATATCTTTAATGCAATTCTCTTTATTGCTTGTACTCCTCTTTACCTTCTGGCCTAAACACATCGGCCTCTTATGCCTTGGGTTTTGCTCTTAGTCTAGACTCCTGTAATTAGCACTGAGCTCACAGCAGGTGAAGCAGTAATTCTACAGAGTTGCCCATAGACCTGTGGGTGTAAGAGAGTATCTGGGGCAGAGCCTGGGTTTCTCTGCTCCCCAAACTGTCTCTGCCCTGATGCTTCAAAGGCCCCCCTTATGCAGTACAGTTCTTTTCCTTTTCTGTGGCCCGTTCTTATTTCAGGTACTAACTTTGTCTCTTATTAGGCCTGTTTGGCATTTGCCACAGTATAGTGTGGCACACGGGTGCACACAGGTGTCTGCCACCTGCAGATAAGAAAGATGTCCCCCTAGAGTACTAGTAGGGAGATTATGTCTCATTTTTGGGCTTACATCTGCAGAGAGTCCAGCGGACTCAGTGGAAGCAGAGGGGTGGATTTGACTGTGTGCTCTAAGGCTTGTGGAAATTAACACCGGGTCTCCCTGCATGGGCACTTTTCAAATTTTAAATGTGTAAGTTTTAAAAAAATCTGAAGCTATCCCAGTGTTGCACTAAAGCTGGGAAGAACTCGGGAAATTCATGATGGATGGAAATGGATCATGGCAGATACTAGGGTGTTCTGTAAATCAGGCTCTCTCAAAGCAAGCGTGAATACTCATGGTAGTCTGTTCTACTTCATGGATCTTTTTTATATTTTATACCATTGATTATATGTGCAAGATTGGTGTTAGATAGCTGTAACTAGTCCCCAGTTGGGTAAGCTTATGAAGCAAAGTAATGTATGTGTGCAGTTTCTTTTGCTTCAGTATCAGGAACAAATCCAAGGAAAGTTTCATCCCATATTCAGCCTTCAGCCTGTGCCCATGGCAGAACAGATGCAGTCATCCCCTGTGAACCACAACCCTGCTTCACTGGCATGCAGGCTGGGGACCTGCTCCCCACAGTGTGGCCTGGGGACACTAACAATGGGCAATTGGCACAGAGGCCCTCACCCAGGTCAATATCACTCCCACTGCTCTCTTCGGGCTCCTCACAGCAAGCTGTGCGAAAAAGAGAATAAAGACCGCAGATGAACTTTCTCCTAATCCTACGTTGAGAACTGATCAATGCATTGGCTTATCTCCACATGCAGTGCAGAAACTCTTCAGATGGACACAGGACTGCTAACAGCAAGGGAACATCTCTACAGGCAACATGTTAACAGAGTGTAACTAAAAATCCTTTCTCCTTCGCGTTGCCAAGATAAAATGAAGTGCTCTTCATGTCCCTGACCTGTCACCCGACTTCCTGTCTTGCCTTTTTGTCTGTGGCAATAATAATGATAAGTGATCCAGCAGGATGACTTTCCACTGAAGACCCACAAAAGGCCAGATAGGTAGCTGAAATAGTGTGAGGTTATTCAGGGGGGCAAAGATCTTGAGCAACAATTACGTCTTTTTTTAATGGCAAAATACTTGTGCCAGCGTGACTCCATCTTTCTGATACACAGAAGCTACAGATGTGTTTTTAAGGCCCTGCAAGCATTGGCATGGGCATAGCACATCTTGTGCCTAGTATTGCTGTGCTTTGTTGCTGGAATTTTGAAACACCAAAGCTTGCGTTAAAGTGGAAGGGACCGAGACCAAGTAAGACATAAAACATCGTAGTGGAGTAGCTATGGTTATGCCATAACAACAAGAGCAGTAAGGACTTTTGATTTGGAGAGGAGAATGGCACTGAGAACTCTGGGATTCTTTTGTTTTCAGAACCAAAGTGGGCCAAGCAAGCCTGATTGCCTTTTTTCCTGGATACCAGTACAAAAATTAATAGGCGTAGGTAAGAACACAGTGTGTGGAATAGAGTAAAGTATTAGAGACACTGCTTCATGAGATGTGACAAGCAAAATTAATTTTAGTTGGCTGGGAGGTAAATGCTACCCCAAGGCTTCAGGGACACATTTTGGATGGCTAGAATATGAAATGCAACTCCTATCTCAGAGGGGAATGTGTGTGTTATTTTCTATGCTTGATTATTAACGTGTATATTTACATTGTCTTGCTGGAAGAGACAAAAGCAGAGGTGGGAAGTGTTCTGAGTTTCAGCAGGACTTTGGCACACAGCCAACTGAATCTTCTGGTGCAGGGGTCCTCTCCCCTGCCTGCAGCCCATCTAAATGTAGGCTGAGAAGACTTCATCTCCTCCTAAGGAAAGGGTTGGAGATGGGCAGGTGAATTGCCTGCCAGTGTCTAGTGGTACCATCTCAATGAGTAGGTTAGACTACAGGTGTCCCTTCTGGATGGCTTAAGGTAGTGAGATGTGTCCCACACCTGTAGTCACACTTGCGGAGATATTTAGTGAGAGTTACTTGACTGCCTCTATGCTTAAAGGCTCTGGGAATTCTTGTGTTATGTAGACAACACCTTAAGGGCAGCTGGAGACAGACGTGAATGCCACCCATTGCAATTAGCTGAAAGTACATGCCCCTGAGTATTGGAGAAAAAAACCAACTTTCCAATTTGAGTGTTTGGTGAATAAAATGGTAAGATAAAATCCCATCATTCTGTTTTCCCTGTTGGTTTCCATCTTCTGATACCAAGTATGTTCTGACGTCAGTCATGAGAACTATTGGCTATGGAGTTAATGCTGCACAGTGCCTTGGAGTAGAGCATGCCAGTGTTCCTGTGCTGCCTTTGAGGATTTGTAGGAATATTAGCTGAATGTGAGATGCAGTCTGGGAGGGAAAGCCAGACAGGCATCACAAGGAGATGATCCTTTTTGAAAGGATTATTTTCTTTATTTCATTCTCTTTTTCAAAATCATCCATATTGTCTTCCATTCCCAATTCCTCAGCAGTTTCAGAACACTTAATTAAAAGGTCATATTCATCTATGCCTGGTGCCCTAGATAGCTTCTCTTGAAAGTGGTAGCAGAAGCTAAAATTCCCTAGTGAGGATAAATGGCAAAGTATTAGACCAAATTGGGTAGATGCATTTTCTGTGGAACATGGGGAGAAGCAAAGCATATGTAGAAATCACATCTCCTGACAAGACTGTTCAGGCAAGACAGTTTGGGAGTCAAATGGCTTCCTCACTAACACCAGGAAACAGCAGCTATCATCAAATGACACATCACAATGTGATACTTTGGAGCAAATTGCTTAATGCATATGCATTTCAGCTTAACTCGCTGTGAAATAAGGACAACACAGTGTTCACTCATCCCCAAAAGTAAATACGTAGGGAAGGTAATAAGTTCACTAGATATTCATGTCATGGAATGATACATCAGAGTGTACTGTGCACTGAAGCTTGTGCACCGCTGCCTGTTCTCGACAAACATGCAATTTTGTATGGGGATGTCTGGAAGTATCTACTTAATCATCCTGGATTGGAGAGGTTTCACCCGTGTCCTGAGTCGGTGGTATTGTCCCATTTGTGAGAAGTGCTCCTACCCTGTGATACATTTCATGAAATTTCTCTACTCAAGGCCTCTGAATGTCATATACACATTTTTCCATGCATGCCCTCATGCACATACGTGGCAGAAAACTAAATAGGCTACATTCTCTTACCCCTTAAGCAGAAGGTTATTAAAATGTGAACTCCACAGTTAAAGTTGTAAAGCCAATTTCATAACTCATGTAGTAATGTTCCCTCTATTTAATAAGGCAATTTGTCGATCTGCAGCAGCAAATTATACTTTTTGAGCATTTAAGTAATACTTCCACTTGGCTTCCAGTTTACGAGGCAATTTAATATTTCCCTAGGCTCACTAGTGCTGACTGTACAGAACTTCTGCTGTTGGGCATTTATTCAGCATAGAAGCTTGAACAAAGTTATTGCTATTTTATGCACAATATGGGAACATTTCCTTTTAGAAATGTCCCCTTTGCCCAGCTACCACCAGCCCCATTGGAGTACGCCCAATTCTGGCAAACAAATCCAAAAGAAATGGATTAATCCAAGTGAGCTGCATAGGCAGCCAACATCAGGAACGCTTGCCCTAAATGGGATATGGTGCTAGATTTCTAAAGCTGGCCTGACCTGGTCACCATCTCTTCAAAACTACCAAAGGACTCAGTGTCTCCCCTGAATAATGGGGAGAATTCAAACATAGGAATCAGGTGCCTTGAGGAAAACTGTTTCAGAGGGAGCCATTGAACAAGAACTGGTAGTAGTATTTGTGTTAAACCCTGAATGATTCGAAGAAGATATTTTTATGACCCTAAAGCTGTTTCGGTTTTTTATTTAGGTCAGCTCATGTAATGAAAAATACTGCTCCTGTCTACAAACCTTCTCTCATCTGTTGCTTTAGACCATGGCCATCAAGATGGTCACAGCTGGAGTCCTCACAGTGCTGGCAGCAGAAGTCCCCTGGCCCCTTTCATTTGCAATCATGGTTGTGCTGGAAATCTGCCGAAACGTTGGAGCTGATTCCTGGAGACAGAAATACCCTGCTTGTAATATTCCTTGTTCCAAATGGATTTATCTTCAGCTAAAAGACCACCCTAGCTTGGAAACGTAAACATGTTTATTCCAGGATATTTCAGAACATTTTTGAGAAATTTCCTTTAGGTGGCAGCAGAAGTACAAGAATATTCAGCCTCGTTGATACTCTGGTCTGCTGTGGTGGCGTGGCTTTGTGCTGAACATAAACCCAGTTTTACAACACTTTCACAGCCTAATGCACATGAGTTTTTATTTTCATTATTAGAGCAACTTGCTGATGAGCTGAAGTCATGAGTCAGGACCCCCTCACCTGCCTGACAAGTCCTTTGTGCCTCTGTATGTAACTGCTATGATAGTCTGGACACTGAACAATATGGAAACGATGCAGTCCCTGCCTGGAGGAACTCAGTCTGGACTTGGTATCACCTACGTGTCATTGTGATGGAGTGTGAAAGGCAAGGAGATGGGGAGGAGAATACTCAGTACTGTGTTGCTTATTCACCTGTTTTATGGGTTGAGGCAAAACTATCAATAGTCAAAATATGATGGCAGTAGAGCTGCTAAACTTTGCAGAATTCCCCATCTCTGGGATGGGCCTACTGTTTGCTGCTTTGCTGGGACACAAGAAGATATTTTTCAATTCCTTCCCTCAATTTCAAACTCCTTCTTCCTTCAAGTCTTGTTTGCTTTAGAAGGAAATTCCCACTTGATGTGTCTACCACATTCCCTAGGAAATGCTTTGAAGTTTATGGTCTGCTTGTGAGACAAGGAAGCCTGCAAAGCCCTTTCCCTTTGGACACTGATATGCCTAGGGGTCTCTTGGGAAGAGAAACAGGGATCTGGAAGGGTCGTCTCTCTGAACTCCACAGAATGCCATTCCAGGCGTTTCCATCCAGCTGGAAATGAGCTGGTAGCTCTCAGTATTGCTGAAGGGACCTACCTCAGGCCCGACTCATGGGAAACAAGGCAGGGGCTGAACTATGGCTGTCATCTCTCCCTCACTATTAAGCGACTGGTGCTCGGGGGCCTCAAGTGACTCCTCACATGCTGCTGTACAAGAGCCTGCTCTGCTTCAGCCTCTTCTGCTTTTTTGACTCACTGGCCTCAGACTCCTCATTTCTCAGTGCTGGTCCAGAGGAGAAATGGTATTTTTCCCATATGTTGGGCTCCTGTCTTCTCAAGAGGGCTGTGAAGTGGCATCACCATTTTAAAGAGCAAGCAGGTACACCTGCTGTATACATTGCAGTGACTTGTGGAAGCTGCTGGCTGGGTGGTGTAGGTCCCAGTATCCTGGCATTCTCTGTCACACTCAAACCTCTTTCCATTAATCTGTCAACAAAGAACTACTGTTGCCTCACACCCTCCTGGAGCCTGGCCATTTATCCAGCTTTTATGGTGAGTAAATAATATGCTCAGTTATATGTCTGGAAATAAGGTTCTGTACAAATTCCTCGGGCAATCAATATACAGAGTCGTTTTATGTTAGAAATAGCTTGTTCCAAATGGCCATATATATCTTTATTATACTGTAAATTCTCACACTGTCACTGGAAGCCACATATGCCTTATTACCCAGCTTTGGTTGTGGAGCAAACTCCTTCCCTCCTTCCCTTTCCAAGCCTCTATCTCTATCCTCTGTCCCCTTGGCTCAAGGCTCAGGAATTAGCCAATCTCTCCAACACACTGCAAAATCTCCTTCCCTTCCCGATACAAAAGTTTGTTTTTGAGATTTTTTTCCTCCCCTAGAAGAACCCACTGTAGCTTTCTTCCAAAAAACCAAATCAGGCTTTGAATGTCCATAACTTGTAGCCTTACTATTTTATTTGTATTTTCTGTGTTAAAATTATTTCTATAGGAAAAGCCTTGAGAGCTCCCAGCCAGCACTGAGCCCCATTCTATCAGGTGCTGTACCCACTGCACAAGATGACTTTAGCTATCTTGAACTAACAATTTTACCAGAGATCATCTGCATCCTCTGATTAAGGTCTTCCCAGATCTGGGGACTATGCTAAAAGGTTTGTGAAAGATAAAGTTGTGGGACCTGGGTGGTCAGATAAAGTGAGGACAGTTCTGGCCACGTCAAGGAATATAAACTGCATTGGCACTGAGGGCAGGCATGGGGGGAGATGGGTGCCCATAACAGCTGGGGAGCTGCTTCCCAGTCCTGTGCTTTAGCTAGAAAATCACTGACAATGGTATGGGAGGAGGGGTTTGGTAGCTGTCTTCTCTGTGGGGAAAATGTAAAAAAAGTCAGGCAAGAAGTAGAGCATGGTGATATTTACAGATGGAGAATGAGAGCCCTCGAATACAGGCACAGCTGACCCCCAGAAGCACTCCCGTTCTCCTTCCTGAGATGGGGAAATTAAAGCTATTTGCAGGGTTAAAGTTACAGGCATTGGAGACAGCAAAATAAACAATAATGGCTTGAAGAGAAGACAGGAAGATGAAACATGGTTGTGCCCTGGGAACAGTCACTGCTTGCTCAGCATGTGTTGCTGCTGTGCACCAGCTCAGAGCGGGTCCTACCTTCAGATTTTGAATTACTTTAGGGGAGGTATTGCTTTTTAACTCTTCTTAGCACTGTTGTGCCTGGAGAGAGCGAGCAGGGCTTGTCCTGCTCTGGCACACCTGCAGCAAAGCTCTGGCTGAGTGAGAGCCAGAAGCTGCCATGGAAGAGAGAGGTAACGCTCATGGGGGTGAGGAGCATGGGTTATAGTTGAATGTGGGTCTCAGCTAAGCTCAGAAGAAAGACGTTTCTTTGCAAATCCATAATGTTTGAGCAACTTCCGTGGAGGCAATTAAAATTCATCTCTGGGAAACCAGTTTTGTTTTTCAGGATGAGTCTGGATAATCAGGTGCATCCATGTTGCAGGTCTGGGCCTGGGTGGAAGGGCTGAAACATGTCCCACAGCTCTGGGACAAAGAAGTTTCTCACCACCTGGTAAGAGCTCCCCCTGGAATAAGAGTATTTCTCTATGCTGGGGGCTGGTGCTCTGCTTAGCACAGAGGTGCCCACATCTTTAGCTGGGATGATATTAGGACCTTAGGCCAGTGCTCTCAGGGGAGACTTGCTGCCAGCTCTGTGGTCTGACACAGAAGGGATAAGTGAAGTTGCTCACTGTGGTTATGTGACATGCTTGGGAAAGCTGCTAGTAAACCATAGCCAGGAGGACTTTTCCAGGTCCCTGGGACAAGGTCTGCATCTCTGTGAGCATCACCTCCCTGGGCTAGACAAGGAGTGAAACCCCACCACAGCCCCCTGAAAGCAGCACCACTTGTGTGGGGAGGCAGAGCTTCACTGGAAAAGTCAACGTAATCCTGCAAAATGAAGTCACAGCTGGAGGCTACAGGCACATCCTTTGCCAGTGTAAATCACCGAGACCTGATTGATTTTAGGGCCAGGCTTGGTATTGAAGATGTCGCAAAAGGTTCCTTCAAAGGACTCTTTAGAGAAATGTTTCCCTCTTGGTCTCCTGTTAACTTGCCTGTGATAATACATCTGCAGCATGCTATCAGTGTGGAACTTGCTCACGAGAAAAAGAAAGAAGGAGAGAGACTGCTGTTCGTCTTATTGACTGCTTATTCACTTCTTTAAAAGTAATTAGGAGTTTAATCAGAGTTTCTATGGATTTTTGGGGGAATCTGTAATTAAAATCTGCACAGTCCCTTCGCATTATATACTTAACTTTCTCCCAGAGCTGCTCAAATATCTTTAATATTCTCACTTCCTCTAATGGAAACTGTCAAGTACCCTAACATAAAAATGAACAGCTAACACAACCACTGCAACAAGCCACCAAACAGCAGCCCCCAACAGTTTTTTGTTGTTAGGGAAGGTCTGATCTGTGATAACAGCACAGACTATAGGTTAACAGGCCTGATCAACTCCAAGCTGCTTTTTCTCTACTGAATAGAGATGTTTCTTTTCATCAGCATAAAGAGTGCAGCATTTGGAGAGGGGGAAGGGAAGGAGAAGGAAAAAACTGTCTCGCTGTGTAAGGATGGAGCCAGTCTCTTGATAAGCTTTCAATTAAGAGCAGATTAAAATTAGGTTTATCTTCTCCTGAAAATGGCAATGACGTTAATATAATAATACAATGTAATAACTTAATAACCCAGTTGGAAGTGACTCATCCACATTGAAAAAATCACAATTTTGCTGCCTAGTTCTGGGGAGGTTAAATGCGCCTGTCCCTTGTTCCTATGGGTGTGCAGGCACTCGTGGGGAGAGGCAAAGCTGGGCAGTAATTCACAACCTGGCTGCTTCTCCCTGGCTGGTCCTCAGGACAGTTGGATCATCTGCCTTCAAGGCTGTTGGGAGGTGAGAGCTTGGTCGAGTGTGGCTAGGGAGATGATTAAGGGCTCTGATTTGCCTTGAAACGCAAATCTCCTGATAATTAGTGTATTCCTGGAGGAAGATCTTCACCTGCTGGCAGGCATCGCATTTGGAGGGTAGCCAGGGTTAGTCCAGCTTTCTCTCTCAGTGGCAGACCTACAGTGCTTGCTTCTTTGTTAGCCCCTACCTGGTGGGAGGGCCATGTGTGCTTGGTCCAGGCAACCAGCAAGGTACCAGTGGCATCCAGTGACCCCAAGGAATGGTAAGATCCTGGTCTGAGCCCCAGGCAAGAATCGTGTTTGCTTCCCTGTGAGACCCAGTGTTTGGAGCAGCTGGTGCCCACGTGCAGCCAAGTGTCACCACCACTCCCTGCCGTGCAGCCCAACGCACAGGCACAGCCCTGGGATTTGA
Source organism: Calidris pugnax (assembly GCF_001431845.1). Classification (NCBI taxonomy): domain Eukaryota; kingdom Metazoa; phylum Chordata; class Aves; order Charadriiformes; family Scolopacidae; genus Calidris; species Calidris pugnax. The sequence goes on along the minus strand of NW_015090770.1, from coordinate 4,204,492 downwards.
CTTTGTTCAGGTTGCCTCAGGTGTTGCTTGGGAAAACCAGTGAGATCTGGTCTCCTGGTCTCCCTACTTCTCAGTCCAGCCCATCACGTGCATTGAGGACTATGAAATCTGCTGGCCTTAGTGGGAGTTTATCTCCTTTGTTCGGGTAAAGGAAATAGATTTCCTTTGCCACAGGATGGTGTTAGTGAAAGCTGCTCTGTGCGGTGTTTGCTGCCCTGAGCTCAGGTGTTGACCCCTACAATTAACCCAGACTGTCACCCGGGAAGAGCCTGATTGAACTGGTGTCATGGGAGAGTGCAGCTGCTTGTTCAGCTCATGTCTGGATGAGGGTGGATGATCTCAGACATGCCCTTTGGTTTCAGGGACAAAGCTGGTGAATCAGTTCCTGCAATCCAGGCGAGGTAGCTTTTTCCTGTTCTTCCCAGACAGAAACTACATTGGTTTATTTATGTCTGGGAAAAACACAGTCAGAAATACTTCTTAATTTTTTTTAATGAACCTCCCACTTGATATCACAGCAGACCACTTTCCTTCTAATGATAGAATCATAGAATGGTTAGAGTTAGAAGGGACCTTAAAGATCATCGAGTTCTAACCCCCCTGCCCTGGGCAGGGACATCTCCCACCAGACCAGGTTGCTCAAAGCCCCATCCAGCCTGGCCTTGAACACCTCCAGGGATGGGGCAGCCACAACTTCCCTGGGCAACCTGTTCCAGTGCCTCACCCCCCTCACAGGAAAGAATTTCTTTCTGGTATCTAATCTAAATCCCCCCTTTTAATTTAAAACCATTACCCCTTGTCCTGTGACTACACTTCCTGACAAAGAGTCCCTCTCCAGATCTCCTGTAGCTCCCTTCAGACATTGAAAGGCCACTATAAGGTCTCCTCGGAGCCTTCTCTTCTACAGGCCGAACAAACCCAGCTCTCTCAGCCTGTCCTCAGAGGAGAGGTGCTTCATCCCTCTGATCATCTTCATGGCCCTCCTCTGTACCCATTCCAGGTCCATGTCCTTCCTGTGTTGAGGACTCCAGAGCTGGACACAGTACTCGAGGTGGGGTCCTTTGAATGTAGGATGTATGTCTGGCTTGTAGCTGCTGGAACCTGTAATCCCACTGCAGATTCGGGCCTACTTCTGCAATCAGCTCCAAATCCTCTGTTTATAAAACTGTATGGCTTTGTATTAAATCCCTGTAAAGGTCAGAAATCAGCCTCCCAAAGGCCATATTGCTAGAGAAAAACCTTTGTAGGTGCTTCTTCTGTAAGGGCCCACTAGCTGGAATTAGCCTTGATGCTTACCAGCTGTTTGATATCACTGCATTGCCAGTCATTCTACTCAAAGAGTTTTGCTGTTAATGTCAATCCATCACATCTCCTGCTGATCAGTGCTCTATGTCAGACGTCAGACAGTGCCTGCTGCCTCCTTGGAGGGCTGCTCGTGTTCGGTATCATCTGCAAACCTTGCAGAGTTGATGTGATATGGCTGATTTCTCACCATCCCTTGGCAGAGGTGACTGGTGCAAGATGCTAACACCATACCTGGTGCTCAGCCCCTCCAAGAAGGCGAGGTCATCAGCATCAGAAGGAGAGGCAGGAAGGAGCTTCCAGTGCAAGGTAATTCCTGGTGTCTTTAGCTCGCTCTTGATTGGGCTTTGCCAGCTGCCCTCTGGCTTGAGGAGATCTGATTTGGCTGAGGGTGATTTGCTCATCTCATTTCATGGGTCAATCAACACTATAGCCTGTAACTTGTGTCAGGGGAAGGTATTTGTCTCTGTGCCCTTCTCTTCCCTTGTCACAAAGGCTGTTGACTTGATCCAGAACCTGGGCATTGAGCTTTACCCATGAGAAGTTGTAAGATTTAGTAGGTTGTCTTCCCAGATAGGGCATTCAAGACCTCTAAATAATAAAGTGTAATGATATAGTAATTTTCAGCTGACAATGTCTAAGCACTTGAATGAGTTACTGTGCTTTTGTGTGCTGGCCACTCTGTTATGTGCTGGAGATTTCCTGCACTTCAGCAGGTCAGTGGCTTGCTTGTGCCCTTGAGTTTGTTTAGCTGAAAACAATGAATTAAAGCAGCTTTCCAGCAAGACAAACACTTACCTGTGCCTAAATCCAAACCCCTTCAGAGTAGTATTTACTCATGTCTGACCTCTAATGCAGGCCCAGCTCTTTACCTTTTGAGCTGAGTGACTCACTGTGATTGACTGCAGGATAGGTCTGCTCAGGCCAGTGCAGGTGCAGGGTGGACAAGTTCAGTGGTAAAGAAAGTGAAAAACAACAATAAGAAATAGAAGTGGCAACGAAATATCAGCCTGGAGAAAAAAAAACCAAACCAGTTTTATTTTCCTTGGCACTATGGGCTGTGGTTTTTCCATCCATAAAATAAGAGTGTGTAAGATTCTTATAGTCTTAAAACTCTATCTTTAATTCATTAACACCTCTAATGCACAGGAAAGTCATCCCATGGAGTGTGACAGCACAGCAATGATGTGGCCATGACTCTAACAGTTTTCCCTTTCCCACTCCTAGTTGTGCAGCTGGGGATACTACAGTGGGAAAAGAAATAGCTTGAAACCAATTAAGCCAGGAAGTAGTTAGATCCTGTGTAATAGCCACAGGTAGAGGAGAGCAAAGGAAAACCAGGGAAAACAGGGCAAGGAAAGGAAATGAAACATGGCATCAATGCTGGCAGAAGGAATCCATTTGTCCATCCTGCACTGGCCTTGGGTTCAGTTCCTTTACCCTGCTCTGGTTTGATTCTGAAGGTCACTCAACACCCATCTGGGATCAGGAGAAAGTGTCCTTCATTCTTGTGCTTTGTCTGAGGTGACACCCATCAGGTTGCTCTTTACCACTTATTGTATTGTGACCTGGTTTCTCTGTGCAGAAGCTTGTGATGACAAAAGTGAGGAGACAGTCCTGGGGACCAAGTCGTCCCCAGGCTCGTGTCTGACCCCATGTGTCTGTTTACACCAGAGTCTGTGTCTTCAGTGCTTACCAGGGTGCACATCTGTTAGAGGGGCTGCCTGTGTCAGGAGGCTTTGTTGCTGATACTCGAGGCTTAACTTTGCAGCCTCTGCAGAACTGTTTGAACACTCCTCTCCCTCAATTGTGTGGGGATAATGAAGGCATCAGTTTCTTGTTTGGATTTACGCTGCTTTAGAACATTAAGCTGTTGGCTGCTTTCGGGTACTTCTGTGTCCCATCACCCATGTCCCATGACAGCAGATTTGGTAAGCGCCTGCTTAGCTGCATTTCCCTCCAGATATTTATCAGCAGGACAACTACATAGATTTGATAACACTGTTGGGGGAAAAGAAAAAACATAGGGTATTTTGCAATAGGAGTCTGATTTTTATTGTAGCAACGATATAGGTTGTTTTCTTGAGCTTTGGCCTGTATTATTTTGGCCTGATTTTGAAGTGGTTGTTTTTTAATAGTTTTCTATTGACTGACACGGAAAGCTACTTGTAAAATTGTAATAGAGAAATTCAAATGTTTCACTCTATAGAAAAATAAGACATTCATGTTGTGCATCGTAAATAGGGACATTTAGCCCTTGACAGCAAGAATAAGCTCCGCTGATTATGGATGTTTGTGAGGATGCTTTTTAGCTTTGTCCCCTCTCAACAGCAGTCAGGAGAGGACCTCCTACTTGTGTGTGTGAAAGCTCCTTGTCTTTATTCCTGAGCGGCCAGGGCTAGCCAACGTGGATAACTGTGTTCAGAGTTCAATAAATGGTGTTTATTGTTGTTGGAAAAAAGTAATTCCCCTTCTGGCAGCGAAGAAGGTGTGATTTGTAAATAGAAGTCTGGAAGCAGTGCTGTGGCTGCAGATACAGCGAGGGTTTGACAGAAAGGCAGCAGAGCTGGATTATGTATGTGTCGGTGTGCGGAGCAGAAGAGCCCTGTCAAAAGGCAGACTCTGCTTGCCAGAGCCACTGCCCAGGAGGAGACCCTGCAGAAAGCAGATACTGTGCAAAATGGCTCATGCACCAGCCATTCTTACTAAGGGGGGATTCTCCAAATTACGCAGGACTGGGAAAATATGCCTAACAGCTTCATTTGACAAAATTTCAAACATGAAATAAGAAAAGTATCTTATGTTGGCTGTATTGTAGATACTGAGATGCCTACTAAGGCTTGTTACACAGTTTGTAGCTGTTTTCCTTTGGACAGATGATACCGCTTGTATATAGAGAGTGATGTTCTTTCAGATGCTCACCACTCATCTGGCATCGTTTTGCAGGTTTTCAGCTCTCAGGAGACTTTGCTCTGCTCTGGTCTCCCACCTGGGGTGTCTTTGTCATTAATTTCCTCTGGAACAGAAGGACCCGAGCTGGGTCCATCTCCCAGATGCTGGAGGAGTGTTTGGGAATGTGCCACTTGCCCTATTCCTGCACTTTTCCCTGAGCATCTGCCTTTGGCCGCAGTCAGAGGACAGGCTCCTGACCAAGGTGGACACACATCCATCTTGGCAATGTTGTTCTTTTTTAGTTATTCTTGTTTTTTTCTCTCCCACCTCATCTCTGTGCTGAGAAGTTGTTTGAGAATGTATGCTGGCCTCTTCCCTAACTTGAGCCTGGCATCAGCTACGGACTGGATGTAGAGGGGGCAATGAGCAACTCAGGTACTGATCCCTGGCTGCCAGTTTGTGCAGCAATCCCGCAGGAGAAGCCTCCCTTTCTTAAATATAGGATTCTCACAGTAACTGCAGATATGCTAGGTCGTCCCTCGCAGCACTTATCTCCCTGATGTGTGCAGTCAGTTCCCTGCCCTGGGCCTGGCCAGTACTTAGTCAGGTTATAGATATTTAGTCTGTTTTAATCTTTTCGCCACAAATCAATCCCAGAAGCCTCCCAGCCATTTCTGCTGCCTTTCTCCCAATGCCATGTCAATACCCAGCCTGCTGCTGAGGATTTAAAAATTTGTGTGTGTACTTTTAAGCAAACAGCTCTCTGCACTGAGCTCTTGGACAGCAGTGACTGAAGGCTGTGTGTACGGAGGTGTACAGGGAGAAGAAGATCCACCAGGACGCTTGCTGTCTCTCCCTGACCCCATTGAGGACCTGCTCGGAGCCCATGCCTCATTTCAAGTCTGTCACCTCAGTCATCAGGGAGCTGCTGGAACAGGCTGGGAACAGGCTGTGCTGGTGCCAATGGTGCTGCACAAAAAGGCATTCACAAATAACGAAGCTCTGAAACACCCTGAGCAAAAGTGTCAGCAGTTTGAATTGGGGTCAGTTGTGCTGTGGAGAGAAGCAGGCTGGGCTGGGGGAGTGGGGAAGAGACATCCCCCTCTTCTGCCCGGCTGGGGGAAGGGGCCTCCAAGGCAATGGGGAGCAAATCTGCCTCCACTGACTGTCCCTGGGAAAGCCAAGCTCAGGCTTAACCCTGCTGTAGATCAGGGTCTGGTAACCCTGGTTGTCTCTAGGGCTCATGTGGATACCCCAAAAACCATGTTCCCAGCCAGAGAGCTTGGCTTTCTGAGGCTGCTGTAGGCAAACAGATGCTGCCCACAAACCAGCAGTTCATTTAGCCTCCTGACTGCGATGCCCTGAGCAGCCTTGGACAAGTTGCCACCTTTCTCCATGCCTCAGTTTCCCCCTTTTTATAACAGCATAATAGCGCTGATGTACCAAGGGGAGGGGGTGAGGTGGGGAAGGATGTTTGTATTGTTATGGCTCTCCCCACCCAATGGGCTGCTGCTCCCCTGGGAATGACAGAAGGTTGGTTTTGAGACTATGGCAGAAGGATTTGCCATTAAACCAGTGGCTGCCTCTGGCCACATGATGACATCTCTTGACACTGTTTTCTTAAAACAGGAAGGCAGATCCCACCAGGTCCGAGCAGCACCAAGGGCTTTTTAAGCTTGGCTCTCTTCCAGCGAGTCTATCCTCCCCATTTGAAGGTGTCATGCCTCTGGCTAAAGGAAGCTCTTCAAGTCGAGCCATAAGGACCCATCACAGCAAGGTATGTAAAACATTGGCTTTCCGTGGGCTATACTTGCTTCATGAATCAACTTTGTGGGAAGAAGATAAGATTTTTAAGGCTGTACTGAGTGGGAGCAAAGCTTGCCCCCTGCCTCCCAGGTATTTGATAGCAACTAAGCTGCTGAAGGACTTTGCCAGCAAAATTTCTCTGCAGTGCAGTGCCTAGGGTTGAGCCACCAGTGCTACCTGCTTGGAAGACATGAGATGCAGACCTGAGGACATGTGGGATGTAGTGTTGCTGTTCCCCAAGCTGGAATGGTTACCAAGTGTGCAGATACCAGCTGGATGTGTGTCCAGGGTTATTACAAGTTATCACCAAATGGTTTCTCCTGAAACCCTGGGGCTGCTTTGCAGCAAATTAAAAAAGAGAGCCGAAGCCCATATGCTATTTCACTGGTTGAAGGGGGGAGAACAAATTAAAGTGCCTATTTTAGCGCAGTGAGGCAGCTGTGCTCTTCTCCTGAGAAGCCACCTATCCATGCTTGATGGAGGGGAAAGCATCTGGCTTAGCAACAGCCAGTTAGCCAGAAGTGGAGGGGCTGGCTAATGCTTGCTGTTGAAGAAGTCTTTGGATGACAGCTTGGCAAAAGCCAAGAGGCAGATGCAAGCCCCAAATGCTTCCCACTAAGCAGTGTCAGGTGCCTTTCATGGGACTGTCATGTGCCAGGTGAGAAGGGGCTTTTTAGGTCTCAGCAGCAGTGGGTGTCAGGTGTTCAGTGGGATTTGTTCACTGTTGGTTGTGACTCTGAGTTACCATCAGCAGAGTGAACCTGGGGAACTGGGCTGCAGGAATACCCTTCAGCTGCTTCCCTGCAGACAGCTACTTAAAGAGCCTGTAGTGGTTTTTAAGCTGTACAGACGTATTATGTATATCATATTACTGTTAAGCTGTGGTGCACTCTGGAAATGTCTGGCATTCTTATTCTTCTGTTAGAAAAATGAGATTTAGGAAGTTTAAGTGACCAGAATCCCAATAGAGTTCTGCATAAGGAGAAAACGGAAAGGTGGGAGTGTTGTCGTGCCTTGCCACAGGCATAAGAAGTGACGATCAGATGTTGCTAACTGTGCTTGTTCTTTATTTATAACATAGTGTTCATAATAGAAACAGAGTTGGAAATTAGAGAAAATGTCACTTCAGTGTTAATAGATAACGAGAACCAAGTTGCTCAGAGGATGTAATCCCTCCCTGTATGAGTACACAGATGCTGGGTATGTTTAACTGTTTCAGCACACAAAATACTGTAGGGGGATTTTCAGTACTTTCTTTTAACCCCTTACTGATAGTGCTTTTTAGTTCACATGAGATGATTTGGTGTGATTTAATTTAATTTAATCTAGGCTAAAGTTTCTCTGACTTGGCCTTTAGGAACTTATGCTTTGGAATGAGTTCACCCTGTGATATGCATGTTTTTTGGTCCTCCTGGGCTGTTCTTCTGTGGCACAAAGCTGAGAAAAGTCACTATAGTATCAGAAGATTTTAATTTGCCAACCAGTGTCTGCCTTTCTCCTGAAAAAGTTCTTATGTACCTACAGTCAATAAAAGGTTGCAAATGGTTGTTATAAAGGGCTGACTGCTTTAAGACAAAAGAATAGCTCCCTTCCTCTTCCAGGTGAAAACTTGTCCCAAAGATGAAGTGAAGGTCCCTTAGAAAATATACAACAGGAGAGGAACCCAAGTCACCTGACATCCTGTTTGACGCTCCCTTAACAAAACTGCCTGCCTGCATTATGGGAAACTCAGCAAGAAACACGGGTAATGAAGCTGCCCAGCTGCCTGGAAGAATGACTCTGCTGCTATACAGCAGGTAATCCTTTAGATTTAAGAAATGGCATAACTTGTAAGGAGGAAGTTTACAAAATATGTCATCTGAAGACACTGCCATGTTTAATGCATTTGGTGCCAATGATTTGCTTTCCCTTGCTATGCTGTTTACAGAGCAGCTGGTGCAGAGCTGTTGAGCTTGCTATTGAAGATGAAAGGCTGGTTGTTTTTCAAAGCCCTTTGTGTCTCCTTGCTCCTAACTGGAGCTGTCAGTGCAGATGCTTTTTATTTCCTTTATCACTGGAGGTCTGAAGTCCCTTCTCTAAAGATTTCCTCAATTCAAAGGAAGATTTCTCTTGCTCTTAGTCCCAAAAGACCTGGAGGGTCTTTGCTCTTTTGTTTGGGCTGAAGACTCCACAAGCAACGCCAGTGCCTTCGAAGGACTGCTGAAAACCTTTAGCCCCCAGACAGCTGCTGTCCCATCTGAAGTCCTTTGATGAAGGCATGAGGAATTCAGTCTGTCCTGCTCATGTCTGTGGCCACGGAATGAGAGCACCCCTCTTGAACTATATAGCTGCAGTGAAAAATTTCCAGTGATTATTAATTAGTGGTGTTTACAATGGCATATGAAGGATGCAACTTTATCCCTAAAAACAGCTACAGAAAGCATGTGTCAGGTGCTGTACCAATTCCCACAAGAAGATGCTCACTGAAGTTGTTTAAAAGCCAAGTAATCAAGGCAGTGGAGTCTTCCCCATTTCAAAGCAGAGGCACTGAAGCTATGGGAGGTCAAGTAAGATCATGACAGGAAGATGAGACACAGCTGAGAACTGAAAACAAGGTGCTGCTTTGGTACCTTAACAACCTGATTTTCCTCTTGTGTGCCATCTCTCATGCACTGAAATAAGCTGAATTTTCGCCCTCATATAGTCTGGCAGCTGGTGGTTCTGGTACTTTGGTGGGAGAGCTATCTTAGAAATCTCTCTGATCAGTCATTAAATCTGCACGATCTCACATTTTTTGAAATGTTCTAGCCAATGAGTTCCTTTCAGAGACGACCTAATTGGTCCTTAATGGCAGTGTGAAGGGCTCTCCCTGTGATGCCCATTCCAAGCAGTCTGCCTTCCCACCCAGCCTGCACCAGCAGAGTTATCTCTCAGTCAGACCGATGCTCCTAAATGGCTACATTGCCCAACGGCAAAGCAGTGTATGCAAATCTCATAACGAAGCCGTACTGAAAAGAACTGGCTCCTGAGTGTTCTCCAAAGCTCTCCCCATCAGTGCATTCAAGTGACTTCTGACTGATGAAATGCTCTTCAGCTAAATGTGCTTTTCATCTATAAATGTGTTTTCTGTAAATGATTCATAAAAGTGATTCCAACGGGTATTTTTCAGGTTGCCCTGTAGCCCTGCTTCTGTAAATGATTCATAAAAGTGATTCCAACAGGTATTTTTCAGGTTGCCCTGTAGGCAACACGCACCCCTCAACTGACCACGCAGTAGAGCCCTTGAGAGGAGCTGCAGCTGAGCTGCTTGAGAGTTGTGTGGGGCTGAAAAGCCTGTAGACCAGCCACTCTCATGTTAGCTGAATGAGAGAAAAATGGTCCCAAAGTTGCAGTGTTCATAATGGCCAGGGCAGGTCTTTCTCTCCTTGCTGAGCAGTTTGAACCCTGAGCAAAGGGTGAATTGATATCCAGTGTGTTGAAATTGAAGGAGGAATGCCTCTGGGAACATTTCCACTTTTAATGTCCACTTACCAGAAAGTGGTGGCTCCTGGACACTAGGAGATCCAAGTAACTCTGCCTGTTCACATAAGATGTTCCCTTTCTGTTTTATTTATTGGGTTAGTGTTTACACAGCAAACCACATGCAGAATGCACACAAACATCTCCGTCCTGTGCATCCACACGTGAACTACTTCTTTGCTGATAGTAATTACCCATTACAGAATTGAGATTTGAAATGCACGAGTGTGAGGAGGGTGACATCGCTGCCAAAGAAAACTTAAGTCCTGCATCTCAAGTATCAGGTCACCAGAGAACTGTGTAAAGAGTAGTCAAAATGCATATGGCTACCACTGAAGGTGACTGCCTCTTAGTAGAGAATGTAGTTCTTTTTCTCTCTGTTACATTTTGCCAAATTGCACAATATCAGTGCAAAAAAACATTTCCCAAACTCAAAAGACTCAGCTTCAGTCACACCAGAATTCTATACAGATCTGGAAACTTAATGTGAATCTTTCAAGTCCTAGAGCATTGCCTTCACTTTGCTCTTTCAGCCCCATCTGAGAATGGCACAAATTCTCTAACTGATTCTGTTACCTACTTTAGAGATTTCTATTTTAAAAAGGTTTTGTTGATTTTTATTTTGTAAATTTTAACTGCTTCATAAAACATCCCAAGTGCACTAAATATGTCATCTCCTGCTGCAGAACCTGTTTGGCTTAATTATTAAAAGATTGATCACACCAGCAACAGACATAAAAGTTTAAACTGTACATAACTATTCTCTGTACTAATGCAATAAAAGCGGATTTACTTTTACAGTGGTAGTTTTAGCAGCAATCTAAACCAACACCCTGTTGATGATCAGACAAATCTTCCTTTAAACAGGAATGCAGTGCAAGTGAGCTAGTTAGTATTATGGGCACATTATTGTCTTTACTTTCTGCAATCAGCTTTTATTCATGCTTTTACAATAGGTGTAAATTTTTATATTTCCTTAGGCAAGCAGAAGAGTGAACTGAACTTCTAGAAAATTACCTAAAATAGGCTATGGTGATAAGAAATAGACAACCCCCTACAATATGTAAAAGGTCAATGGGTTAGAGTGCTGAGTTCTGCAAATGGGCAGCTCTGCTGTGCTGGGGGTGGCAGTCGGGCAGCTGAAAAAGAAAACTTTGACTGGGGGGATGTTCAAAGCATGGCGAGGTGTTTTCTGTATGGATGTGTGTTGGGGAATTTGGGAGGGGACAGGGAGAATGGCGGGCAAAAAATCGTGTGGCATGAGGCACAGCCACTGGGTGAATGGTGTTTGGAAGAAGGATCATCTTGCGTGAAGCTAGAGGACTTGCTTCTGTGAGACCTGAGCTCCCTCAGCTGTTCCTTGGCCTCTTCTCTTGATCCCAGGCTGCCCTCAGCTGTGACCAGGTGTAGGAGAAGGGAGAGAGACCAGGGAAGTGGCTTTGTACCTTTGTGTGATACAACACACACAAACACACTGTGCAGACAGAAGAGCAACTCTGGAAAGTTAGGGGCAGACAGTTTTATTTTCCCATTCTTTTAACAATGTTACTTCTAAATTTGAATGGTATCATTGAGATTGAGTTTCAAGGGCACTCATGGCGTGGAAAAGTTTGTTACTTCACATCCCAGTATTCCTGAGCTGCACTGGCTCAGACAGGGATGTGGCAGCTCACACTTGCATCACTTCCAAGGGTGGAGCTTTTGTTTCTCCTGTTTTTGAGGTCCAGCCAAAGTATCCTTGGTCAGTCACAGGATGCCCCATATGCCTCTCTCTGGAAACTCTAGATGGATTTATGCTTGTGGTTGATTTGGGAATCACCACTTTTGTCAGGAGTGCAATTCCTGTTGGCTCCCAGGAGAATCTGTTCAGCTGAACATCTAGACAGACGCATTTATTATCCTTTCTGCTCCTTTGATGTCTGGATAGTCCCTTGCCATTCTCTTCTAAAACAAGACCACCCTTGAATCAGTTTGAATGCTACATGCAATGTATTGCTCCCTGACTAAGGGACAACTAAGGGACAACAGGGTCCTGACTAAGGACAGCAGTTCTGCGTGCATGGCTGCCCGGCAGAAAATGCCGAGGTCCTGAGGCTGACCCATCTCAAATAGGAGTCACTGCTCTGTGATTTCTTTTCTGAAATCTTTCAATCCACCCTCTTGTCTGACTGCTGTTGTGTAAACTCTCATGAAAGTTTGTTGCAAAGTGCTATCATTGCGGTTTTCAAGCAAAAGGAGAGAAATGCTGGTGGCAGATTTAGTACAATATAACTGAAGGCAGTGGCATTTGTTACATTACAGTTGGACTTTCCATCTCTGGTCCTTTCTTTTTTTTTATGAGTAGCAAAATGACAATAAGTCAGCTTAGGTTGACTGCACCTTGCCTGAAGGGCCATGCCAGTGTATCAAGAGATGGCTATGTGACGGCCTCCTAGACAATTTGAATGTTAAGCCTTGTAAGTTTGCCAGTCTGGAAGATTCCTCATTAAATCAGTTTTCAGAAGTGCAGGGTCAGATCCTAAGGTAGAAAGAACCTCCTTTGCAACCAACAGGGATGGGCTGAGCCCTGGCCTGGTTTCTTAGGCCTGTTTCAGTTTGTAGAATAACCCATTTCCCTGGACAGGGGGAGGTTGCAACCTTCTCAAGTTGCTTAGCCAATTTGGTTCACTTACCAATGGTTAGATGGATATAGCAGCCTGGCTCACTTTGTCCTAGAGAGCTGTGTCTCCAGGGTTTCTGGAGTCATCTTCTCTGCAGTCACTGACATATGGGACTGGCTTTGATACCTGCTTGCTTTTTCCTTGGGGACTCCAATGGAAGCAGTAGCTTATTTTAGATGGGCTGCTGGAGAGCTACTGAATGGCAGTACAATTTTATTTTGATATCAGTGAGCTGATTAACTTACTCATTGGGGCTACAGTGAGCATGGGGAATTCCACAGCCAATGGAAAGGGAAAAGAGCAGGGATGGAGAGTCTGTGGATCAGTGGCCCCTCACAGATCAGAGAGGCAAACCCATCTGTCAGCTGATAGTGATAGCCCATCACCATGGTTCTGGAGTGACTTGGAGGACAAACACTTTCCAACTGCATGCTGGAAACAGAAGGTTCAATGAAGTGTGCTTCTGTTGTGTGCCCTGAAGCCAAAACCATGTATTTCAGGAACAACCCAGCACTAGCAGTGACCTTCTGTGTACCCTGTCCTTCTCGGGGGCAGGCGCTTGGCTCTGGTGCTCTGTGTAAGCCAACCCTCTGTCTTGGTTCTGGCTTTCCTTTGCCTTCCCATTTCTGGCACACATTGGTTCATCACATGGCAAATTACTTTCATCGTTGTTGCCTGCCAGAGCGGGGCATGGGCCCAAAATAGGGCAGAGCAGAAAGTGCCACATACATAGCCTGCTTTCACTGGCCAGATACAGCTGTGCAGTCCAAGCCTGGGATCCCAAAGCTCTTTCCTTAGCCTGGGAGCGGGTAGGAGCCTGTTGCCTTCAATGACTCTTTTGCCTAAGGAAGCACTTTGTGAGTTGTTCCACAGCGAGGTGTTAAGTGATGCAGACTTGCCTTTCTCCAGGCCATCTGTCCAACCTCTGATGGAGAAGATGAGCTGTTCGCTGTGTTGTCTAAGCTGTGTTTGGCCACCTGCTGTTTGGGCAGCCCTGCTGCCCTTCGCTGGCTTGCACATCAGTACCAACTGGCTCAGGCAACCACCCAGTGCATCTGCCACAGCTTTGCAAAGCAGCTGCAGCTCTCATTGGCGTGGCCAGAGTCCTCCGTTCTGCATGAATGGAACTGACCAGCATCTGGCACGTCTCTGCACAGCTGGGAGCTGTTGTAAAGAGGGAGGGACTGAGTACCACAATAGCCTGACTGTAGAGCAGGATTTAGTCACTGTAAGCAATGGCTCTGCCCTTAAGTGGTTGCCTTTGAGCTTTGGGCTAGAATGAGCCGGGCCCCTTCCCCATTTAAAACCAACTGGATCCACAGTGTCTGGCAGAGTCATATCTGTGACATAGGCAGTTTTCTGGGCTCCTATGTCTTCAGTTTCAGTGGAGGGTGCTCTCTCCGTGGAGAAGTTTGCTCTGGCAGCCAGCACATAGCTGAGGTATCTGAGGGTCTGCCCTGGCAGGGGAGGGCTGGATGGGGTGGACAGGTAGGCAGATCTGGCCCACGCAAGCAGCAGGTCTTCTCCACCCTGTGCAAATAGCCATCCTTTTCACTCTACCCTTCTCTAACAACAAACACAACCAACCCCAGAGCTTGTCCTCCTTGGCTGGCTGGTAAATGAGCCATGTTTACTGAAGAGGCAGCTAAGGCAGTGAAAACCTGTATTGCCACTCATTGGCAATAACTTGCCTCATTGCGTGTGCTTTGTCGACACCAATGCACCATTAGGGAGGTGGAGAAGTGGCAGGAGAGTACATTGGCAATGCAGTTGTCTCTAGCTCTAGAAGATCTGGGAACGTAATGGTCTTAGAGCCTCAGAGATGCACATTTCCACCCCACCAGAATGTCTGAAATTTAGAAAACCTTCCTATCCTGAAGCAGAACAAGCTGTCTGCATTTTGGAAAACTGAAAACATGGCTCCAATCAGTCAAAATGTTTCTGACATGTTTTATTTCAATTGTAAGCTTTTATTATGTGTTTGCAGATTTTTAAACTGTGATAATTGAAATTGCATATTTGAATAATTTTGAAACTTTATTGTCTTTCTCATTTATTACATAAAGGCAATGTTCTCAATTCCTTTCCACTGCAAGCCCACATTTTTCACCATCTAAGTGAATACCTACTTCCTGCTTTAAAAAAAATTAGTATAATCTAAATCTGCTCACTTCAATTAGAAACAGCTTTTGTGGAGCTGCACAGTCAGGGAGTTTATCTCTTGAATGCTAAATGGTGTCAAAAAGGTTGCCACTAGACATAAAATTAACCCTAGAACCATTTTTTTCTACCTTCTATCTCAGTTTTAAATTCTGTCTTTGGTTTGAGTCAGGGAATCCCAGCAAGAAGCCTCATAAAGCAGCTAGAAAGTGATAGTGAGAAAGCAAACAGACAGAGATGTGCATCCACATGTTTTACAGTCCTAACTGCAAGCAAAGACATTAACTAGTCATTCACTAGCAGTTGATTCCAAATCCATATAAAGGGCTTTGAAGAAATGTATGTTCTTGAGATTTACCATCAGCCAATTATTTCCTCATACTGGGTCTTGTAGCTTGACTAACACTGTGAGGCACAAGGGTAGAAGCCACCTAACAGTGTAGTACTGGACTAAATCTATTCAATCCTTGCAGCGTGTACTGTTTTTTAACTAGTCTTTCCTCCAGCTGTGTGTCTCTACCACATAGAACCGTCCCATTGGTGACAATCCACTGAAATCAGTGGAATTACACTCTTCTAACTGTGCATCTGGTCCCACAGGCTCCTCTTCATCTTCTGCAGCCCTCTTTGCCATGCCACATCTTAATCCTGGAGTGTGCCACTGGGATCCAAGGCTGGCATATTAAACTGTGTGGATGTATACACATTTTTATGTATTTTGATGATATAGCTGTAATTATTTGAACAGTTCACCTGAGGAGGATTGAACTGAGATGTAAATGAACACCCCTGTCTGGCCATGGTACAGCAAAGGAAATCTCTGCCATAACCAATAATAACAAACCACACCAATTACTCAATTATAGCTAAACCCATCTTTAATCAAGGCAGTCAATTTAAGAGGCCTTTGGGACTTTTGAGAAGGGTGAACTCCTAATCAGTGCAAAGGGAATTGCTCCTATTTATTCCAGGGTTGAAGTTGCCCCCAAATTTGCAGATGCTAATTTTGAAAAAGAGAATCAATGATTAGTTTTTAATAACAAACTTGCTCCTTGGGAGGTGGGGGGAGAGACTGAAAGCATTTCCCCATACAGTCTAGAGTTAATTAGTGCACTGATCAGGGAAAATGTGCAAGAAAAGTACAGTCAGATGAATATTCCTTATTTAACCTCCAAACCAGTAATTCAGAAAAAAAGCAATTTCTTCTAAATCTGAGTTCCAGGTGGCTGCCTTTTATCTGAGCTCCATTAAATTATTCCCCTGCGAAATTCTCATGAAATAGGCTGCTCGCTCCAGCAGCCGTTGACTCCCTGAGATCCTTGTGAAACCAAAACATTCTGTTTTAATTAGTAATGATCCATCTTCCACCCTGGTGATGTGAGGGGCTTGAGGAGGGTGTTTGTGCCTGGGTTTCAACCTTCTGCACTGAATCGGTGTTTCTTCACTGGTGGGGTGACAGGCTGGATGAGCTGGTTCCTGCATGTCTCCCTGGCTGTGGGAGGCACTGGGGTACAACACAAAGTCGTGAGAGCTCCTGTCACTGCTGCTACCTCCAACCAAGTCCAGAGGCAGAGTTCTTGGTCTCACACTTACTGGACAAGCTTGTAGCTAGTTCCTTCTCACCCTCATTCCCACCACAGTGTCTCAGCAAGGTCTCCTGTCTTCAGTCTCAGTTATGATAATTCCTTCCCTCCTTGGTTGCCCCATGTGATTCATCCCCAGGGTTTATTTCTCTGTGGCAACCACTAGATGTAATTTTCCTACAGTTTCCTGTTTATTCTGGACTTGCACACTGCAGATTTCCTACATAGCCCTTTAGAAAGACACATTTATTTGGTTTTACTGTCTCTAGTCAAAGTAGCTGTTCTGAAATCGTGTAGGGATGGAGCATTAGGGGCAGACAGATGTGATTAGCTGGGGCTGCTCCACATACCAAATGCAGCTGGCTGGAAAATAACCTTGACCTTTTTATAAGCTGAAGTATTGTCCAGCCCTGGTTGCACTGATCTGATGTGTTAATGTGCTGGGGGGACTGGGCAGGAGAACTGCCTCAGCATCTCCCAGGTGGTGTTTGGTTGGGGCATGTTTGCCTTGACATTCCTGTGCATAAACTCTGAGGCAGAATGAATATTTTATAAAGCTTTTATTACCTCTGTCTATGATTTTCACGGCAAATTGAGCTCCCCTCATGTTGTATCGCTTTTTTTCCTTACTCTCCGTGGTGACCTTAAAGTCATCAGTGCCTGAATTCCTGCTCTTATGTACCTCATTCCCGCTCTGCTGTCTCTGAGGAGGGCTTTGTATCCCTGACCCAGTGTATGTGGCTTTGACACTAGTTACTGGGGTCTGAAGGGCAGTTCACATGGCTTGAGGAGACTTGGGCCTATCTAGGTGTGTAGAAGACCCCAGACGTCTGGGATTCCCTGCCAAGAGCAGCAGTGGAAACTGCAAGCTTGTTGTGGGGCTTTCAGGCTCCTGCCTCTGTGCCAGGGAGCCTGGAAGCCCACAGACTCCAAGGGTCTGCAGGGTCCTCTGTACAGAAAGGAGCTGGGTTCCCTGGGCAGCCAGATGGTATTGAGGTCTGGGGACCCAGATGTCCTCAGTCCAGTGCTGTCCTGCCAACACCCAAGGAGTAGTTTTTTTTCTATTAAACCATTTTACTACAGGTTTAGCTCCACAGACAAGGCAGCTCCTCCTGTTTCTCACCAAAATAGGTGAGAGGAGAATCAAGCTCTTAATCTCAAGGGATCCAATGGCATCTTATCATGTGCTATGAATTACTCTGTCACAAGCATCTTGAATGTCTGGTTTATCTCCCCTATAACGATCAGTACACTGCTCATCAATCAGCCTTATTTAAGAACTAACATGCTGCAGGTGGTTTAGCAACCTCAGCATTGAGGCTGAAATAGCTGCATTCTCTGGAGCCCTGTGTCTGAACCAGGAGGGAGCTGCTGGTACCTTTGAGACGGTTGGGTGCTGTGGGGATGGGGGCACAGGGGGCATGGATAGATGGCCAGCTGGCCACCTGTATCAGGCTCTGTCGTTCTGCAGGGTACCAACTCTCAGGAGCGGCAAATTTCATTTTTACAGTGGATTTTGAAGACAAGGCTGAAGAAAGCGAAGTGCCTCTCTTGGCCAATTAAAGACCCCAGGTTATTTTGCCTTAGGAATACAGCTCTACCTGCCTGGCGTGCTCCTGCTTTGCTGCAGACTGCACTTGAATGGCAAAGTGATTCTTGCATGTGTAAACAGTGGGGGGTGCTTGAGAAGTGTTTGGCACCCACAGGAGAACTGGCTTTTGGGAGAAGCTGAGCAGTCAGTTACAGCGCTTTTCCCTCCTGCTTGCCATTCACCAAAGCCTAAATTTAATTTTAGGCATTAAGCTGAATATGATCTCTTGAAGACATACGGCATCAATTCTGATTGCTCATCACTTTTGGAAAGTTGGCTTGATACAGACAAATCCTTTGAGTTTCTTTCCATTCACCAACAGGGAATGTGAAAAAAGGAGGAAGCTCTAGGGCTGAGACAGACCAGGTCCGGCCAAGCCAGCCCCACACCATCCCTGTTTTAGGTGTCTATCCTCCCTGTGGGACCAGCTCTTTCTACAGGAGCCCTGCTCTGGAGCACGTGCAAGTCGGAAAGAGACCTCACCAGTAACTCTACACTTGCAAAGGCACTGAGCGGTACAGAAAATACAAAAGACTCCCCTGAAGCACATGAATGATGAATTAAAGAGTTAAAGAATTGTCAAGAAGTTTTATGTTTGCATTCAGAAATCAGAGAGGGGAGGTTCACCAGTACATTTCTCTGGCCAAACCCACAGATGAAGATTAACTGAAAGCCTTCAGGGACAACAAACAGAACAATGTTACTGTGAGGCCAAGAGCTTGTTTCACCATTTGTTCTCTTTACGTCACCATGGTAGAAAAGTGTTACTGTGGGTACAAGAAGAAATAACTTTATATTCATTCCCTACATACATCTCAGACACATCCTAAAGTTTAAACAGTTCGTAGTGCTCTTTTTTTGTCTTGGACCCCTTTACTGCTTCCTCCATGGAAATCCCTCCATCTGGGGAGACTCCACCAACACATTTCTTTGAGACTTGCTGCAGATATTTCCGTAAGTAACGTGCTTTGATTGTGTTCCCGTTCTTTCTGTGTTCCCTGGCTGGGAGCGCTCACGCAGACAGACATCATGTGAGGAATGCTTGTGGGAGTGGGCTTTTTTGAGGCAATTGTCCAAAATATCCATGAAAGAGCTTCAGAATGAGAGTTGTGCAAATCTGCACTGCAAACCTGTTTTTAAGATGTATGCTTATCCAGGTGGAAAACTCTGGTATACAATGTAACCGATCTGTCCCCTTGTGCCTGTTTGTATTGAAGATCACTAATGCTGTTGAAGTACCTGAAATTGTTTGCAGAAACTACTTGACAAATAGTTTTGAAAAACAAATTGGGGGGGAGGAAAAGGCAGAAAATGAGTGAGCTACTATTATTTTTTATGAATTAATCACCCATCTCCAGATCTGACAAAATAACTCAGAGGAGGATGGAGTCTCTTTTTGCTTTATTTTCAGTCAGTGCTGGAAGCAAAAGTGCAGAAATCTGTCTGCAAAGCCCATTCTGATGAGATTTCCAGCCAGTTTTCATGAATCAGGTTGGTTTGGATTAACTGTGAATAAGCCCTTGGGCAGAACTAGCAAATCATGGGTTCATTGATCACAGACACTTCTGTGCATGGGGTCTGACCCGATACTCAATAAAGGCAATGAGGAACCTAGTGGGGCAGCTTATCCGATAGCTGTGGAGCCTCTTTGTGGTTCTCTACAAAGCAGCTGGAGTCAGTTATTCCCAGACACTGGAAACTGGATGGGGGGGGAATTTTGCTTCAGGTCCATTCACCGAATTTATGCAGGTTTGCGTCAGGCCCAGGGAAAAGTTCTCTCCATCGTACAGTGCTTATTTAAAAAACTGGTGTAGCAGGTGAGACCTAGTAAGAATCAAACTCATCTTTTCTTCCTGCTGCTCTGGTGCCTTGTTTCCCAGCAGTAATTACCAGGGACGGATGCCTACTTCTTCTGGATTGTTTAACTGTGGGGACAGTTTCAGGGCTGTCCCTGGAGGCTGTCTTCACAAGTAACGTGTTTTTTAACTTATGCCCCTCTATTGATCCCCTGTCTGAACAATTTCAGTGGTGCTTGCTCTGAGCCCAAAGGTGTCTGCAATCAAGCCCGTAATGATATTCGAGGAGAGCACTGTTTTAAAAGGCTGCCTCTCCTGACGCGTGCTGTGTGTTTTAAATGTGATAGGCTACACGAGAGGACCCGAAACAGAGACATTTGAGAAAGCTTGGGAACTTTTAATCCTTGAGCCTGAGCCTAGCTATACTTTCTGACTTTGGTTTGGGAGCCTCTTATTCAAACACACCCTTTTCACCTGGCATTCAAGCCTGGAGCAGACCACATTCCTTCTCCAATCCAGAGGAGGCCAGAAGTCTGAAAAAATCAATCTCTATCAGAAGCTTTTGTCTCAAAATGAGTTCTCCAACATGGTGAAAATGACTGATCTTCTAAGACTGTCTCCTACCTTGCTTTGAAATGCTCTTATCCACCCATGATGTAATGACATTGTAGAAGGCCACGATTTGCCTTTAGTGAAGCTGTGTTGGCTGTCACTGATCATTTCCTTATTTCCCAAGTGCCTTAGCATAATTTCCAGGAGGCTCTGCTTCATGATCTTTCCAGCTACAGAGGTGAGACTGACTGGCCTGTAGTTCCCTGGGTCTTCCTTTTTTGCTATTTTAAAAATGGGGGTTATGTTTTCCCTTTTCCAGCCAGCAGGAACTTCACTAAACTGCCATGATTTCTCAAATATGCTGGATAGTTGCTTGGCAATTTCATCCTCCAGTTCCCTTAGGACCCGCAGATGAATCTCATCAGGTCCCATGGATTTGTGCACCTTCAGGTTCCTTAGATGGTCTCGAACCTGGTCTTCTCCTACAGTGGCAGAAAGGAGTTTATGTATTCTCCAGCATCTTTCCTGCAGTTATTCCTGCAGAATAATCACTGTTTTAAAGATGCCTGCTTGATATTACAATGTAATACTCTGCCTGACTAAACCCTAAAAGAATTGTGTCTAGTAGATAAAAATAACGGAAAACGATTGTTTCATTTGAGGCAGCAATAACTTCAGTGGAGCTGTTAGGACAACAGCTCAGCTGCTCAGAAAATGGTAAAGAACCAGTTTTTGTGTCAACTACCTCACTTTGCTTGCCCTGCAAACTGCAGCTGAGGCTCCTGGGGGATCAGATTTTCTGGGGGTGGAAAGCCAGTATTGAATGTCTGATAGCGCATCAGGGCTACCAGTCCTCCTTGTGAGGCTGTGTGAAAGGTAATAGGTGCATTGAGAAGTAGTTGTGGAGAAGAATTGTGGGCCCAGTTCTTGTTTCTGTGGCTGGTTTTCTGCACAGCTTTGGGATGGTTGCTTTTTCTCCTTGTCCTTACACCAACTCAATTGCTGGACCAGTCTTGCAGTAGGTGAGAGAGAGAGGAGGAGAGGTCGGGCCTCCCATCTGCTTCTTCAAGCAGTGTGGACAGCCCCACAGCTGGTGGGGTTTCTGCCTGGAGTGACTTGAGTCAGCCAAGAGCCAAGGCAGCAGAGCACTATGGTCCCTGTCTCCATATGACCTGTCAGCGCGCACACGAGCAGCTGTAGCACCAAACTGTCCTTGTGGAGCCAGGTCCTGAGCTGGTGATGGGACTTGCAGGCAGCATCCTTGAGGCACTGGTTTTCCTTCAGAATTTTTCTTTTAGAAGGTGGATAGTCCTCCGTCACTGCTTCCCAGCCTGGTGGCAAAGTTACTTGGGCTGACAGCCCTCAGTTTGGAGGCTGATGGAGGAAGACAAGTTTGAAGGGGTCTTTGCTGATTAGGGTCAGATGTTACTACCATAGGGGCAGTTAATTGAGGGGGTACGAATAGACAGCAGGCCATCTCTCTCTAATTTTCCTTTCCTGCCTGTTATTTAATACAACTACTGAGAGGAAGGCTGCATTAACTTTACTTTTATCTTTAATTCTGCGACTGCAGTAAAAAACAGTATTTGAGAAGTCACTGAATGCATGATAGAATTGATTCTGCAATAATAATAATAACTTGTTTTCCCTCTTTGAAAATAAATATGGTCCTTAGTCGAAAGATTTGCCCATTGCTGGCAGTCAATCAGCCAGGACAATTTGGGCTCTGAGTACTTGATTAGAATAACTTTAAGGAAAATTACCTTCCTGAATCAAGTAAGGATCCATTAACCTGATGAAATGGGGTTTGCTTATCTGAGAGGTTAAGACTGAAAACACAGCCTGGGCTGCATTAGATGAGGCCTCTTTTAGAATGGCATAAAGACGGATAGTAATAGAAACACCATCTGTCATGTCTAGTCAATAAGATCTAGTATAAGAGAAGAATTATTCCTCAGACTTTACTGTTATAAGATCGTCTGCTTGTTAACAATGGGAAGTGCGGGAATGCTGAAAACTGGTTTTATTGCCTCAAATTATTTCTAGCTGTCTTTATCTCAGAGAGAATGAATATTAATCTGAGTTTATACAGCAAAGAAATATTTCTAGATGGGTACAATGCTAAGGTGTTCTGTGTTGAGTCTCTTTAGTGATTTATTGTTAGAGGGAAAGCTGAATGAGAGATGGAGAAAAAGTGCCATGTACACTTTGCTTCTGAGAGTGATTATTTCTACAAACAAATCTCTCGCAAGTCTGTGAGCACTCAAAGGTTCTTTGAAGTCAATTGAATATATACCTCTTGAGTTGCCCTCTGCATCTCAAAAGACTGGCGTGGCTAGATCTTCTCACGTAGTCTAGGCATAGCTAGAAGTCCTGGAAAACAATGTGATTGCCTTTTTTTTGTTGTTATGGGTTTATTAAAGCTAATAAATGTTGGCACTAGTGGATTTCTCTGTCACCAAGTACCACTGGGCTTTCCTCTGTTTACTAAGGACTACAGAGGAGCACCTGGAGACATCTAAAGGCTGAATGCCAGACCGCAAAGACATGCCAGCTGTGGGAACAGGAGATGGAAGGGGTGGTGGAAAGCAGATACCAGCATATCACCAGCATCATTGCTCATCGGCTGGGGTGGAAACGCTATCTGCCTTTGTCAGGCACCACAGATGGGACTGCAGTGGATGTAATAACTGACCTGAACAGGGACACCTTCATCACCTAGCATCTCTTGCTGTAGCTGGTGCATGCCTATGCTACCTCACAACCCACGTGTACCATTCCCATTGCATCTGATGAGCTTTTCCCTGTTTGCCAGGCAGAGAAATAGGTTTAAAAGAGCAAGTGCTGGGACTAGTGAAACCTCTGCTAGGCCTGGGAATTTTGTTTTGCTCAAACACAAATGGGACTGGCTGCTGGTAATAAATGTAAAGAAGGACCAGATCAATATCTGATAGCTCTCCACAGGAAGATACTGGAAATCTGCAGAGGTTCTGTATCCTTATAGTGTTTGAGGAGCTGCTTAGAAATAGACTTGGAAAGCAGAAGGGCTGGAGGTGAGTGCAGTAGCCTGAAGAGTGAACGTAGCTTAATTTGACTTCATTAAACCTCCTGCTGTTGTGCAGGACTCATGCTTTGAGCCTGTGTCTGCAATCACTCAAAACACATGGGTCTAGCTCTGCTCCTGGGGAAGCCAGCAAGGCTCTGGTGACCAGGTGTGGTAAGAGCAACGTAAAGCATCGCCTGCTGCTTGAGCATGTGCTGTGCTGCTGCTCTGTACCTCCTGGGTGGCCAGGAAAACACCAGAGGTGGTTTTTGTGGACATGTGCGAAAAACCTTTCTGTGTTCAAGGTTGCTGTTTGCACAAGTGGAGCACTCAGAGTGTTTGCAGGTGTGTGATGCAGGACTTGGCTGTTGTGTGATAGGCACAACCCCATGCAAGATCCCAGGCTGGGGATAGAAGAGGAGGGTAGGGCAAGTGCCTGATTCAGTATTCGATCACAGCCAGAAGATGTTCTCCAGTTAAGCTGCTGAGGCAGGAGAGGATATTTCTGGAAGAAAGGCGTGTTGAGCAGAGGGAAGTTAACATGTGCTATGGGGGTGGCATCTGGGAAAGGCTGAGCCCACTGGTCCTACTCATGTCAGGTGGATCAGAGGCTGCTCAGCTCCTTGGAAAAGTGAACGTCTTTGGGGAAGTTAGCATAAGGAGGAAGAGGCACAGATGAATTATTCTTCCTACACGAGTATAACTTTTCTCCTTGCCAAAGTCAGAGGAAAATTGCCACGAGTGCCAGTGGAGAGCAGGCTGTCCTGGGCACAGGATGATCAGGACAAAATTAATTGTGCTACAAAGTGTCATGATCCCTGGAGACCCAAAAGCTGTATGTTTAGGGCAGCTTTTTAAAAAAGCAAAAAAATCTCTAATTTTGTGCCTGTCCCTCTGGGACCTGGTGCAGGGAGAACCAACATGGCTGCGTTTCTTGCTGGAGCTGGTGAGAGCTACTCGCACTCCCCGTGTTAGCAGATTGATCCCTGTGGTCCCTGCAGGGGGAGGCTGAAAAGAATGGATGGCACCGCAAGCTCGTTATGAAAATGCAGAGAACCAGAGTTAATGAATCTTGGATGAGCCCCTGATCTCCCTGGCCCTTGGTGTTTCAATGGAGGGAGCTGGCAGGGAAGGATCTGATTAACGTTTTGGTGGAAATGACAGTCCCTAGAATGCAGAAGGGTCGTATAATATCTGTCTGTGCTTGCATCTGGGAGAGGTCACTGTCAAAGAGCTTACATCTCTCTGGATTAGATCTGCAAGTTTTTTTTTTTTTATCAGAACAGAGGTATTTGGGGGATTTACATGTTCTCTGTCCCTGGCAGCTTGCCCTGATGAAACACTGATTACACAATTGCAATCCAACTTAAACTGTAGTCAAAAAAATCAGCTGTGTGCTGGGATATGGTGAGAAAACCCGCTCTGTGATGGCAAAGATTTGAAATTGTTCAGTGCATTATGTCTCCTGACATAGAAAAGCTTGCAAAGAATAAAACAATCAGGCTATTTACTGGGGGATGCATGGAAAAAAATGGAAAAGCTGTAATTAATGCCTTCCCTGAGATTCTCTTAGTCCTGTAGCCGGATTAATAAATGACACCGTTCACCCCAGATGTACAGGAGATTAGTGCTGCTTGACTTTTGTTTTATGGCCAGTAGAGTTAAGGCTAGGAAACTTAAAATACATTCTCAAGGTGCCTGACAGGTAGTGTAGTCAGAACTGAACCTTGGGGTCCTGCTGCCACATCCTATAGCTGTGCCATCTCCTTTGCTACCCGATAGATGCCCCTGGTGCCGGACGCTCCTGTGACTGGCTGCAAGGAACAGAGTAGTTACAGGATTCCGTTTTTCTCATGACCAGCTGCCTCTCGCTGAAGGAGAGGCTAGCAGTGAGTAAAAGCAGCTTTTTACTCCAGAGCTGGGTGGGAGAGGGTGCAGGACTCACCACCAGAAAGGAGTTCCTGGCCAGCTGAGGGGTCAGGACAAAAAAGGAAATTCCCAAGGCAGTATCTGACCCAGAGGCTGGAAGTGAGCATGAAGAGGAGGGCAATGCACCCAAGGGATGACTGAGGCACTGGATGCGACTGTCTTGCAGCATTCCTCCAGACCCAAGGCTGATGCAAGCTGTGATGTCTTCAGTAGCTGAGCTATCCCTCAGAGCCTGTGGCAGAATAAATCAGTAGGTGTTTTTCCTTTGCTGTGATAATCCTACAGGCAGGGCAGCTCAATGGATAGACTGCTGGGCTGACATGCAAGAGGTCTCAGCGGAGTCTGCTTTCCTCAGGATGGCTTTTCCCTCTTTTGCTCATCTCTGAAATGGAGATACTGCTATCATCTGCTCAGTGAAGTGCCCTGAGACCTGCTGCTGAAAGGCACTATGTAAGATCTTGCTTCTGATACCACCAGGGAGAAAATGTTATTGGGACACCAAAAGGTCCTCAAGTGCTTTTCCAAAGTCCTGACATGCCAAATCCATCTTTCTTCCAGCTGCAGGTACCTCCCACCTTCTCACTCCATGAAGGGGATGACCCAGCCTCAGTCCCAGGCAAGTGAACCGGGTAAATGTTCAGATTTTTCCATTTCCAGGCTCTCTCTGTTATTCAGAGGTTTTGAACAGAGAGCCTGGGTTCTGCCAGATCCAGGTAGCTGTGGTGTTGGGTGTCTGAGGGACTAGCACACCTTGTTTGTTAGGGGCATGAAAAAGACATTCAGGCTTGATCTCTTCCACCATCACAAATCAAACAGCACTGACTGGTACGTTAGAAACTGAGCTCACATTCCCTTGTACACCTATTTTAGCTCTCTTTTTCTTGATTAGTTTTTGGGTTTTTTGAAGCACTCTCTCTGTCGTTGACTTTACATACCTATGTGAACACTAAAACTAACTATTGTTTTAACCAGGGACTGTCTCTAAGAATCAGGCAGCATTCCTAAAATGCTTTAAATCACTATAAAGGGGAAAGAAAGGCCAAGCAGTAAGGACAGAACATAGAAACGTCCCTGGGACTGGACAAGTTTCCATAGGTCCAGATTGCCTGGGGCACCTGAATGTCCGTTTCTCTCTCTTGTACTTACTGAAACCAGTCAGTTCTGAGTCAGGGTAGAGTACCTTATCCCATAGCATCAAGTACAACTTAGAACTGGAGGGGAAAATAGCTGGAAAGGAATTCAAGACGTCGTTTAACCTGTTCCTTGCTGATAGCCTGAACAGTGAAACTGTTCCTGATTTTCTATGCAATATGTAGCTTTCTTGGTATTCACTTACTATTAATCAGTTTTGAGAGACCACAAGTCTTATTCTGGAGCTGACTTCCAATTTTTTTGCAGTGGTTTTGAGATACTCCCATCTTGAGAGCCTGGAAGGTAATTTAAATTTGTGGTTGTATTTTATTTGTGCTGGGTTTTCTTCGTTTCCCTGCCTCAGTTGATCAGCTTTATCTTTCCCTGTGTTTTGCTTGGACGTTCCCTCCAATTAAGAGAAAAATCCCAATTTTTCCATGCTATGATAGTCTCTTAGAAAGTTGTTCATAAAGAAAAGCCCTTTCCCGCTGTGTTTTTTTCCCCCCTAATCTTCTAACAGAAGTCATAAGCATTACCAAGTAAAGCTTTTTATTCTTCCCAATAACTATTCTCCCTCCAGCTTTTCTTCTCTATTGCATTGTCTGGCCCGTACTGCTCGTACTTCTTTTCTGCTTGTTTTTCACAGTGCTTGCCCAGAGCCTCATACTGCTAGCTTTGCCGTGCTGTGCTTTGTACTTATCTGTGGTACATCTTCTTGCAATATGACTAACACTCCCTGGATCCTGGCCATACATCCTACATTCTGGATTTAAATCCTTCTTAGCATCTATCTTCACTTTAATTTATCTTGTGTGAATAGCCTGCTCCTTTGTAGCCATAATTAAAGTTTTGCTTCAATCCTCCTTTCACAAGCCACTTACAATTTACCATTGTCTTTTTATGAGTTGTTTGTGCTGTTCTTCTTCCTTTCACTTCAGCCTGTGCATTCCCTGTTGCTCTGTCAAATGACTCAACACCTGTAGGAATTTATTCCTCATTTAATTTTAGAATTTGATCTGTGATTGGCTTAGGCTGCTCGTTACCACGCATATAAGTAGCTATTGTTGCATGTTTCTCTTCACTGTAAAGTTTGGATGTCTCTTAGTGTTTCCCTAGTACATCTTTCTAGACCTCCTGCCCAATTCCTTTGGGATAACCTTTGTTCAACTAATAGCAGAGTTCTTAGGAACAATGTTAACTGTTTGTAGCCTTGACTATATTTTGTGTATTGAGAAGAGGATGAGAGATATGAGGCTATAAAGCACATGGGACTGGGATTTCAGTGCAGGGAATCAAGAAAGGATGCAGGTGGCTTCAGGGCCATGACATGTGGTGATAGAAACCCTGTTTTGCTTACTGCCCAACATACAGAATTTCACTGTGAGCCATTTCTATATCTGCAGAAAATATTTGCAGCTTTCATCTGCAGAGGAGATGCCTTAGAGCCTTTCTGAAAGGAAGCGACAGCAGTTTAGAGGGGGTTATGGGGGAAAAGCAGAAAGAAATAAACAGCAAAAATGTTAGTCCTCTTTCAGACAGCTCATGGTTTTAAAGTCAAAAGGGGTCTGGGAGGACAGTACTTCAATGCTATGCCTGCATTCCTGTGTGACTGAAGTTAGTCTGTCAAAAGGTGATGAAACCCTGTGTCCTCACAACCTTAACTACTAAAAGACGTGTACAGTTAAGGCCAGCTCTGTAGTTGGTGTACAGCGTCAAAAGTTTGATTTATGACCAGCTGTAGATCCTCTCTACAGGTCCAGGTCCATAGTGTAGCTGGCGTGTGAAGTGATTGATCATGAATATCCATGACAGGTGCCATGCAGCCTTAGAGGCCGTATTCAAGACGAAAGGCAGATTTCCCGTGACATTCGGGAGCTGAACAGAGATTATTTCAGTTTGACTTCAAGATAAAAATACATGAAAGTTTAACTGTTTTATTGGTGACCCAAGGACTGCTGTTGTGAAGTGAAACATTAACAACAGGGTGAGAGTGAGCGAGGATTGCTCAATGAGGTCCCTGCGCCAGGGGAGGTTTTAGATTAGATATTAGGAAAAGTTTTTACACTGAAAGGGTTATCAAGCATTGGAACAGGCTGCCCAGGGAAGTGGTGGAACCATCATCCCTGGAGGTATTTTAAAGACAGGTAGACATAGTACTTAGTGATATGGTTTAGTGATGGTTTTGTCAGTGTTAGGTTGATGGTTGGGCTCAGTGATCTGAAAGGTCCCTTCCAACCCAGACGATTCTATGACTCTGTGACTCAATGATTCTATGATCTCCAGGCGCAGCAGAGCTGGGGTCGTCTGGGCTCAGGAAGCAGCAGCCATGGCAGAAGGCGACAGCGTGCGGCAGGCTGTAAGGGAAGCCCAATCTGGTGAGAGAATTTTTCTAAAGCTTTCTTCTTATTAATCATAAAAGAAACTAAGGCAGGCACCAGGAGGGATGAGAAGTTTCTCTGATTGTTACAGGTTGACTAGTGACCAGATGACAGGCTCTTAAATATGGATTAAGTACTTGATATTGTTAGTAGTATTAATCTAAATAGCTTTACAATTTTGAGTCTATAAGGGCTGGTGAACAGAGCAGAGATGCAGGTCTGAAGACTTCTGGCATATTTTCCTGGTTGTTCAAGTGATTTGTTCTTAAATTACTTTGAAGTTTGAGAGAAGTGTGCAGGCAATGGAAACCAGTCTTGATCTGTCTAAATCAGTTAAGCTATGCTCTTTCCTGTAATCAAAGAATTGGGGAAAATAAGCCAGAAGAGACCTGGAGAGGTTATCTTGTCCATCCAGGGCCAGGTCATTAAGCCCAAAGTGTTGCTGGCACACATTCATCTAGCCACTTATAACCTTTTCTTGGAAAGAGAGAAAGAGGAGAGAAAGAGAAGAGAAACACAGATGTGGTTACAAGGGCTATAAAAGTATGGCCAGTGCATATGAATTCAAAATAAGATTCATTATTAAGAGACCAGTGTGGCTGAGCTGAAAATCAAGAAGGGATTGTACCACAAGATGAATGCAGAAAAAAAGGAAGAGATCAGTTGAGTATAAACAGATTAATGTGCACAGTACTGCAGCAGGAAGCAATGAGAATCTGAGGACTGTAAATGCAAAGGGAAAATGCAGATTGTCTTCCTGTGGATTTGAGAACCAGCAAAAATTAAATGATGAACTGAAAGTCAGAGAAAAATGTATTCATGGGAACTTCTGGCTATGCAAGGCATCTGGTAGCTGAATATTACATTCAAGCATGAATCATCCTGCAGATTCCCTGCTTGCATAAAGGATAACTCAGAAAAGAGAAAATTTTACAAAAAGCAGTCCTTACTTTTGTGCTTACCAGTTGATACTTAGCACAATATTTTCACAGAAATTCAGGAGGACACCTCATCCATTTGCCTGCTCTGGGACAGGACCCAATCCTTAGCCAGCCCCTAGCACGTTCTTATATACCAGACATTGGGGATCGCCCAAACCCCACAGCCCCAGCCACTCACCTGTCCTTGCAGAAAGGGAATTTGGCCAAAAGCCAAATTCTTTACTGAAAGAACTTACTTCTTTACTAAAAATAAAGTCAGATATTTTTCTCATCTTGTCCTCAATAAAAATGGAGAATAGTTGGTCTCTGTGGCTGCCTTTTCCTGTCAGTGGGTGGGGGTAGTATTTGATAGTTGTCTTTTCCGAATTTCATCTCTTTCATTCCAGGGCTGCAAAATGGTTTCTCCCATTTAGCAACATCATTTTGAGTTCATACCCTGTTCTCCCCCGGGCTTGCTCCATCCTGGTTTCAGACACAAAGGTGGCTGTGCTGATGTTCCCTTTGCTCATGGAAAAACTGAGGACCTGCATGTTTCATGCTCTCCTACTCTGATGGAAAAACATTGATAGCTATTCTGAGAGGGATTTCCCAGCTGCCTGCTATGTGGGTATTTCTTCTGGACCCTCTTTTCCCTGTGGGACATTAGAGACACTAGAGGCAGGATATATCACATCCACAGCTTCTCTAGCTTTTACACCATTTACCCTTTCGCCAAAGAATAAAACAGTCTGGTTTGAGAGTATTTTTTCCAATCTAAAAGGGCTGTTTTGTAATCCTTATTCTTCTTCTGGTGCTCAGAAAGGATTATCCGATCAAGTATCTCTCTGGCTATGGAGGAACACGCCTAGATTGTCCTAACCTGCCTTTTTAAAGGCAGTGGTGATGCTTGTCCTGCTTCTGTCATTCACAAGGGAAGTGGTTCAAAAACTACATTCAGCACCTGAAGGTGAACTTCACCAGGCTTTAATGATTTGAGCACATTTGAGGAATCCAAATATTCTTTAAGTGGTTTTTGTTTCATTTCACCCATATTCCTACTTGTTCATTTTAATGGTGTTATGTATCTTGTTGCAATTTAGTTTTTTAGTGAAGACAGACAAAAAGGACACAGCTTTTCTGGCTTCTCTGGATGAGCTTTTGTTTGCTCGTTTTCTAGTTTAAATAACAGGCTTTCATTTTCCTTCCTCTTTTCTCCAATATTGACAGCATTTCTAACACCTTTTCTTATTGCCTTTTGTGTCCCCGTGCTAGCTGTAATTCATTTTGTGCCTTAGCTTTGCAGCCTCTATCGCTCTATGCTTGATCTGTTTGTTTCTACGTGTCTTCAGAAATGCCACCTTATTTCCATTTGTGGTACAATTCCTTCCTGATTTTCAGCCCAGCCGCACAGGTCTCCTTCTATCGGGTCTTATTCTGAATTCATTTGTATCTGAGGTGCTTGCAGATTTATTCTCTTTAACTTGCTCTTGCTGTTTGCCGTGAGTTACCATTTAGTACCAAACATTTGAATTCCTATTCTCCCTTTCTGTCTTGGAAAATCTTCTGGCAGCTAATGGCCTAAACATTTCTGCAGTGTATTTGACAAGTAATACGTTAATCCCACTGACTGATATGCTTTTTCATGCTGGTATTAGAAAAAAAAAAAGAAAATCATTTAGCTTATGTGATGCACAGCAGTGTGTGTATGTACACACTCAGGAAATAGAGCTGCAGGATGCTGAAAATATTAAGGCATCACATTGCAGCAGCGTGGGAGCCCTGCACAGGGGATAGTGAAACCATTTCTGTCTTCCTTTTGTATTACTCCTTTAATAACTTGGCTGCTGTGTTTGCTCTTCTCACCTGTGCAAGGCAGAATACCACAGGCTTCTACCGGGAGTTGTCTAGAGATACTTAGGGCAGAAAAAGATACCACCAGGGGGCTCAAAAATATTCCTGCTGCCTTGAACACAGGGTCAGACTTGAGGGACTCAAGAGAGCGTGCTAACCTGGTGTGCAGGAGACAGGACCGATGTGCACAAGTCTGTTCCTTGCACTGCCCCCAAAGTTGGGTGTACTTTTGAGTCACTCTTGCCCATCAAATGGGCTTAACAAACCCTAACAAACCCTGGAGGTTGTTTCTGGCACCTGAGAAGTGTGACCCAGGTGAAAAGCAAGGTGGTGTGAGTGTGCAAGTCACTGGGGAGGCTGGAGGTGAGGACCTGGTCTGTGGCAATACAGAGGAGGTACCAAAGTGTTGCTTTACTTCTGTTATAGGAGAAAAAGGGAATACGAAATGCTTAGACCTCCCTGGCCTGATCTGAAGTTTGGGCTTCATGTTTAGCTGCCTCACTGGCCCCATGTTTAGCTGCCAAGTTAGCAGGAGTGAAACAGGATCCCTGTGGATCTTCAGAGGAAGCAATGCCAGAGCACGTGAAGGAATGTGGAGAGTAATTATGCTTCCTCTGTGCACTCTGTCACATCTGAGTCCCTTATATAAATGTTCTCCATGTCTTGTTAGCAATAACTGCAGCCAGACTAAGGATATGTGGTGTGAGCAAAGGCCCCTCTCCTGGTTTGTCAACTGCAAACCTGGTTCCTGTGCTACCCAAGCGCTAGCAGCCACTCAGTACTGGAGCCAGGGATGAGTAGATGAAGACTCCTTCTACCAGCTATGGGTTCTGGGTGTGGTCTGTACTTTTGCCAATGAGAGAAGGGAGAAAGACTTGGGAAAAGTTCTTTGAACATTTGCCTTTTAAAGAAGCCAAATGTAAAGGGAAGAAAAAAAAGCCTCCACTGCACCGAGAATACTGCAGAGCCACAGCCACTGAGGATGGTTTATGGGAAGGTTGTGAATTTTGCTCTGTAATTGCAACTGGCACTGGAAGAATACTGATAAAGAGCTCCTATATTCCCATGGGAGGGGTTGGGGAGGAGGGACAATAGGATACCTGCAGGGAGCTGAGCCCACATAGCTGCAGAGGGAATCCACGGGCTCCCAGCACAGCCTAGGATGCATTTGCCACATAGAGAGCTCCTGGATAATAGGAAGTAGAGATGGGGCTTGGGGCTGCTCTTGTGTGCTGGCTGCGCCCTCCACATTAAACTCTCCTGTAGGGAAAAAGCAAAGTCATTCCAGGGAATTGGTGCAGGAGTGAAACCTGGGTCACTTCACTCCTGGGACAGCAAAGAAATGATTTAACACAGTGCAGGTGTCCATGACACCCAGTGTCCAAGGGTTTGACGTGATGTGCATTTTAGTAGTTATGGCTTGGGAGGGATGTGTGGCTTTTCGGTGGAATGAAATCCCTGCAGTCCCTGCAGAATAAACCTGTCCTTACTGCATTGGCAGGGAAGTGCACGCTCTGCTCCTAAATCCGCAGGCTGTAGGGGTAGCTGGGACCTGGGATTTTTATTCAGCTCACATCTGTTCAGCATACAGTGCTGTGCTGGGCTGGTGCACGTACAATAGCTGGGGGCACGCCAAGCAAATGGGAGGTCTGTGCCACAAAGTGCTGACAGCCCCAACCTGTGAATGATTTAGGCTACGTTTCCTGACTCTTCTTGAACTCTGGAGTTGTCTTTCCTGGTAGCATCTCCCTCTCCTTTGTGCCCTGGCTGCACAAATGTGCTCAATTAGGGTTAACTCAAACTGAATCAAACTTCATGCCTGAGGTTGGAAATCTTCCCAGTCAACTCACCACAGCCACATAGCATGGTGGGAGACAAGGCGAGAGGGGAGATGAACGCTTTTCAGAGAAACGAATCCAAGGAAACTTTGTTCACTTTTATTTCTGCAGGAGATGATCCCCCCAAAGGAGATTTCCCTGTTCAGAAAAAATCCCCGGTGAGTGTTACAGCTGGTTTCCTTTGCTTTGCTTTCTGCTCAGCTTGCTCTAAACATTGCAAGATCTCTCTGTTCTTTCCTCTGTTGTGCTCTGGCTAGAGACAAACACCCTTTCTTGCAGAGGGTTGAAATAAGCATTAACAACTCAAGGCAAAAATCCCTCCACTAACCTGATTAAGTTAAGAAAGGGCACATTAAAGGGAAAAATGAACTGTCTGAATCTTTGGGAAAAAGGGTAAAAGTTTTGATTGATGACTTTTTTCTGAATGCTACTTTCCTTGTTGAGTGTTTGACCCCTAAAAACTGTACACTGTATAGACTTTGGGAAGAACAGGGCTTGTATTGCACCTGCTTTGAGTTGAACTGTATAGACTTTGGGAAGAACAGGGCTTGCATTGCACCTGCTTTGAGTATGGTAATACTTGCTTTTAAAGCCTGCAGTCAGTCCTGTCATTAGCAAGCCAACTATTTAACTAACGAATTTAAGTGCTGTGCAGACATTAACTATTGGATACCCAGAGCTCCTGTGAAATATTAATCTTAGCCCTATTTTCCAACTAGTCAGCAAGGAGAGGTGAAAACAAACATCTCCCGTCCCTGGCACTTTAAACGACCTTTCTTTTTTCCAAAGAAACAGACTATCAACTTCCACAGTATCTTTAAGAGCTCCATAATCCTGCAGATCCCGGGCTTACAGTGGTAGCTAAGCACAGCAGACTATCTGTGTGCTCACGGATCCAGGCTTAGCCTCTTTGCTTTTGCTGGGGCTCTCTGCTGAGCAAGGTGCTCCTCCGCGAAAGCGAGCAAGCTGCGTCTGGCTCTCCTGCATGGATGAAAGCCGCCCACTTTTGGATGTCCAGGCAGGCCCCAGGCAGGTCAGTGATACAGCGGAGAGGATACATGAGGGTTTCTGCCTGTGCTGGTGCCATCTCATGACATACAAGCCTGATGGAAGTACCCCTGCTTGTAAGTCGTAGCTCAGTGTCTGGAAGCACTTACTCAGGGTGCTGGCTCAGGCGCCTGGGGAGGTTTAGCTGGGAAATCACCGCCTCCCGCTCTCCTTTCCCTGCTCGTCTGTAGGAGGTGCCCATCTCGGAGCAGGAGTGGCTGAAATGGGTCACTGCCAGGTTTTCTGTCACCGCAGGTCGCAGCGAGGCATGTGATACCTTAAACCACTGCAGCTAAATCCAGCAGGGCTTGTGCATCGGGTGCGGAGGGGTGAGTTAAGGCAGCAGGGTTCCCCACACCTGGCCAGCTGGGTTGGAACAGTCACGCTCTGCATCTCCATCAAATGTTGTTAAATCTCATGAGTACTGATAGCGAGGTCTGTGAAAGAGAAGAAGAAAAATATCCCTGTTATACAATTTTACTTCCAAGTTCAGAAAATGCTTCCAGGCACCCACAGGAAACATAATTTGCCTCTTCTGGCTTTTCTTCTTTATTATGAAAAATTTGTTGGAGAAAGGTATGTGTGTGTGTGTCTGTGTGTTTGTGCATTTACAGCTTATATATGCCACCATTTTTATGCAAGTCTAAAAGCAGGAGACCCCAGTACGGTTTCCAAGGGAGCCCACTCTGTCTTACGAGCCTTTTGCTGAGCATGGTGATTTCAGAGTAAATAAATGAAATGAATAATTACATATTTACTCTAGTAAAGCAAAGAGGCCAAGGGTTTCTTAATAAAATGGCAGCCCATAAATAGTGAGAGAAAAATATATATAAAAAAGGACAAAAATATTTGTCTTTAAAGAGGCTGGTTAAGTAGTGGAAAGCATTTGTTTGTTGTGTTTTGGTTATTTTCCAGACAGCCACTCTTTTCTCTTTTGTTGCTCTTCTATAGTGTTGAGCAAGACAGCATCATTAAGCTAGACCCTTCCAAACTTGATGCCGTTGCTTTGGGAATCCAAATAAGCTCAGGTCTCTTGGTGGTGAAATAAACCTCAATAAACACTTTTATTTTGGTATCTGTATTTGCATTCGAGACTCTGGGAGGGAAGAAATACAGGAATTCGTTATTTCTGACACGAGGCACAGAAATGCATGTGAAGAGTTCATCTCACTTCACTGGCCCATACTGTGGCTGTTTAAAACCCAAATATAAGTGCAGCTGTTAATATCACACTCTCCCCCACCCTGCCCTGTCCCCTGCATCCCTCCCCATGACCAGCCCCTCTCTTCCACTAATTGGCAGAGGCTGTGCAGTGCTGTGAAAACCTGTTTTCCCTGTTGCGAGGCAGTAGAGCTAAGTAGCTAGAAGCTGCTTAACTCGGACGGGGACCACAGTAGGGTAGCAAGAGGGATGGAGGCCCACGCAAGGTCATGCCAAGACTTATCTCTTGAAACGTATTTTACTTGGAAGCTGCTGATTTTTAGCTGGAATAAAGTCACTCAGTGAAAGAGTGGCCACTCTCAGACAGATTTGACAGTCCCATCACTGTTTCGTTTAGTTTTGATTAATAAATTGAGTTATCCACAGCTATGCCAACGTTCTTGGGGTACAAAGTGGGTGCTGTGCCTGAGGCAGTGCTGGACACAGGGCTGAGGCTCTGCCTCAGTGAATGTGGTCATGCAGTTCGGTGCAAGTGAGCTGCAGGGATTGAGGGCAGTTGTCATGCAGGAGGGAGCAGGTTCACACAGAAGCAGACAGCAGCTCCCCGGGGTCTACCAACTGCTGAGGCAAGGCCTGCTACTAGGAGAGAGAGCAGTTTGAGGGCAGGGTAGTAGCTTTATATGAAGTGTAGGAGAAAAGGCATCTGAAGGTGTTTTTGCATCTCCGTGCATTTTTGCATTGCAGCAGAGAGGTGGTAGGATCCTTCCACTGGAGTTCCTGGAACTGTGAGCATGGTGGGCTCCAGGCAGTCCCCGAATACCCATGGAGGTCCTTACTGGGCCCATGTCAGCCAGGCTGATTTCACTGGGGAATCTTAACCAAAGCAAGACAGGTGTGAGGTCTCCTCTCTTTTTTGAGTTCAACCCACAGGCCAGTCAAGCAGCAGTGAGCTCCTGGGTTTTGGCCTGGACTCCACCACCCACGAACTGTGGGCTATGTTTCTGGGCTGAAGGCTTTCACAGAACTGTTGCGTTCTTATTTGTCTCTTGCAGAAACTCTGTGGCTCCAACTACCCCCTAAGCATTGCCTTCATCGTGGTGAACGAGTTCTGCGAGCGCTTCTCCTACTATGGCATGAGAGGTATGTGACCTGGGTCTGGGAAGTGACTTTCCTGTCCTTGGCTTTCTATACACACAGGTCTGGTGTTCTAGGGCTGGGCTGTACATGGTGTTTTTCAAAGTAAATTAGTATTTGGGGATGCAGGTATGAATAGTGTGCCCTAACATTGACACGGTACCTGCTCTGAGCAGAAACTGGGACTAGAGAGCTCCAAATGTCTCTTCCAGTCTAAATTTTTATATGATTCTCTGACTCAAGCCTGGTTTTCCAGTGTGTGATGTCTTTCATAGTTGTGTGCAATCAGCATGTTTGGAAATTGAATCATACAGGTACCTAATTTGCAAATAGAAAATGTGCATAAACAGAACTACAGGTTATGGTAAGATAAGCTAGAAAATATATTTTCCAGCTAAACATAAATGTTTATGAGCAAAGAATGTCTGATACTCGTATATCTTATTTTAGCTTTTCCCGTGTCAGGGATTATGAGGAACGGGTCTGAAAGCACAAATCTTTCCACAGCAGTGCTCAGAGCTGCCAGACAAATCAGTGGTTTTCTTGCCACCGTGATGTAGTTTCCTGCTTACCTGCAGAGATGCACGTTAATTATCTGATGTGATCTGCTTTTTGTCTTTTAGCTGTCCTGACACTGTACTTCTTAAGCTTCTTCCACTGGGATGAGAATCTCTCCACCGCTGTGTACCATGCCTTTTCTGCGCTCTGTTATTTCACACCTATCATTGGAGCCATCATGGCAGACTCGTGGCTGGGGAAATACAAGTAAGTGAAGACATCTCTCTAATTCAGCCAGCGTACATCTACACCATGCAGCTGGTGCAAGGGCACTGCATGGGTGCTCCCAGTTTTAAGCTAGCTCAATGCAGCAAAGATACACTTACAAAGGTCACCCTTCTCTGTTTGCTCATGCTGTTCTGTGCTCCTCTTTCACCCAAGGACCAATAGGCAACAAAGTTGGAACAAATTAAATGTCACAAGCACACTTTTCCTCCCCTGCCCTTCCCTACCCACCTCGAGGAAGCTGAGGTCTAGGGTGATTAACTCTCAGCTTGCCAAGATCTGCTTCTGAGAAGGATTCAAAGATGGTGAGGAAGCGGTGTCATCCTCTAGATCTCGCAGTTTCAGATAAAATGTCACTAACTATACTATATTTACTTATGCTTTCACAGCATAGGGAATGTGTGAGCACACCCATTTTTACGCCAGAGAAACCTGTGTTCACTCAAATCATGTCCCTCAGCACATCACATAATCAGGTAAATGCTCCCCAAGTTAGTTAGGCAGTATTCCCTTCCACTGGTAAATTGTGGGGCCATCATCTGCATGGGAGCTGTGGTGAGCAGCTGGATATTGCACTTTCTTTTCTTGGCACTGTTAGTTCATTGTCTGAGGAGTATTGGCTGTCAGAGTGATGAAGTGCAGCTGAACCCTTCTCTCTAGGACTAAGCACATCTGGCAGAAGAGTCTCAACAGGAAAAAAACAGCTGCCCTATGCCTTTCCAGTAAAAAGTTCCTAAGGAGATATCAATATTCTTTTTTCCTTTGTGCTCAATTTTAGTCATTCTCTTGTCCCTTTGAATGAAAAAAACAACAGTGGCGGTTTAGTAACTTCATTATTTAAGGTCACCTAGCATTGTTCATTGGTATTTCACAGTATCTATCTTGCAGCATGATGTTGTGAGAAGGTAAATCCTTATGCAGACTTTTGTGATAAGGCAGGAGACTTTCCCTGGTGTAATCCCTATGACTGAACGGGAGGTGGCTTTTCCTGTAGGAGCTGGACCTCAGCCAATACTGAGGACAGGATAAAAGATTAGGGGGGCTTTTAGGAATGATCTGACGTGGCTCTAAATTAGCTGTTGCAGCCAGGGTTTGGGTGTGCCAAGGACCACGTCCGTACTCAAAGCTCACAGAGCTTCATTTAGCACCTCTCTCCTAACAAGTCCTTCCACTCCCTCTGTGTGTGTTTAGTCTGCACATAAATCTCTTAATTCTGAGGGTGGTAGAGGAACAGAATACACTCAAGAGCCTGATCCTCCTAGTCAGATTTTTTTCTTCTCCCTTACCAACACATGGGAGGCAGATAGATGAGCTCAATCCTTCAGAGGTACTTGCAACAGGGAAACCACACTCCTAATTCGGATGTGTTAGTCAGGTGGGTTGAATGTGGGCAACAGTCCCTATAGATGCCTTCTGGTCAAGAGATTCACTTAGGCACATGCTACAAAATGCCAGTTATTAGTAATCTGGAAACTGAGTTAGACCTGAACAGTGCTCTTCTATTTGCAGCCTTCCATGCATGACAAGACTGGAACATTTTTAGTTTATTCTGCTCAGCAACCTCTGCAAAGAAAGCGGGGGCTATCGCTCCTTAATCTGAACACATTTACCAATCTCTTTCTTCCAGTGCACTCAGTGTTGACACAAAAGAGTTGCAGCTGCCTGCTGTACCAGTGGTATGAACAAACCAGTTCCTTGTGTGTCTGCCAAGTAGACCTGCCGTATCAGGAAGCACAGGTGCACTCTGTTTTCGGATCGTACATCACCCAGCACCTTCAGTCACTGCTGTTTGCTTTCCTCATAGGACGATCATCTACCTGTCCATTGTGTATGTGGTTGGCCATCTGATAAAGTCAGTCGGTGCAATTCCATCCCTAGGCAACAAGGTGGTTCATGTGTAAGTAGCTGTTGAAAACGCAGCACTATCGTAGGTTGCAATGGTAGCTGGTTTACACAGGACTATAATTTGTTTCACCTCCATCAGGCCAGCAGTTTGGGGGCTGTACGTGGGTTGCTTTTATCAGGGAAGGGTTTGGGATATGCAAGTAAGAACAGAAGGGTGGGTCTAGAGTGTGTGTGCAGCAAAGAGAGTTGGAAAGCACCACAGAGACTCTGAGCCCTTTTGAGACAGCGACATCTGATAACCCCTCCCTGCTATACCATGCTACTGGAGCTAGGTCTCCTCCATCCATCTCCCTCACCAGGCTCATTCCTCCCTCACAGCTGCCCAGCTCAGCAAGGTTGCCCTGGGTGCATGGAAACACAAACCCAAAGATACATTTACTGGTGTGACAGAGGAAGATTCTGTCTCTTCCATAGGGTAGAACTGCTTTTGCCCCCTAGATTCTGAACTGATGGACTTATCAGAGTAGTTCCCCAGCTGGTGTCCCTGGAACCACCGAGCTGTTTTTGCCGAGGTGGTCACAGCTCTAAAAATACGCATGTGCAGGCAGGAGCACATCTCATTTACACAACAGTTTCCTTTTGTCCCAGACCTGGCTGTTCCTGTTACTCCTGTCCCCTACAGACTAAATCTGTCGGGCCAACAATGGTATTTTGAGAAGTACTAGCAGGTAGACAGCACCCAAGAATGAGCCTAATTGAAACAGTTTTTCTGTGCTTATCCAAACTGGAAGACTACAGGAAAAGGCTTTTTTTTTTTTTTCTTCTCCCTTCTTTTTTCTTTTCTTTTTCTCAATTGACCTCTGCAATCTTTTGTTCTTGTACAAGTGAGAATCCCACAGATTTTTGATCTCTAGTATGCCCATTGGGCCTCAGAACAGCAAGAAACTGACAAAAGCAGTTTGGTTAATTGACTGGTACTGAATGCGGAAATGAAGATAATTAATTTGGGTTTTGCACTTATCTGGCTCATCATCACTACCCATGTGCAAAAGACAATGATACCAGAGGAATCATGGTTGGGTGACACTAAAATGCTCTCATAAACCCTGGAAAGGTTCTGCAACGGTGATATTTTTGTTCTTGCATGAAGGGTCCTGTCTATGGTTGGTCTGTTTTTGATCGCCCTTGGAACGGGAGGTATCAAGCCCTGTGTCTCTGCATTTGGTGGGGACCAGTTTGAAGAGGAACATGTAAGATTTCTTTTTTTTCCTAAAATCTGCAGTATCTGCTTACTTTACAAGGATGTTTATGTGATCAAATCTCATTGTGCAAGAATAAGGGCCAGTTTGCTAGGAAAAGGTGTATTAAGATGTGATGTAGGAGGGTTTGCATAAAATTTGAGAGAATCTATCCAGATTCTCAGGAAAGAAACATGACAGCAGAACAGGACTGATATCAGAAAGGATAGGTCATAATTGCGTCAAATCATCTAAATGTTAATTGGATGTCGGAGTAGTTGGAAAATCCTGTGTCACATATTATGGAACTGTAGCCATTTCTGAACCAGCTTAACAGGGGCGATTATAATGCAAGCAATGGAATACAGCAAATGAAGGAGAAAATTGTATCACCAGCCTATGCTTCTTTGGGAATTTTCCCTCAAATCAGTCATGGTCTGTGGCTTAGATATTGTTCAGAAAAAAATAGTAGGAAATTCCAGTATTTTGAAAGTAGTGCTGATACCACATCTACCCTGAATGTTTTCTAGGTATTCCAGAATGGAAAGTTCTGAAGAGTTGGGAAAATGTTCCTTTTTAGCTCTGTTTATGCTCTGCATCCTGTGAATGTTAGTCCAGTTGCTTTGTGTTTTCGTTCTCTATCATGAGCACTTAGCTCCTCACCTGCACTAATCTCAAACTCCCAGCACAGTGGCTCAACCAGGGATAAGGTAGTGCTTAAAGAAGCGAAGCAGGTCAGGAAATACTAAGCCTCAGGCAAAATGCTAAATTTTCAGATTGACCTGAAGTAAAACACTTAGATTTATGTTGACTTAACACAAAAATAAAAAATTCAGGTTTCTTAATGACAGCGTTCAAATCAGCAACTTCTGTGCAATGCGTAAGTCCTCAGATATATAGAAGGCCACTGCTACAAGAAAGAAAATAAACATTGGGTGTTGGGGCCTTAGCGATACTGAATGAATACCAGGGTTTGTGAACCAAGGCCATGAGCTAAAACTAACGGATACAGTTGCAATTTAAGTTAGCAGAAAAGTAAGAAAATGCGGATGGGAAAATGCTGATAGCAAGAATAATACACATATAGCATCTTTCTAGACTAACCAATCACTTAAGGATTAAGGGCGCGTGGACAACGCGTGATACCCAATCAAGCTTGCTCTATCTTGCGTCCTCGGCGCGTGATCGCGTGAACAGGAGAACAGAAAGAATATTTAAGAACGCAGCCTGTTTAATAAAGTTGGAATTGAACTTGCATCAATTGGGTCTGCAATGAGTAGACTTAAATTCAAGGAGGATTATTTAGGGCTGGCAGCACGAAGAGTTTTCCAGAAATAGAACTAGAGAAGTAGTGGAAAAGATTAGGACCTTTGGGAGATGGAAATTCCCATCACTAGAGGCGTTGAAGAAGGACATTAGACTAATGGTCTGTCAGGAAAGGCACTGGTGGAGTTGGATAGGTGATGGCTCCTTGGCCTTGGACAAGAGATGTGACCCCCGTAGAGCAGTCTGCACTTTGTCTTTTGCAATGCCCTAGCACGTAGTCAGCATTTAATAAATGAATAATATAGACTAGAATGTTTATCTCAAAATTTTGGGAAGACTTGTGCTTTCTGCACGTGAACTGTGTGATGCTGAAGTGATGAAGCTTATAGTTAGTACGGAGTAACAAAACAAGATGTTTCACAGTCACTTGTTCAAAGCAGATCCTTCTGCGGGCATGTCCACCCTGTGCTGTCAGTTGGACCTGGTGCTTTAGAGGATGCTGCAGAAGAGGGAGCAGCAATTATCTGGTGGTCACCAGCCTCCCCAGTTGGCACAACTCTGACCAAAACCAGTCTGGCCGTGCAGCATACGTGCTCTGGGAGTACAGTGTGTGCATACTAGCATGTGGGCATCCCAGCTTGCAGCGCCAATAGCTGTCCCAAAAGGATTCTAAGAGGTGTTACAGCAGCGTTTTCAGAAGTGCTACTTCTATGAATATTAATGATTAATAATGTTTATCCAGCATCTTTCAATTACCACCTAATTACAGTATGATAATATGTACCACTTATCTTCAGAGTGTTTTATAGACTTCAGCTAATGAATCTCAGCACCTCAGCCAGGCACATACATATTATTATCCCAAACTTGCAACCACAAGTGAGTTACAGAGAAAAACCTGAATTGCCTGTGGTTGTGTGGGCCTGTACCCATTCTCCAGCATTCAGACTACACCTCTCCAAAAAATTTATCAAATACTAAGGCTTAAACGTTCACCTGTGTGTTGCCTTCAAGAAAAACTAATTTAGAGAAAGAAAACTGTAAAAAGCCTTCTGATAAGGACAATGCGTTCTGCTCTATTAATTCTTTACAGAATAGAAAGTTTTGTATTTTACCATTTTAAAATGACTTGGCCTTTCAGAAGAAAAAGGTGTTTTATGCTATGTGATAGGAAATTTAAGTCTTGAAAATTGGAATGAGAAGTTTTGATTTTGTAAGGAATGAAAGGTTTGGGGCCAACCAGAATATTTCTCTCCTTCGGAGTGCTGTTTGACAGGACTTAACGTTTTTCATCTTCCACTCCAGGTAGGATGAAATAAGATTTAAAAATTCCAAATTAAATGAAGCATTTGATTCCCCCTTAGTTTTCAGGACACCAATAAGCTTCAGCTGACCCTTAAGTGCACAGGCTTAGTTGTTCCATCTGGAAACTAGGGATGTGGTAGTTCTGTATATAAAATGAATAAATAAATTGCCCCTGCTATTCCCATGTAGAGATAAATTTATGTTTTGAGGTAAATGCACACCATTGACCTGGTTATCTTTTAAGTACTTTATGAGTGTAATAGTATTGGATCTGCTACTTTGAGGACAGGACTACTAGAAACAGTGAGGGAGACTGTTTCAGCAGGAGGTCAGACAGGGAAAGTAGATTTATCTGCAGGAGATTTCCAAGCATCTTTGTCTATGGGATTAGGAGTCCAAGCTAAAAATGCCTGAACTAAACGATATTTATGATATGCTATATGAATGCGAAGGCTGCTGTGCATATTAATTAAGGATCAAAGCTGCTTTCAAACAGTGTGATATGGTGTTTAAGGTACTAAATAGCTCTCTCTTTGTTTCTTTATTTTCTGGTTGCCAAGGAGATCAGGATTATCATGTACAGTACTTTTTCTCAAATTAGCTAATCCAAATCATGTTGTTAATGTATGTCTGCTCTAAAGATTAAGAAAATAGGGAGGGAATTCTTTTTTTCCAATCAGTGTAATTTGCAAGCTGCTGGGTCATTATTTTTGTACACACTTCTGCTTTTCTCTGGCCATTTTTTTCCATGATTGAAATTTGAAAGTGTGTGAAACAAGATGCCCCAAATTCTTTATGCATCACTACTCTCTTCTCTTACCAGCACATTTTTATTGGTAATTGTTGCTCTAGACTTTGTCATGTTGAGTGCTGCGTGCTTGAGTTTTCCTCAGCTCTCAGAAATTCTGAGTCGCTGGGATAC
Organism: Calidris pugnax; assembly: GCF_001431845.1. Taxonomy (NCBI): domain Eukaryota; kingdom Metazoa; phylum Chordata; class Aves; order Charadriiformes; family Scolopacidae; genus Calidris; species Calidris pugnax. Next base: position 4,160,861 of record NW_015090770.1, on the reverse strand, counting down.
AAAGGGTTAGAGATATGGCATGAGAATTTGACTAGAAGAGGGCAGGACTGTGAGGACTCCACTGCACCACCCATGTCAAGCCATGACAGAGCTACTCTGGGAGGACAGATCACTGAGGCTGCTCATTTCTCTAGATTTCCTCTTGATTACAAATAACTAGTTACAAAGGTAGCAGGAAGAAGAAACTATACTTTTACTATCTTATCAGTAGAAAGTTCCAGGTAATCAAAAACACTGGTGAGGATAGAAATGGAATATAAGAGGTAGTAAGATCCAGTGCTGTTTGCTATTAACCATGGGAACATACTATAGAAATGGTTATTATAAGGCTTACAAATCCTTTGATCCATGATAAATCGTTTATGAATAATGTATGGACCAGATTGCCTGGGACACGCTAGGAAATGAAATTGTGGAAGAGCCAAAAGCTCAAGTTGATGGGGTCTTCATAACTGTGCTGGGGCAAGGCAAAAAGCCCTTAATCCAAGCAAGGGGACCCCTGGAATCCTCGGTGGGTGGCACTGGGAAGTGATGGGGCTCTCATCCACACCTTCCCAGTGCCCGTTTCACCTGGGACATAAAGAGAAGCCCTCCCACACCTCCCACCTGCCCACCTTCCCTGCAGTAATCCCCTGTGATAGGAGGCTTCTTTCCAAAGGAAGCTGCAATATTTCCTGTTGGCCGCACCATCAGTCATCAGAAGTTTTGTTACATTTTTGGATCCCAGGCTTCATTCCTTAAGAATTGTTCTCTTTTAGCTGCCTGCAATTTTTCACATTTTCTCCCGTTTCCTAGCCTTGTGTATGTTGTTGTCTCGGGGCGCAGAAGGAAGCAGGACATATTAGAAGGAGAGGGGACAGAACCAGGCCCCTGAGGAGCTTTCTCACACTCAGCTAAGTTAAAGCTTCGCATGCAAATGATTCTCAAGTCATGGACACGTGGCTCAAGGGGCTGTCTGCCAGGCACCGAGCCATGTTCCAAGCAACTTGCCTAATAAAGTGCCAGGTGGGAGCAAAGCCTGGATTCATATGGAATATATTGACTACCTGGGCCAGGGCCATCTTTTTTAAAAGATGCTTCTTTCCCTGACTCAGGTGTCCCATAGCTGGTGGGACAGATGAACATGGGGTAGGTCAGGTAGCCTGCTCTTCCTTCTCCACTCTCCTGGCACACCCAGGCACGGGGAGGAGGTTTAGCACCGTGTGTGCGTGTGCCACTGTGCATGTAGGTCTCTCTCACAAGCAAGAAGAGACTGCTCTTGGTTGAACGCCCTCACACATTACTCCTGCAAAAAGAACCAAACTCTGCATCAAGTTCTTGATTCCTTCCAAATTATGAATTATACAGGAGGAAAGAAAATCAACAGGAATCCGTTGACTATACGAACTATAATATGTTACAACATTAGTTTAATTCTGAATTGTTTCTCTTAGAGTTCATCCCTCCCTCAGGCTCTTGAATTTGCTCCCATAGATTTAATTTACCCTATCAGTTTAAGGTTGACTGGCCTCAGTTTGGTAATCTCCTGTGTGGTGGATACATCTAATTTGCTGGCACTCTCTCATCTGTGCTGTCATTACCAGCTCCTCAAAATACACAGGTTTCTTTTTCTATTTCTACACAGGAGAGGAGGGAAAAAAAACAAACAAAAAAGAGTTCAGACATGGGAAGAAATTATGAGCTCGTCAAACTGTGCCAAATTGGATTGAATTAGGTGACAGAGGATCTGAATCATGCTATTTGTTCTGAATAAGTAAACGCTGTCCCCCCTTCTTCTAGTCTCACAACACTCTCAAAGCAGTGGCTTTTCCTCTGAAATGCCAAAAACCCCCAAAGCGCTTCTCAAGTAACGTGAGCTGATTTGTGTGAGCATTTACCATCACCTGAATGCAAGCATGTTTGCTTAACATTTTATGCGCTATGTGTCAATATTTACCCAGCCTTCCTAACAAGAGAATTGATAGTGTTCAATCTGCAAGCCCAATGCTGTGCATTAGCCGTGACATTGATATTGTCTTCTCTTGTTTTAGACCTCGGAGAGAAACAAGTTTTTTTCCATCTTCTATTTATCCATTAATGCTGGAAGTTTGATCTCCACGTTTGTAACTCCTGTATTAAGAGGTCAGTGTTGATTTAGAATAAGACAATAAATTAGCTGCCCTCTGACTACTCTGCTGTGCATAGTTAGGCTTTTATGACAACTGAATGGCAGAAATTATATTATCTGTGGAGTGGCCAGTGTATTGCATTTACGCCTTGTTAATCCTGCCGGAGCAGCGTAACAGATTTATAGTACTAGCAGACAAGTCACTGAAACTATATTCCTGGTTGTATTTCAAAGCCAGCCTGAACTGTAGAATTAAAATATGAAAGGTGGAAGGACCTATATGATCATCTAATCCTCCCCATTGCCATTGAAGGATTATTGTCCTGTCTTGCCTGCAGGTAACCTGTGGATGGGAACTGATCTCTGCTGTCCTGTGCAGGTGTCAGGGCTGAAAAACTCAGTAGGGCTGGTTTTGAAGTCCTACCTTCTCCCTCCCACAGGGTGCTGCTGACTTCTGGAGGGCTCTGTCCTGGCACCCAGGCGTGTCTGCGTGGGTCTGCTTGCAAGATTGCAGCCCTGAGCAACTCGCCTTGAAGACAAAGCACAGGCCTATGCCCCATTTAAGACCTACTTTATATTCTAGCCAGCTTGCACAACCCTTTTGAGTCCCTGAGTCTTGCTGCACTTACTTCATTGTATCGCAGCGCCTAGAATCCAAGGGGATTGGCACGCTCTAAATACAGACACAGAGGCAGAGCAGCAGGCTGTAGGCGATGGGGATGGGGACAGGGACAAGGTAGGCTTCACACTTAGTAGCAATATTTTTCATTCCATCCCATGGCCTCTAGGAAGCTTTCTTTGTTCAGAGATATTATTTTAACAGGCCATTTCACAAGGCTTTGGACAATTGTCCATGAACCCGGGCAAAGACAAATGCTGTATCACTTGTTCTTTTTCTCACTGGTGTCCCCAGGTCAGCATTCTGTTGGGAAGGGGCTTTTGCTCAGAGCAGTCAGTGGGCAGATGAAAACCCAGTCCCCTTCGAACATCAAAACCTGTGCCAATCTAGCCTAGCAATAAAGTAGTTGCAACATGGAAATGAAGTGGAGAGGATGGGGAAAGAGTAAAATTTCTGCTAAGTGTGAAAGCTTTTCTTGGAAGAGCAAGAAGTGCAGTTCATAGACATTTGGCAGAAATGTAGAATATATACTTTTAGGTGGAGAAATCCAACTCAACTTTGCATGTCAAAAGTTCAGTATGCCCACAATGTGTCACTGACAGCTTTGTTGGATTTCGGCTGAATTTGCTGAAAATAAATAAATAAGTACTACGCACACACAGAGCTATTCAGCTGCCCGTGACTGCCCAGGGACAATAAACAGGAACAAGCGAAGGCTTCATGTGTTGGTTTCTTGTTAACTATGTTGGCTTACTTTAGCCATTTTGTTATTGTTCCATGTAAGAATGCAGTAACCTGCAGCCACTGGCACACAAACACAGACCCCACTGCTGGCTTCTTGTTTGCAACTGGGCTAGAAGCCATGGGTTGTGAGAACTGACCTGGTCCAAGGGGCACAGGCTTTCAGTGAACCATAGCTCAGGTCAATCAAAGCCGTGCTGTAACAAACCTGGCTTCCTGATGGGTTACTGCAAGACCTGACATTTGGAGCAAGCTGCCTCTAGTGAGAGTGCAAAGGTGGCGAGAAAGGGAACCGGGTTGTTGAAACTAATCCTGTGCTCCCACTTATTTAGTAGGGGTATTGGCTTCCACTTTACGTAGCTATGAAATCAGATTCAGGTTTTAAGCTCAGTAACTCATGCAGCTGACACAAATAATGTGGAAACAGTACTGTTTTTTTAGATCTAGGCAAATACAGAAAGGCTTCAGGTTATTTTAAATGTTGTGGGTTTTTTCCAAATTACAGTTCCCGCTGTTGCTGTCTACCTATTTGTCTGCCCCCTCCCTTCTACTGTTCTCATCAATATCCCATTATCAACTGCTTTTGCTGGCAGACACTAACCCTGCTTCCAAATTGTCTTCATCAAGGGAGGACAACTGTTTCAAGGAGATTCAATTCACAGTGTCAAGCACCAGCAAAGAAGATTTAAAGCCAGGGGAAGTGACTGATTTAGGGGAAGCAAATCAAAGGCCCCGGTAACATCAGTCTGACTGTAATGAGGTGCTTTTATTTCTGACTACTTTTTCAGGGGATGTGAAATGTTTTGGAGAGGATTGTTATGCACTGGCTTTTGGTGTCCCGGCAGCATTGATGGTGTTGGCGCTTGGTGAGTGGAAACAACAACGCTTGTAATAGGAGTTACCATTTTTGAGTGCATAGATAGATGAGAAAATAGACAAAATTACTTGCTTTGGATGGATACTACAATGGAAATTCAAAGGTTCGAGATCATCCAACAATTCCACAGTTCAGAACAGCAAGAAAAAATCACTATTTCACTTAGTGGTGGGCAGACCATGGTTTTACTGCAATCCTTTATCATGATACTGATGAGAGGGTGGTCTGGTGGATGTTTCAAAACACAATTGCCTCGCTCTATAAAGCAAAGGGAGGTGCCAAAGTGATTCTCCTGATGACTTGCAGCTTTGCCTGTGAGAAGGTTTGGCCTTTGAACTGCAATCTGAGCAGTCCTCAAAATTCTGCAGTTTAGAGAAGAGAAGCTTAGCATGCCACATCTAACCTTTCCACAGGCTCTTTACAGCTTGGTACCATCTTTAATGGCTCAGACTTTTGCTTCAGAGTCTGTGCGCCACACAGAAATGGCAGAAGGAGCTGAATGAGATGTTACTTTATTCTGAGCTGTCTCACTTTGTTTGGCTGAAGTAATTCCCACAATTACAGTGACAGCTTATTATTATGTTGCAATAAAAAGCCCTTATTGTCCAAGTGTAAGGAGGCAGCCACAATCACCCTACTTCCAAAAGCTTGCATCTTAGTCCCATTAATGTACTTGTCAAGATTTCTTATTCAACCCTTATAAAATACTCAGTAATTTCCACGTTCATACAGTTACTCCTTGGTAGCCAATACAGAGGACACCCCATTAGCTTTAGTTTCACAGTTGCAAGCTGCTGAGGGGAGCAGTCCCCTTACTATGCTGCATTTGAGAGGTTTTCACACAGCATGGGGTGACTTCTCATTCAGCTTGTTAGCTTAATTGAGAGACCAAGCAATTGTGTGATTTCCCCACAGCATCGGTGTCTTGAAAAGTTTGTCCCCCAGAGAATGTGTATGTCCCTCTCTCCCCTCGAACTTCCATCAGAGAGAAGAATCGGGACACTGGAGAAATGTCATCAGGCCACAGCTAACATTACAGCCATTATTTTCAAAAAAGTGCATGGTCACGGGTCTTAGAAGCTTGTTTTTTCCCCTGTGGCCTCTTCCTATCAGTTTAAGGCAGCACAGGCTCCTCTGTGCATCATTGTGTGATGAATGCTTCTAGCAGGGTAGTAGCTGCCCAGGGGGAAAAGGACATGTAAATATTGCAGTTTTGGTGAGGGCATCAATCGAAATGTGTTTTTAGCTAGTGTCCTGCTGCCAGATTCCACAGCCTGCCCGGCAAAGCAGCTCTGTGTTCTTTTGTAACACGCTAAAATGCTCTTGGAAGTGATATATTTGACTATGTGAGCAGCATGTAGAACCGGAGAAAATACTCTTTCAGCCATCACTGGCTCTTTCTTGGTGATGATGGAAAGCAAGGAAAGATTTAGAGACAGAATGGAAATCTTATAGGGCAAGATTTTCTGGGCTGCTTCAGTTTCTGAAAGATGGGGAAAGATTGATACTATTTAATTCCAAATGCCAAACCTAATGCAGGAACCTCAGTTCCTAAAGGAGTCAATAGCATCACCAGAAGGTGTTCCAGCAAACCTAATGAATCACATTTTAGAGGCACGAACACATCCAAGGAAAGATGCTAAAAATGAGGTAGTGCAACTACCCACTCCGGGTGACTTTGCACATGTGTATTTCAGTGCAGCTCACCTAAACTGACTTCCGAGTTCTCTCTGACAGTTCTGCAAGTCAGAACTGAACACAAATGGTCAGAAAAGAGAAATAGTGAGTTCCCTGCGATGTCCCAGGCCTCCTGTGTTAGGACAGAGGTGCCTGTATTTCTCCACTGGCTGTGGACTGACCGAGACAATTGGGTAGTTTAAAGCGTCAAGGTTGGTTTGTTATATGGATTTCATGCTCAGCTTTTATTGTGCTTCTCCCTGCTAGCATCTTTGGAAATTGCAATGTGCTCAGGGCTCTCAAAGAGCAGAACAAATGATATGTAATCAGATAGCCCCCTCTCTGACAGGATTTTGAAGCCTCGGTCCAATATTCTTTGTGCTTTGAGCAGGGAAAACCAAGACAAAACACTATCTTAAATTGCATATCCCTTAGTGGAAACCAAAATGGAGGTAATTTCTGTCAACACCAGTTGTGTGATGCAATGACCTTCATGGCAGTTTGCATCAAAACGTGTGTGAGAGGCAAGTACACAGAGCCCGTGTTGGGTCTGGATTAATCCTCCCATGGTTGCAATGACTCAGGGTTGATTTCCAGCATCAGGCACAGAAATTCAATGCGAATTGTATTTTAAGGTTAGCATACAAAAAGCAGAGATGAGGAAAATTTCAAAGCTTTGATTCCCAGCATGAATAAGATGTGTGGGTACCTGTTGTGCCTGACCAGATCATTAGAAGATGACAGTGACTTCCTAGGGATCACACTGCTTCTTGTAGGATGTTGCATTTTCTCCTATCTGAAGGCATTAAGAGAGTCCTATATATTTATTTTGTTAAAAGTGCAATCCTGTAAGCCCCAAGGGCAGAGGATTTCTGTTGAATACGGGGGTGGGTGATCCTTCCCAGAAGCCAATGCAGGACTGAGCCTCATTCGTGGGAAATCTCATTTGGAATATAATATTTTTCAGTTGTGTTCATTGCTGGAAGTGGATTGTACAGAAAAACGCCACCACAAGGGAACATCTTACTTGAAGTGTGCAAATGCATTGGTGTAAGTGTTTGCTGTTCTCTTTTTTTTCATGTATGACTCCGAGGTTGCAAGTCAGAAAAGTGCAGAGGGAAAGGGGAGGTGACATTTGGAGTTCTTTTGTATGCTGTTCCTGGATATCTTGCTGATGAGCTGGAAGGAATAAGAAACACATTTAGGTCCTAGTTTACTCTTTGAACATTTCAATTGTTTTTCCTTGGCTTCATGTTCAGTTCATGTCAGTAGAACCACTAGTGGCAGATGCTAGTGGAGACTGAGCTGAAGGGAAAATTCAGAAACTCACAGAAATTCAGATAGATGACTCAATTTTTTTTCAGCTGAATAGTTTTACTGAAGTTTATCAGTTCAGCAGACAGTAATAGTACACATTCATATTATGCACATTCAGCATGTTCATGTAAATGCAAGAGACACCTGCTGAAGTTGCATTATAGCGTTATCAATTATTTTTCATAGTGTGTGAGCTGAATATAGTATATGAAAAAATACTCTCTTATTATACTCTCTTATAGGTGGATAATGATGTTTCTTTTTCAGGAAGCTGCTGTGTAACAGCAGACGTTTTCTTTTTACCTAGGTCATTCCTAGTGACAGATTTACCTTGGGGAAACAGGCAAGATCTTAAGGATAATATTTCTAAGTGAGGGCTGCCACTCTTTTTGCCAGGGTGGCTGTGTTCAGTGTGTTCAATGACTGGAGCACACAGCGTAAATAAACAAGTTGGTGTCACTGATTTCTCCTCCAGTGAGAAACCAACTTGCAAGCTGGTCTAGGAGTGAATGAGAAGTGGGCTGCACCGGTAATATGCTAAGAAAGGTCTCCAGAACAAGAAGGGACTGAGAGTTCTGATTTTGACATTGCTTTGTGTAACAAGACATTTCCTCCCAGGCACAGTGGTCACTTTAAGAGGTGCTTTTTGGAAGAGAACTGAAGAAATTATGTTTAAAGCTTTATCACGTAGTAGGTTTCAGATCAAACATGGAACAATCTTTGGGGGCTTGTGTCACATTTGTCTCTGAAAAACAAGCTCAAGAGGTAGTTCATTCCCACATCGTACCTTTAATCAACCAATGTCACAGAAACTTCCCTGCAGAGAATTGGTCATAAAGCATCCAATCTGAGACTTTGCAGGTGTTCAACAAACCCCTGCAATTTTCTGCTGCTGTTTACATTTTGGGGTGGGGAGGGTGGCCTTGTGTTGGGAGTATGACAAGGGCAGGGACTCCATGAGGGAGTAAAGTTACTTGTTTTTCTCCCTAGTTTGCTATTAAAAACCGGCTGAAAAACCGCTCCCGTGAGATTCCAAAGAGAGATCACTGGCTGGACTGGGCATCAGAAAAATATTCGGTAGGTGATGCTCTACCTGGCAAATTTGGAGGGGAAGGGAGGAAACAGCCAGACATACAGGGGAGACAGTAAGACTGGCCTGACCACACCACGGCTCACATGCACCGGGCTCTCATTTGCCCTCTCCCTTCCCACATCTGTACTCTCCTGACCCTTAATGGACAGTTTAGGTGCTGCACTGAAGTGGAGAAATGCAAATATGTCCAATATGATGAATAAGTGCAACGAATAACTGCCATGCAGAAAGAAACAGGAGCTCCCATGCTTTGTGACTTGAACCACCCCCTGGCTTCTCACTCCCATCTTACCTTTTTGCCTGTTCCCTTTATAGAAGCAGCTGATTGGGGAGGTTAAAATGGTGACACGCGTTCTCTTCCTCTTCATACCGCTGCCAATGTTCTGGGCCCTGTTTGATCAGCAGGTACAGTACAGCGCGTTGCAGGTCTGCCTACCAGCCTGGCTTTGCACCCTTGTCTTTCCAGGCTAACACCAAAGCATCCTGGGGATGCAGAGTGCCACGCTCCTCCCAGGTATCCAGGGGCTTGCTAAGGCAATGCCCACCATCACTGCTGACCATCCCTTCGCAGTCCTGCCAAGTGTCTGACACAGGAGGGTGATGTGGAAGAATGTGCCCTGCCTACTGGCAGGTGTTACAGGGAAGGAAAGGAATAAATGGGAAATAAGACCTCCAGCGCTGTCTTCTTCTCTGTGCCCATGTTTTCTAGTACCATAGGTCATCTTGATTCTATGATCTTGAAGGCTTTACAGCTGTCTGTTTTCTCCTTAGGGATCCAGGTGGACTTTGCAAGCCACAAAAATGAATCCTGATTTTGTAAGTACTTAATGTCACCAGGGCTGGTAAGACTAGTAGTAACATCACTGCTCTTGCTTTTTAACCGGAGTCTGGCAGTACTAAGAGCATCTGCTTGATGAGTCTGGGTGAGTTGCACTTTTGGTGATTAGAAGTGAGAGGCTCTGTGCAGCCATGTTCAGTTCATCACAGCACATCTTGGCAAGGAGTGAGGGCTGGGGAGCCATCAGCAGCCTGCAAAGTCAGGAGTGCTGGCCTACTGGCAACCGGTCGCTCCGTGACCTTGAGCAGGTAGGGTTTCCAGCCTGCTTACCCCCACTGAAGACAGAGAAAGTTCACACAGCCCTTGTAAGGTTTAACTAGAGCTATTGTAGTTGTATATTTCTGCTCTGGCTTACTTGGTGATACATTAACAAAGCCTCTCAAAACCAGCAGGAATGTTGTGTATAGGGTAGAGAGGTGGTGAGGATTAATTACTTGGTAGCTGTACAGTTCTTCAAAGATGTGAAAGGCAAATGTGGAGGGTGCAGTGGCAGATAGATGTAGATCAACTATCTGCCTAAAGTTGCCACAATACGGGGCTGTTTTCCAGACATATGTTTTAGCAGGCCATCTAGATCTTACATATGGGTGCTCCTATGAGAAATTAGGATTGTAAATGGCCATTTTCTGGTTTAAAATTGACTTAAAGCCCAAAATTTGAGCCAGTAGAGACAGACAGCCATTCCAGATTCGACTCAGAACAAATATGGCAGACAGGAGACAAATCCCCACAACACTTTCTTGGGAAAATATTATTTCCTTCCTAATTTTCCCCCTGTTCTCTTTGTCTTAATTTCAAATAAAAAGCATTGTGTGAAATTCAAACACCAGCCTCTCCCTGGAGACAGCTCATTGGTCCCTTTTAGGAACTGGGATGCTCCCGTTCATCCCTGATAATCTTGTCAAATTGTGGAGGCTGGGTCCAGTGATGCGAGGGTGAGGCACCTCTTTATAGCCTTGAGGACTCTTGGCTCATGCCAAGAAGTCACAGTTGAACACTTCATCAAAGCCCATTTGGTGCCCTGGGCAGATGGAAGGAAGAAAGAGGTGTTTATGCAGCCCACTGGCTAAGGGATGGTCTTTTGTTATCCTTTTGGGGTGCTTGGGAGAAATTCCAACAGATCTCAGAGGGTCCTGAAGCTTGAGAGCACTTGCAGGATTTGGGCTTTTCCCATTACAGAAGCAAGGAGAGAGGAAGCTCCGAGTCCAAATCCCAGCTGGGACACTAACATGGCCATTCCTCACTACTCAGCTAGTTCATGGCTCAGCCACTCTGAAAGATGGGTCTCAGTATCTGTCATAGGCTGGGTCCCAGCTGCCATATATCAAGGTCTATATTGCAATATATCTGTATATTGCAGCTTCCTTCTGCAAAATGATTCTCATCAAACACTGTGTCCTTATATGACAAGTGTCAAGAGCACAATATCAGCTGCTAAAACCAACATAAAGCATTTGAGGAAACCACCTTTGCTGCTAAGTCAAACTGTACTGGTTGCTGATTTGCCATATATGCTATTACATTATAGTGTTTATGAATCACTTGGAATATCTTTTTGTTTCAGGGAATATATGTCCTTCAGCCTGACCAAATGCAGGTAAAAGATACTATAGGGTGGGAAATAACCCTTAGAAATTTATTTTATTTGTCATTTTTATTTTTCTCATGGGACCAGAGGCTTTTCACTGCTCCTTTTGAAGTCCTGCTGACTGCTGTAGTGTGGACTCTGCCTTATTGCTCACTAGCTGTTTTCAAAGCTTAGTTTGGGGTTAGATGACCCCAAGGATTGTCCTAACATGGAGGTTGAATCCTGAAGAATAGTGCAAAGGTGTGGGGAGACATGTCACTGTAATAGTTCTTGAACTACTGCTGGCATGTGGAGAATACAAGCTGTGTCTCCTTTTAACATGCCCCTGCTCTGGGGTGAGCATTGTACCTGAAATATGTTTCCTTCCTTACTTCCTGCAGGGCAGATGAAAATGTGAAGGTTCCAAGACGGTGACGTGTTGTCACAATTGATTTCAATTCTTACACTGAACAGCTCTGGAGAAATTCAAAGCCGTTCTGTTCCCTGAAATCTTCCTTCAAAGCTGAAACAGCATCTCTCTCTGCTTGTTCTCCATCACACTCTATTTTCTTGCTCTGCCAGTGCTGGCTGGCAGACAAGCTCAGGTCCTCCCAGGAGAAATGTAGTTCCAGGGGGATTACCAAGCTGCATGGAAGTGCGAGAAATTGCCAATCTCACAGAATAGTGCCTGTTCCTCTAGGATTTTGCCGAAGTCCCAAGATGTTTCCATTATTGCTGATTTGTTGTAAGGTCCTACTGCAGCACCAGAGGTCACCTGCTTCTATTGTCAGTGGGTTTTGTACTTTTTGAAAACATAATGTTTCAGCTCTCCAGGAAATTGGGCCAGTGATGCTTGCTTACCTCTTGGAGGGGAGGATATGAACAAAATGTATTCGTGCCTGTGAAAACTAAATAGCAGAAACTGTTGGAGTGCAAACTATGATTATATTTTAAAAGGAGGTTTTTAAGTGTTTGTTCATGTCCTTTCTGTAATGGAATTATTTCTGGAGGACAGTGCTTTATGAGTTTAATTACTGAAAGTTGCTTTCTAGTCACTAAACTCACATTCTTTTGTATTGCAGTTCTTAAATCCACTTCTTATTCTTGTCTTCATCCCAGTTTTTGACCTTGGGCTCTACCCCCTGATAAACATGTGCAAATTTAATTTCACGTAAGTACTTGGGGACAATGCAGATGCCTCCGTTCTTATTCTTTTGCAGCAAGTGTGCAGAATAGCTTTTAAGGAGAAGAAATACAAATTTCCATTCACCCTTCCCAGTATTGCTTCTACTTCAGCCTCAATAGGCGGCGTTATCCTCTTCCATAGGCCCTGGAAATTCTAGAGGGGAAAATGTAGTGATGTTGGATTCTGCTTTGTAGAGATTTTTCCTGAAAGCAGATATGAACAATCCCCCTTTGAATGTGATCAACATGTTCTTCACTTTATCTCATTTATCACCCCTAAGTAAATCCCTCCCTGAAAGGTCCCTGTGGGGCCAAATTCACTGTCCCATGTGGGCTACATGTGATGTTACAAAAGTGGATTCCACACTAGAATCTGAACCAATGAGTATATAAGGGAATTTCTGTATGGCCCAAACACTTTATTCCAGGTGTATGTTAGCAGATGTGCAGTGTAATAAGAGCAGACCTCCAGGTTGGTTCTGAGACCTTTAGGCATTTTTGGGGATTTTACTTCAGAGTATCTGTAGTCTGCCTCTATGGACTGATGGCCTTCAGCAGTGGGATTATGTTATGTGCACTCATGGAGTGCCTCTGCCAGTGCAGTTTCAGCTGAAAGGAACCCAGTTTCCATGCTCCAGCACCAATTCTCAATGTGAACCACAGTTTGGGAAGAGAGGATGAGTGGGAGATTGACTTAAAAATCATGTTCCTAATCCAAGCTAAAATGCTGGATAGACAAAACCACATTACTTGGGGATGGAAGGAGCCTCATAAGCCTACCCCTTCACCCTGCTGATCCTCTACCATCATGCTGAATTACTTGCACCTAAAGACATATCAAAGACATTGGCCAGCCCTGTGATGGTGCCCTTTGGAGGACACAACAGATGTGCTTCTCCGTGCTACCTCAGTGTGAGTCCATGCCCTGGACTGAGCCCCGATTTGACAGAAAACTTCCTGCCTGATGATCAGTTCACAGACTAGTTCACCCAGCAGCACAAACTCGTGCACTGATCTGTTCCTGTCCCCTGCATGCGGGATACTAACAGGCTCCTGTCCAGTTTAGCTGCAGCCTGAAGAGAGTTAGCCTATGTGGTTAAGTATTTTTTAATCCCAGGGCACATAACTGAGAAACAGAATTCGGGTTCCTAACCTGGATTTCCCACAGCCCAGTCAATTTTGAACGCAAATCCAGACCATTACAAAGAGTGGAGACCACTGAATCTAGAACCAGATTTGTTTCAAATCTCAACAACTCAATGAGCAGTTTGGACCTGCCGTTCTGGACCTATTTTATTCTGCTTTATATCAGATTGTCTCAAGTAACTCTGGTAGAGTTGCACTAGTTTTGCTCTGAGTTCAGAAGCAAGCTCTTTATTCTCTAGAAATGTAAATGTATTGGCATGAGAAAGAACCCAGAATGATGCCACAGATGGTCAGAAACATTGATGACACAAACTATACATTTTTCTTCTCCTCATTCCTGCTGCTAAAGAGCGTGCTGCTTTTCTTTTGCCTTTCCCCAAAGGGACTTGAAGATATATCATTTCTAGTGCTCCTTCCAACATCACAGGTTAACATAATGCCATGAGCTATTCCCACTAGAACAGCTAGGAACAAGATAATATGAAACTTGCAAGTAAAGAGCTTTTTTTCATGGCATATCAGTTTTAATTGGCCTCAGTGCTGGCCTCATACAGAATAATAGAATAGTTTTAAGTTAAATGATTGGCAATTTAAACAGCATGTCATCCCCAGTGCCACCTGTTGGACAGTTTATTACATGGTTTTGGCACATCTTTGGCTCTGAGGAATGGTATTCTGTATTTTAAATTACTTTTTTGTTTCTTAATGGCACCTCTTTCATTTGCTCCATAGACCTATTAGGAAAATGGCAACAGGTATGATCCTTGCAGGGGTGGCGTTTGGACTTGCAGCCATTGTAGAAATCAAAATAAATGTAAGTATAGCACAAGGGATTCCTCAGAAATATTCTTTCCCTGGGTTATTTTAATTGATAGTTAGATAATCCTTTTAAACGTTGTGTTCCTTGATCATAATGTTTAATACGTTCTTTACAATTAAGCATACTGACCCAATGGCTAATGATAATTCTTATATTGTCTACTTTTCCCTCTCTCTCTTTCTGTCTCTCTGTATCAGTCTCTTTCTTTCTAGTCTTTGCAGTTGTGCTGTGCCGGTCATCTGTATTGGTCTATATTCTAGATTTCCATCGTCAAAGTGCTTGACAGACATCTAGTTAATGCTAGTGATTAATTCCCAAAAGGTAGTCTATTCTCTCTCCTACTTCTTGCTGCAGCTTGCCAATATTTTACTGTTGGGGTGGGTGGGTTGTGTGGTGGTTTTGCTTTTTAAATTTAATTCCTCTCCTCCTTTAGGGTGGGGATGTGTTTTGTGTTTTTTTTTTTTACAAGCCAAACTGATTCCCTGGTGTAGCAGGTGAATGGTCACTTGTGTAGTCAGTCATAGGCACCAGGGACTGCCAGGCATCCCCAGACAGGGTAGCAGCAAATCTCTTGTAAATTCGATGTTAGTCCCTGCAGATTTATACCGTTTGTTTCTGGCCTGTGACCAGCCTTGTGCAGACTTTGGCTGACCTTTGGCTCACCAGAGTTACAGCAGGATTAATTGTTAAAGCTTCCAAGTATACTTAAAATGTTCTGTTAGAGTGGCTGGCACACAGCCCTGGATTAACATCTGCTGGTTCCTCAGGTGAATACACTGACAAGTCTCCTGCTGAAATGAGACTTTGTGGGTTCAGGTCTTCTTTGCCAACCTCTTTATGTAAGCAAAGAAATGCTGTCATTGTCACCACCACCAGCTCTGGCCGAGCACTGAAAGTCTGCTCTGGCTGTGGGTGACTCCTCTGTGCAGAGGCAAGGTGAGTTAGACGTTCACCCCTTCCTGTGCATGGAAACTTTACCCTGAAGGCCACCAAAAGTCTTCTAGCAAAGGCTTGGTGGGGATAGGATGGCCCATCTTGGCTTGGCTGTGGGTAGTGCAGGCGAAAAGCCATAGTAATGGGATTTGCTGGATACCATTAACAGTCCTGTTGGTCTAGAGCACCATATGGGTACAGGGAAATCACTGTCACCCTGTCTTCTCTGACAGTGTGTCTCCTCACTGAGTTAGGTTCAAACTATCCAGCCTGCAATATCCAAATTATAGGATGAGATAGAAGAAAAATTAATAGCTCTGACGTATTGCTGGCAGCTACTAGAAAATAAAGTGAGAAAAGAGAGAGGTTTTTGAAAAAATAATTCAATTTTAGATCTGCAGATAGTGCAAGGCTGACGCTGATTGAAATACTCTTTCTAGGAAATGTTTTCTGACAGAAAGAGATACCTCTGTGCTGGAGGCATCATCCTCCCTTTCTCAGAAAACAGGGAATAAGATCTATACGGTTGGCTGTTAGATAGCATGGTGTCAAGTGATGCAAAAGCACAGATTATGGACATGGAGCTGGACTGGGATTTTCAAAACTGTTTAGCTTCTGGCCTAATTCTTTTCCCAGTCACTGACTGCAGTGGGAAATAATTATTCTGGTCACTGCTTTCGAAAGCTAAGCACATTTTTTTCTATTCTGATATGGCAGTTGGTTAAATCCAGACACTAGGGAGCTGTATAATAAAACCTATGACTTTGTTCTACCTGCCCAGCAGTTGTGTAGCCTGTACTCTTAGGCTTTTGAAGAGCAGCTTTTGGGAGGAACAACAGGTTGGCTATTGAGCTACTATGAGGAAACCTCCCTAAATAAGATTTACGTTCAGTTTTCTCTCACTACAACCTCTGATGAGGAAGGGATGGAAAAGTGTCATTACAGAGAGGAAGACTATTATGGCTAAAAATGAAGAGATATTGAAGTGCTAATAAAGCATACAGATGGCACTTAAAGCCTTTTATTTTAATTAGGAAACTGATATGCCTCAACTTGCCCCAGAAGAGAGTTTAATTCGGGTCCTGAATTTGGCAAAGAACCCTGTTCAAGTAACAATCCAAGACCGGGACCTATTTCAGCAGCCTGTAGGGGCTTTTCAGGTAAGCAGATATACGGGGCTTGGAAGGCCTCCTGTAGGGGCTTTTCAGGTAAGCAGATATATGGGGCTGGAAGGTGGAAGGTGGACTTGCACCACATTGAAGGACAGGTGGGATTTTTTTCAGATACTTTCTAATAAAGCCCACAGATGCTAGAGCTTGTTCTCCTCCACCGCCTTAGAAGTGCGTGGGAATAGCTTTATACTTTCTAATAAAGCCCACAGATGCTAGAGTGTGTTCTCATCCACAGCCTTAGAAGTGTGTGGGAATAGCTTTAAAATGGAGCATATTGTCTCCATTGATGAAACAGAAAGGGAAAGTTTGGTGACTTATTTCCATGGCAAAGGAGAAAATGGCTAACTACATTCACCTGCCATTAGGAATAGAATAAAGGATAATTGTCCTGTGATGAGCAGGTAGCATGTGAGCCTTCAGCTCACATCTCAGTGTTCAGAGCAGGAGGATAATTGTCCTGTGATGAGCAGGTAGCACGTGAGCCTTCAGCTCACATCTCAGTGCTCAGAGCAGGCATTGCTGCTGGGGTCTGGGTGGCATCTGAAAAGTATTTGGCTGCAAAGGAGGAAATGGGAAGGCAACTAACTGGGCATGGGCACTGGGTTGATTCCTGTTTCAGCTTCCAGTTGCTTTACAGGTCAGGCAAGTTTGGGACTCAGTCCAGCAGTCAACTGGCCACCAGCTGCCTGCCCTGTTTTAGATGTTGTCCCATTGAGGCAGAGCAGTGCCAGGGAAAGGGGTAGCTGTGTGGGCAGAAGGTGCGCCCTGGCCTTCAGGTTGCATCCAACAAGGGAAGGTCCTCCAAGCTCTGGCTTCACCAGCCCAAAGCCTATAGGTCAACATAGGTCCTTTGCTGTAGAAGACAGCTCTGACTGTTAAACCTCTTTTCAGAGGCTCCCTTGAAGAGAGGACAGGGTTGTACTTGGTGGGGAGGGCCAGACGCTTTTTCATCTGAAGAAAGTGTAACTAAGTTTGTTTTTTCCACAGAACCCAGCTGAGTACTCAAAATTAATATTGAATGGAGAGCAACAGAACTTTCAGTTCACCCTGCAACATCAAGGACTGTCTCTTGCTTTTAACTACACCGTGAAGGAAAAATCAGTATACAGCTTAATTGTTTTTGAGGCAGAAGGAAGCCTATCAAGCCGCTTAGTGAGTGTGGGAGTGAAGTGTAAATACAGTATTAATTCAATGGCTGTGATGATACAATGGGGTAATAGGCTCATTAATTCATTTGCTCAGTTGCAGTGTCTGTCTGATTGCTCTCAGATGCTCTAAACCTGACTTCTTAGCTAGCGGCACTGGATCTGTATGCATTTCTGCTGGTTGATTAATAGAGGCATTATGGCATCTGAGGGTTTCTGGGCACACTTTAATCCAGTGAATGCTGCAGTGGGAGAGCAGAGTCATGCCTGCTAGGCAGCAGAGCTTGGGAAAGATGAGGAAACAGAGGGCCAGAGGTTTCCCCCCGAAGATGGCTCCATAAAGCAAAGATATTAAAGAGGCTCTAGGGCTGGGCATGGAATAAAAGCATCAGAGGAATGATTCTGGGTTTAGTTATTGTGTGTGTTTAGTGAAAATGCACAGAAGGCCCATTTGTTTTGCTGAACAGAATAAATGATTAAGCTCATTTCAGGCTCTGCAGCAGAGCCAGCTGCATTTGGACTTTTGTGTATTGCCACAACAATTGGAGAGAGGCATATGGGATGTATAGGGCCAGATTCTGATATCTTTTACATGCAGCTGTATCCTGAGAAGCTTGAATTGTGTGGTGTTATTGCACATTGTGGCAGGTGTGTATGTATGTGTGTAAATGCCATCAGAATCTGTCCTCATGCTAAAATAACAATTCTCTTTGCAGTTCCTCAGCCTCCTACTTTGCAGGGTTGCCATACTGAGCATTCAGTATTATATAGTAGAAATAACATAACTGTCTTTAAAAATGAGGAGTTTTAAGAATTTATTTTTTCCTAACATTGGGGGTTTTTTCTGCTTTATGGTTTAGAGCCTGTCACACGATGTCAAGTTTCCCTGTGACCCTGATGACTGTGTCCTGTTACCTTAAGAAATGGATACTTATGCAGTGATTTTCATACAGTCCTTACAAAGAGAAAGCCTGCGACAGGGTTGAGCAAAGCAATCTGAGCTTCAGTGCATCTCTGTGCTGCCCCAGCTATCTAGCCTGTGCTTAAATTAACGCCCACCCTGGCACGGGCAGGCGCTGGGGAACAGCAGTGCTGTTGGGTGATGCTATTGACCTGTCAGTCGCAGCTGTTGATAAGGGAGGTGTGGAAGACAGTGTGATAAATGATGCTCACTTTTCCAGCATTGCAACAGGAGGAGGGCAATGCCAGCATCACTGCTGTGTTGTGAGGCTTGCCCTGGAGTAGCCACGGCCCACGCCAGCCTCCCTCACTGCTGGATTTGGCCCCCTCACTCATTTTGGGGGGGTTTTCCTGGAAGGAGCCAGTCTGAAATCAGTTTATTCTCTTTTGTGGGCTGTTAAGTGGGCAGGAAATGAATTTGAGGGCTCTGGGAATCATCGATGAAAATGAGTAATAATTTGACTGGCCTGTCTGCAGTGAACTAGAGTGCTAATCCCCATGTGTCTCCCATGGAAAAAAAATGTTGTTGTTTATTATTTATTGCTCTGACATTTATTATTCACTGTAGCTATTTATTATTTAGGACATACATTATTTGTGGATCAGCCTATCACACTGAAGTACAGTATTTTTTAGGTATAGGCATCTTATAGGTATACCAAAATTCTGGATCCTTGGTCTCAGAAGCTCAGGGTTTAACATCAGGAAGAAAGTGCGGAGAAAGGGCTAGAAATTTTAAGAGAGAGCCAGTTTCTGAAGGTAGAATCAGTCCCTTTTGGCTTGCCTGGGTTTCGTCTGTGAGTACCACAAATTGAAATTGCCCTGCCAGCTTAAGCGGGCATGGCACAACTGTGGATTTCTACCAGCTCCTTATTATTTTTGTGTGACATACAATCTTCATGGCAGGGCTTTGTCCTTACTGCCTTTTTTCAGCATTGTACACCAAATAGGCTCTCCACAAAAGGATGTACATCATGGTAACTACTGAGCTGATGCTCGAGCTGTGATCTCCAGGAGAGGCGCTTTCACTCCCCAGTAAGCCCAGTCAGGTGGCTGTTTCAGGAATGTTTCTGCAGAGACTATGGGCACAAAGAAGCCCAGTGCGCTTGGTCTCTCCTGCTCTCTGCCAGCACCATACAACAGTTTAATCTCTTGAGTGTTGAGAGTCAGGGAAGATGTGGATGGTACATGACGATCAGAATAGTAACCTAGAGCTTCCTCTTGGCTTTAGGCTTCTGTGAAGTCTATGAGTATGCCAAGAACCAAGATCTGAAAGCCAGAAAGTTGCAGGTTTTGTAGGAGTAAGGCTGTCATGTTTCATTGCAATTCATCATTGAAAGAGGCTAATGTGGATAATGCTTTCTTGCTATCTTCAGATCAAGACAAATACATTTTGGGAGGGTGTTACTTGCTTCAGTTAGAAGGGTGACCGGCTGAAACTCTGTAGCCTTTTTTACATAGGAGATGAGGGAAAAAAATGGTATGGTCTCATCTGAAGCCCTTGGTGGAGCTGAAATTTTGCCATTGGCTTCATTGTGCTACACTTCTGTGGCCTGATGTCAAGCTTCTGTGAGGGTCCGGTTGATTTCCATGGGCTTTGCCACATGCGTTCAACAAGAGATGCTGGTATTTTCTGCTACATGTTATTTATAAGGAAACATTAATAAATGTTTGATTTTTTCTTTTCTTCCCCTCTTTAGATTACAGACCTGGAAACAAAGCCAGAAAATGGTTTGACAGCTGTTAGGTAGGAATGGCTTTTTTCAGGATTTGGAGGTGGTGGGGTGAGGGCAACTGCTTTTGTCTAATGCAAACTGTATGTAACGTAACCCAGATGTTCTCAGGTTGGAATCTAGTCCACACTTCTCATGCAAGACTTGGTGTCAGCTGTGGAGGCTTGACAACGTGTCACCTCCCACACTTGCCATGCAGAGCTGAGCGTTATTGCTGCTTACTGCCTAGGATAGTCTGGGCTGAGATGGCAACATAAAAGATCTTGGAAGAGTGGTAAATTCATCTCACTGTGTCCCACCTCTTTGGGAAAGAAAGACAAGCAGCAATCTGGAAAGGAGCTGTTGCCATTTATCCTCTGCAAACTGGCCCACCCATGACATTCGTTTATCTCACCCAGCCTCACGCACAATACCTTACTAAATTGGATACAGCAGTAATTTTACATCCTCGTAAACAATTCAGCTGGGCATTGAGCTCTGCTTAAACAGCTAGTCTACTTTCCAAATTTGAGCTAGTCCAACCATCTTGTGCTGGTCTGCACCGAAATGCCATCTCACTGACATCAGTTACCTCCAGTACCACACCACCAGACCTATGCAAGGCTGCTGAGATGCAAAAGAAGCAGAAAAGAAGCCAAAAAAAAAAAAAAAAATTAAGCGGGACTTTCTGGGGGGTTTGGCAAAAGGCTTTTCCTCCACACGTGCTAACGACGCTCGGTGCTGCCCCGGCAAACTTTGCCGTTTTCCCCCAAAAAGCAAAAAAAAAAAAAAAAAGCCAAAAAAAAGCCAAAAAAAAAAAAAAAAAGTTCAGCTGGACTTTCTGGAGGGTTTGGGCAAGCTGCAATTTAAAGAAAAATCAACAAAAATCCAGCAAAGCAAAACAAAACAGCAAAAAGCTTTAGATAGTATAAAACAACGACCAGCTCGCTTATCTGAAAGCCTGTGTTGACAGTAGCAGGGAAGCAGTATCTCTTCATAGCCCTGGGTTTGTGAAAGCTTCTGCTGACTAAAAACCACCTTGGAGATTTGATTAATACCTGCAGTCAGGAAAGTTTTATATTTTCCTGTGAACGTTTTTGACAGAATCCCAAAAATTTCCCTTCAAAAATCTGTAAAGAGGTTTCACTATTTTTCCACTAAAAAGTTATTTTTGTTAAGCACTTTACTATCTTCAGGGATTTCACCCCCATTTTAAGAACTGAACACCAAAATATTTTAAAACATAGTCAGATCAAATGAAAAGGGTTTGGGTTTGCTAATGTTTTTTGAGTTGTCAAAAGGAAACTGTCCTTTGTGCATGAAAAAGCATATAAACACTGTCTGCAAAATACCCAAACTTGAACATTCCCATGAAAGTTTTGATTTTGATGAAAATATCTTATTTTGCCAGAAAACTCTTTCCCCATTAGTAGAAACTCCTTGGAATGTACGCCAGAATGGTGCATACATTCATCAGGACACCCAAATTTATAATCTCCTGGAGTGGGCTGGGGCTCTGTCCTTTCCAACAGCCACGGAACAATCTTTGAAAGTCACTGAGAAGAGATTGCCTGGAAATTCTAACCCACAAGAAGTGAGGGTCACTCTTCCCAGGAGAAAGAGTAAAAGGGTAAATTACACAGCAGGGAAAACTAATCTTATATTGAAAAACTGGACAACGAATCAGGCAAGTATTTCGGAAGCTTGCAGGAGAGTCTGTCATAACTTTATAGAGTTACAGAATGCTTTGGGAGAGAATGCACTCTTCTTCTGAAGTGTCTGATATGCTTTTCCTGCCCTGTCTGACAACTCAATGAAATATGCTTTCTTTACAGATTCATTAATGGTTTGAGCCAAGATGTCAACCTCACCATTGACAGCAAACGGTTCATTGCTGTTGAGAAAAACTACAGTGCTTCTGGGTACTCGCTGCTAGAGAGGGACAAGTAAGTTTCCCTTGCTGTGCTGAAGGTCCTTGCTGGGGCCTTTCCCGGGATACAATGGGGCTTTTCTTGGGTGAATAGCAAAACTTTCATTGCTATTGTCTTGGCATAGGGTTGTGGGTGCAGATGTTTGTAAAAAATCCAATTATTGACTCTGCACAGAGCAGGTACTCCATGGTGCACACACTTGTGTGTGAGCAGAAGCACCATGCATTTTGTTTGCAAAGTGCCCAAGCCAAAGGACAGCAAATCACCATCTCTGTGTGTAATACGCAGTCGAATAGATTCAGCCTCCAAACAGTGTCTGAGATGTTAGCTCCCTTCCTGGGGCTGTTATTGCTTCGGTAAGATAAAATCAGTAGGGACCAAGGCTGGGAACTTTATTCCCATGACAGGAGTATAATGACATCCCAATTAAGGCCATAATCTGGGTTTTCTCAAAGTCAGGTCAGGGTAATTTTGGAAACCCAAAAAATCTTTTGAAGAAGTCTAGATAGAGCTTTTATTCACATTATGTGGGGACCTGGAGGGAAGAGGCTGGCCATTTCTGTGCATCTGTCAGCAGAGTAAGGTGGGACATCGTGAAGTTCCCCCTGCCATTTGATGCCTGCTGTATTTTGATATTCTCTCATGCCTAAACTCTTAGTGTTAGGGTGCTCTCAGGGAAAGGCAAATTCTCATTCCATGCTACAAAGCATTGGTATGTGGGCTGGTAACATCAAATAACGTTACATGGCTTTGCAGGCTGGGCTTGTTAGGCAGGGGCTCCATATGGCCTTGGTTTGGCAGCACTGGAGTTGGCTCTTGTAGGGTATTTCTGGCATTTTCAATGTTTCAAAACAAGCTTCATGGCTTTTCTCTGCATCAGCTCCATCCAAAATATTTATCGCTGCAATTTAGTAGAATGCAGCAGCCATTGTGGCAATGCTGCTGAGCCTCCGTGCCATCTCACACATCCAAAATCAGAAAAACAAATATGAAGGCTAATTTGCTTTATTGAAAGGAAACAAAGTGGCTTGTGGGTGCATATCTCTGGTTTCCTGAAGGCTGCTTGAGCTTGGCTGACTTGTCTGGCCCACAGTTCCTGAAGGAATGGAAAAAAGTTTCGAAGGAAAATAAACTGGGGAGGGGGGAGGAGTGGAGCGGGGAAGCAGTTCTAGGAAGAATTAGAAACCATTTTAAAATGTTAACAATATCCCAGGTCATCAGGTGAACTCTGGGCAATGCCTAAGCATTTCTGGAAGGAAAAGATGGCAAGTGCTCTAGTGATCATCTTGCATAAACGTGACTGCAGCTTTACACCACACATCCTCCCTACTCCATTGTAGGGGCATGTTTGATAGCTCTGCTCTCTGCTCTTTGTCTGTGGGACTAACTGGGAAATACTGTGCTTCATCACTGTATCTAGATATAATAATGGAAAATGCATGACTGAAACAGGAGAATTCATCCTGGAACTAGGGCTGCTCGACTTCGGCGCATCCTACACCATTGTGATAACCAACGTAAGTGTCCTTATGATAGTAACAACCTGCTTCTGTCCTAGTCTCTGGCACTGCTGGCAGTGCTTTTTTTCTTATGTTTGTGGCACTCACATGCTTTTTCCACGCTGTGAGACCTGGGCAGTAGCCATGAAGGCAGTTCATTATATGAGGGCCAGTAAAAGGTTTTGGCCCTTGTAAGGGCCAAAAAGGTAAGTGAGGTGGGTGAGTCTCATTCCACCTTCCACTGTGACCTTGTCAGATCTCATGGGTTAAACAAGAAGTAAGATCTTTTCTGTGATGGAAATCCTCCATGTGACCTGTGATTTGTGCTGGTCTCGTGCCGTCCTTGTTCAGTTAACATTGAGCCAGCACACTGCAGAGCCATTACAGTCTGCCGAGAGCTGCTCTGCCTGTGGTCTCTAAAACACTGTACCTGGCAGTACCTCACACCTGAAGAACTCTGCAGAAACAGTCTGCTGTATCTTCACTTTTAACTTACTGATCTGAAGGCTGATCTTCCAAGACTTGTGGATTATGCATGGGAGAAAGAGGAACATTGCTAAGGGAGGATGTTGGTGAGACTGTGCATCTGTTTTTCCTCCTCTCACTGTCTGTACAGCTCATTTGGAGCCTAGCGTAAAGTCAAAGTGTGGTTTTCTGAACAACCTAGCCCTGTTGGGGCGTGAGCACTGCTGAGAGGGTGGATTCCTTTCCTTGCCTGCCAACCTCTTAGGCATGCTGCTCCAACCCTAGTCCAGCTGGCAGGAGCCACAGAGATGAACGTGATCAGCTTGGTTCCCACTTTAACCTTTCCACTGCACAGGCACACAGACAAACCAGGTCTGACAGGACACACTGCTAAGCTGCCCTCTGGGACTTTGACTACTGTGTTGTGATGAGCAGAACAAAGTGTTGTCAGCTACTCCCTGGCAGTAACATCTCCCTGTTGGGCAATTAATAGGAGCTGTTCGTGTCTGCAGAGTCCAAATATGTAGGGGGGAAAATATAGCTGCAAAGCACCTGGTGGGTTTTTTTTTTAACTCCAATAGCTGGAGTGGGATATACAGTCCTGGAGGGAACAGGCAGATGCTGCCATCTGTGAGTGCAGAGATTTATGCATATAAAACACATACACATTTGAAATGACACTGGCCAGACCCTTCCTCCATAGCTGCAAGCCTCTTTCTCCAGATGAGAAACCAAGTAGAGAAGTTGCATGAAGAATATTATATGAAGAATATTGCCCCAGAGCCTCTGGTAACTCTGGTAACTGAGTCGAGGCCAGTTAAGGTAAATGTCCCATGTCACTGGGGGCAAGAATTCCAGTTTGTGGTCCCATCTACAAAAGTCCCTGTTGTAGCCATGGCTGCTCAGGGGTGTCTCTGTGCCTCAGCCCTTCTGGACCTTGTGCTAGTGCTTTAATCTATGTGACCCTCTATTTCCACCTCTCTCCCTGTGGTTTCCTCCTTCTGTAGAGAGTTAGTTTGCTCCAGGCCAACGTAATTTTTAATTATTGGAGTGATTTGTACTGAGCCCTGCTCCTTTGCCAGGAGTGCTATATAGAAGAACTAAGAATGCAATATATTAGTCTACTAATGTGGCTGAACTGTGATACTTAAATCATGGGGATGCTGCCTTCTACCCATCCCTCCTCAGTGTGCAGTTATAGTATGGTGCTTGTGACATTTCTTTATGGGCTAAAGAGCAATGCACAACTCTCCTCTCACCCCTTTTAGCCTGCTAAAATACAGTCCCTTGATTTGCCTCCCTGCGCGGTGATTAAGTACATCTCGTAAACATGCCTTGTATTTTCCCTAGTACTCTCCTTAAACACGGGCTTTTCTGCCTGAAGTCATTTCAGCCTAGTGCTTTCCTGGCTACCAGTCAAATCTCTCTCTGCCTCTTTGCATCAGAGGCAGCATTAATTGCATCTGGGAAAGCAAACAAAGAGAATTAGCAATATAACTACCATAACTGTCTGAACACATCTGATATGGGACAGTCTCTGCTACTTGGTATTCCTGTTCTTGGTATTCTGGTTCTTAGTATTCCTGGACTGGATCTGTTTGGGTGTCACTGTTATTGCAGGAGAGTTTTATGTTGCCGATTAAATGGGAGCAGAGGCCACATGGATGCAATGAGCATTTATCCTTTTGTCCTCTTCTGGCCTTGAGGACAGCAGCAGGTCACAGGCTTTTCCCAATCTCACTGCAAAAGGCAACTTTTTTGTAATAACTCATGCAGCTCTTGTAGCATATGAAGGAGCTGGGATGCCTCCATCCTGTCACCTCTGCCCTGTGCAGTAAGAGTCAGCTTGTTCCCTGCAGGCTTGGAAATGGCAGGGGTCAGACACAGTGTTTTGCTTCCAGGACAGAGCTTTGCTTCCAACTTTACTTAAAACTTCATTTTGGTAAATTTGCTGTTGGAGTCCAGGCTAAGAAGGATCTTATCTTTGAGCAGCTAATCAATGTACCTTTATTTCCCTGCTAGGTTTCTGGAGGTGCTGTTAAGATATGGAAGTCAGAAGACATCAAAGCCAACAATGTCCATATGGCTTGGCAGTTACCACAATACTTATTAATATCTGCTGGAGAGGTGATGTTCTCCATTACGGGTCTGGCCTTCTCCTATTCTCAGGTACTACACTGAAAGATAAGGGGCTTACAATTAGACTTCAGGATTTATTCCTTCATCTGCCATTGACTTGTCCTTTGACATGACACTTACTGACAATGTTATCTGTGCTTCAGCTAAAAGTAGGATTATAACACCACTTGCTGGCTTCCCTCAAGCTAAATTAATTCACACTCTGAAGATACCTGTTCTCAATTATACTCAGGAAACTCCTTTTCTGGTACAGCTGGGAACATAGAACAGAACTGGATAGAAGTGTATTTTAATGTGAAGGCTCTGAATACTGTAATATCAGGCTTTTCTCCCAGTGAAATATTTTGTGGTATGTATTTTCTGGTGATAAAAAGGCAAAGGTATCTCAAAGACTACAGAGTGGCATTGGGGCTTGGGACCTTCTTTAAGCAGAGTTTGAAGGGGCCTAATCCTACCCAAGTCTATAACAAGGGACCAAGGGGTGATGACTGTGCAAGGAATGGTTTGACTCTGGTATACTCTGTTGTCTGGGGAGAACATTTATGAGAAGAGAGGACTGAGACATTACAAGACCAAAAAGCTGAGGCTACTCAAATTGGAGTAAGGTGAAGATGTTTACTAATAAGAGCTATTAATACAGTGGGATGATCTGTCATGGGATGTGGAAAATTTGTCATCAGCAGGAAGCTTAACACCAAGATCCAGTCTCTTTTGCAAAGGTGTCCAGCCACATGGCACCAGATTCCAAGCTGCAGGGCTTGTCATGTGGCTCCCTGAGCTTCCTGATCTTACATTTTCAAATGATCCAAGTTGAGAATGATCAGGATCCAGTTCTGCAATGACAGCATCTCCTTCTTCCTGTGTCCTCTTGGAGGACATGTTTCAAAAGCTCCTTGTATGCAGCTGTTGAGATTAAACACTCTGCACAGAGGAAATTCCACCATCTCCTCTTAGGCTGAGCCCGGGAACACCTACACCAGACAGGACATCACAAGGGTGAACCAGGGCAGAAGGACACAGCATGGTACCCACTGATCAGGCCCTTCTCCTCTTTTCAGTCTCCAGCCAGCATGAAGTCGGTGCTGCAGGCAGGCTGGCTGCTCACCGTGGCTGTTGGGAACACCCTTGTGCTTGTTGTTGCCCAGGCTGCACCAATGGCACAGGTATGGTTTGGATCTTAAAACAGAGGTAATGCTTTAAAGCAGGCACTGGATGGTGCTTCTGGTTATCCGTGTCCTGGAGCCACAGCTTCCCTGCACAGCCCCAGGCTCCTGCAATGGAGTTATGGCAGCCTGGACCCAGCTGCCTTACAGCCAGGGCTCTGCTTTGCACTCAGTGATGCCCTCTGAAGCAATGGCTTTCCCTAAGCCTCACAGTGGCAGTAAATAATACTGTGACCTGCACTGTGATAACATTGCTGGAGCTCAGCTCCAGGCAAGCAGGCTGTATTTGGGCCTGGAGCCTGGACATGATGCCAGCCACGCGTTGTGGTTGCTTACCAAAAGCAGCTTGCGTTGATCCAGCTAGCCCAGTGGGCAGGCAGCCTCTTCAAGTGTCTAGCTTGGGACTCCTCCAAGGGCAGTTGCCCATAGCACCCCTGAGATGTTGGGCTTGCATGGGGAGGTTGTGGTGTGGAGTTTGTTGAATTCAAGCCATCAGACTTCTGGGGTGGCATTAAGGTGTGAACTGAGGCTTGTTTCTGGCTAACATGAAACTGCCTCTCC
This sequence comes from Calidris pugnax, assembly GCF_001431845.1. Lineage (NCBI taxonomy): Eukaryota > Metazoa > Chordata > Aves > Charadriiformes > Scolopacidae > Calidris > Calidris pugnax. The sequence continues at coordinate 4,133,194 of NW_015090770.1, read as the reverse complement.
CAAAGGCATCTGGTGGGCAAAAAGCCCAGGCAGGTATGTTCCAGTGAGGACAGATTTGTAAGAAAATATTTCATGAGAGTAGTCCAATTTAACCAGCTAGTTTCAAGGTATGTCACGTATTCATGATTACATTTTGTATAAATGGGTTTGCCTGAAAACAAGATGAGGAAGTTTCTTTCTTGTGAGCAATCCTGAAAGCTAAAAAGTCATTTTCACCCAGCTCTTTAAAAATCACTTGGAAGTGCAGAGAAATCCTCTGGACTGAGAGTCTGGGGTCTCCTGACCTGCTGTTCTTTTTTCTTTCCTAGTGGGCTGAATTTGTCTTGTTCACTGTTCTCCTCTTTGCTGTGTGCATTGTCTTCTCCATCATGGGATATTTCTATGTCAGTGTGGATCCAGAGGACCTCCAGGAAAAGGAAGAGAAGAGAGACACCACAAGCAGCGGAAACATGATTGGTCTCGTTACTCAGAAAACAAATTTCTAACACATCATGGGTTGCGATTTTTTTTTTTTAAACTCAGTAGATGGGAGGGTAAAAGAAGGGTGGGGACAATGTTTTTTATCTTATAGCATTGCAGTCTTTATTACTCAAAATGTAGCCACCTTCTAAATGGGACCAAATAGCCCTCTATAAAAACAATGGGGGTCCTGAAATCAGGGCAAAACTCCCTGGGAAAGCTCCTGTGGTATTAAAAGCCTGTGTAAGTAAATGCAGTGTAATTTAAAACCTGCCCATCTTTTTAATCATGGAATGCTTTCGTATGATTTTGTTTTAAACACATATTTAGTGCAGCAGGGAGGAAGGGTGGAAGGAATGCCGTCTGACAGCAAAATTTGGAGATCTTGGGAAAAAAGAATGAAAACCCAGTACAGGAATTAAGGAAGAAGAAATGTTACCAACAGAAGAATTTTTAGTGCTGTCATCAAGGACTGGAAGTGTTACACACAATCCCAAAGGATTTTATCATGTAACACTCCTTATGAGTATTTCACCCCATTATTGCATGTTATGACTGGTCCTGATTTATGACTTTCGCCTCTAGGCTCAGAAGTAATAACAGGGAATTAAATTCTGCAGGCTAAAATATTCCCAAAACACTACTGAAGAAGATGTGCTTGCTGCCATCTCTCTGATACCCATTTTTTCCGACAAGTTTTTGGCAACTGATGGCGCTCTTTGATTAGATGTGATTAGAGAATTGGTTTAGGCTTTTTTATTTCAGAAATCCAGGCAGTTATTTGCCATCTTCCTATATATTAAGCCTTTATTGGGCATTTCCTTTTACAGCACCTGCGACTGCAAGTTAGAATATGGTTGATTTCTTGTCTCATGCTTTAGTTATTCCCCACTGGGAGACATGGTGCAGCAGTTTCTATAAAATTCCAGTCATCTTGCAGTGAATTAAACAAGGATGCACTTTATCATTTTTTCAGTCTACAAGAGGACATCATGGCGTAGGAGATTTTCATTTTCTTCTCTGGTTTTGTGTCTCTCTACCAAACTTTGGACACAGCTATTTTATCAGAATTGTGGTATAATTGTCTGATTTTCCTCACATGCGTGAAGCTGTGATTTCATGTTCTGCGTAGAAGTAATTCAACCATTGCTGATCTAGTAAAATTCCTGAGAGAGTCCCTGCCTTCCTCTATTGCTCTGAGACCACAATTGTAACAGGAATGGCCTAATTTACAACAAGGCTGTCAACAAGATCATCAGGTTCACAGAGAATAGATTTTAAATTATGCTTTCCTCTTCCATCTTGGGATTGGCCAAAGTGGGTACTGATGCTTTGATTCAGGCTATCAGGAAATACATGTTTAATTTCATTCCTGTTCAGGACAGTGCTAAGGAATACTCTTAGCTTGACATCTCTGCTACTTTAATGTGTCACTTTCTGTGTGTGTTTTCTTGAGTAAGGCTGAGAAAACCCCACTTTTGGTTTATAACTGGAAGGCTCACAGCCTCTGATCGTTGCCTTTGCTTCCTCTCCTAAATGGTCATGAACTTCTACCACTAGTTCTACATAAGCTGCTGCCTGCTGTGAAATAGCATCTGGGTCTTGTGCCAGAGGGCGTATTGTGGGCTCAGATAAGTGACAACTGGCTGTGGGTGTGTGCACAGAAACACTTACTGTGGTTCAGTCGATGCAGACCCATTATTTAAGCTGTGGCGGCTGGATCCAGGCGGCTGAACCCTGCGACGCAGCGGGGAAAGAAGGGCATTGAAAGCCATCTATTAGGTCATCCGACCTGCTCCTCAGAAGCCAAGTGAGGATTATTCCCTCTGCTCCTTTCTGGTATTGTTCTCCTGCCGTGATTCTTTGTGTGGGTTCTTTCTCCTCCAGTTATTGTTGTTTTCCTAATCCTGTTTTATGATACACTGCGAATCAGCTCAGAGGCTGCTGAATCATTCTGCTATGATGCTGTTTGACTGGCTTCCAATTTGAAGCACTAATAGAAAGCATTTCGTCCTCCCCCCCGCAAACAAAACAAAAATCCCCAAACTGAAGGAATGGACAGGCTCCAGTAACACTGAACAGACACAATTTAGAATTATTGGGGCATTTAATTTTTTATAAGCCTTGAATTTGGAAGTATGTTGAAGTTTGAGGGCATATGTGGTGAAGAGACAATTGAAAATTATTGGAGCACTTTCCTTGGGAAGCACTTGGTACATCACAGCTCAAAGTGGCATGAGGGAGAGCAAGTTGTCCAGAGGACATGATCTTTAAGACTACATATGCTCAAGAACCTCTTGATTTTTATGTTTTATTTCCTAACTGGCGGCACTACCAGAAGCTGTCACACACTCTGAGCTTAATTTAAAGGAATCATTCCAAACTCATAAAAGATACATTTAGGATGTCATCTGTATCTGCTTTTTAGACTCCTGATGCCAATTTGCCCTTTTCCAAACATCTCCATGCTCCAAATCATCACCATAATGGGGAGGGGGAGGTGGGAGGGGAGTGTGTGTGTGGAAGAAAAATTGCAATTCACAGTTGGGGAGGCAATGAAAAGGAAGGCAGTGCTATAAATAAAGTGCTACCATGAGGCTGGGGGCTGCTCCTGCAGCCCCTCTGGGGAATTGCTTGCCCAAGGGGGTGTAAGGCTCTGTTCACATTTCTCTTAACAGCTGACGCAGTTACTTCTTCCCACCTGCTCATCATCAGCCATTGGAAGCTTTGTCCTCCTCCAATCTGCCTGCTTGGTTGCTGGTGTGATCCTTCCCCACTGTTTCAGCTGCAGTCGTGAAGCTTTGCTAATTGGACCCATTTTTTTGAAAAGCACTAGCAGGTTGGAGGGATTTCCACTGGGCATGCTGACAACTAGCCAGGAGCAGGCTGAGGGCTGTAATGAAGAGCTGCCCTAGCTGTAGCTGGAGAAGGTGGCAAAATAGCACATTCAGCACAGCACTTCTCCAATTTTAGGGCCACAACTCCATCCTCGGAGCCCTTTCACCATTTTCAAATGGACTCAAGACTGGATCAAAGGTTTAGGACCTGAATCTGTGGAGCATTGAGTTTTCTGTATTTTTCTTCCATATAGTCAGCTCAGAGCTGGGATCATGCACAGCTCTTAACACTCAGTGTTAGAACAATACGCCTTATTTTTCCCAGTTCTTTGATTTAGGATTAGAGAGGGAAGCCAAAATAGTGATAGTATGTGTAAAGCTACGTGAAGCTGTATGGAGAAATAACAGCCTGCTGCCTGTCTAGCTTCACCTGTCACTGAAACGAGTCTCACCTGTTGGTGGAGTTTGCCCTGGAGCAGATTAGGGAAAGCTCACACCAGCTGTTTTGGAGGCTGACCTACAGAAATGATCATCTCTAGCTAAGGGAAAGCAATGAGCTGGGGGGATCTGTAGGTATGTTGCTGCACAAGCCTTCATGGAGACTGCAGGGGGTTGGCTTCACTGTGGAGGTATGTGTGTTTTTCTGTTTTTTCTGAAGGATACTTTCTGATAGTTTTTTTTTTCATGCAGCAAACTTCCCTTCAGTTGCACTGGATGTTATCCAACACATTTTTTTTAGCAGGTTATTAAGTGTTATTTCCAGCTTTGCATGAGATAAGCATAAAAATAAGATTTCCAATTCAGCAAAACAACTTCTTTGCTGTGTATTCCTTAAATTTACCTTTTCTTTCTGAACCAGTTGAATGCCTTTTAGAGCAAGCTGCTCTGTGCAGGTCAAGGAACTTGCATCTCTCTTTTCTTCCCTCTGCCTTTCCAAATGGTTTTGAAGGATTCCAGAAGATGAGCCCTGGGAGGGCTGCATGGAACTGGCTTGGATGCACCTGGTGAGGTCTGGCTAGGCACAGGAGCTGGTTCCTCTCTGGAGACCCAAATGGGGCTGGGCAAGGTGGCCTGGGGCAGGACTTCTTGGAAGATGTGGTTTTTCTGAGCAGTGAAATTTTAGCAAGGGGATAATCTCCTCATCTCTCAGTATTGAATTTTTTTTTTTTTGCCTAGCTACAAGAAACACTTCCTAGCACCAGCAGCTTAAACCTGGGAGTTCAGCTCCATGGCAAATACCACAGCTGCTGAATTTTGGATTATACCAGACTCTGCATTTCATTATCACTACATTTGTTATTGTGATATAATTTTAAAACAGCATTTAAGAGATGTTTCTGGTCCCAGATGTTGATAGATCTGGCAGGGCTTTGTATGTTGATAGCTGGATTTAAGCTAGTCTTTCATGTTAACGTGTGTGATAAACCTGTCATGTACAAGTAGATGTTGCAAGCCCTTTGGATTTCCCCAGTGCTTTAGTAGAAAAAAAGCAAATTCTCCAGTAAAGCTGGCTAAACATGAACTGTGGCGTTGCTTGCTTGTCAGAGCTGACCACGTGCATTGGAAAGCAGGGACCCTCATTCACCTCTTTGGTGAGGCTCGATGAGGCCCTGGGCAACCTGGTCTAGTTGAGGGTGTCCCTGCTGACTGTGGGGAGGTTGGACTAGATGACCTTTGGAGGTCCCTTCTGGCCTGGACAATTCTATGATTCTTTGCAAAGTGCTTCCCAGAAAGACAAAAATGGGGGATGCTATTAAACATTTTGCTTTGAGAAGGGCTCACACTTCAGAGCCCTTGTAGAAATTGCATGAAGGAGAAGAATTGCTTTGCTTAAAATCCCTCCTTCATTGCCATCTCAGGTGGTCAAAAAGGAATGAAACAAGTTGTTTCTTAGTGAGCTTTGAATCAAGGAGCTGCTGCATCTTCTCAAGGTCTTTCCATGCTGTGTTTTACCAGGAGATCAGCATTAACCTGCGTCTAGTATGTGTAGATCAGAAGATTGCAGGGGTGCAGAGCAGCCCACTGCAGCCTCCCACTGTCAGCTGATCAGGTCCTATCTCTTCATTTTTAATGAATAGTTTTTGCAGTTATCCTGCAGGGCTCAGCCAGATTTGGTCTAAAATTAGGCCAAAACTAGGGACCCGAGAGACTTGTATTCAACAAGATAAATAGAAAAACTCTCAAAAAGCTGGTAAAACGCTTGTTTAGTGCTTAATTAAAATTTTAATATGCTTACAGAAAGTAAAAACCTAAACCAGAATGTAGCAGTTCAGTCTGAGCAATGAAGAGCTACAGTTGGAATTCAGCAGCATGGCAACTGGCAGCCAAGCTGAAGATAGAAAAAATCAAGCAAACATCACTTTTTAGATTATTTTTTGTCATTGCACATGGTGTTCAGTCAGCTTGGCCTGCCCTGTTCAACCCATCCATGTGTGTAAGGAAAAGAAGCTGAACTGACTTGTGGAAGACACCTACCCTTCCCAAGCTGCAGCTTGCTTTTTGCCTTGTTGCAGACTCCCAAGTTAGATCCAAACAACTCCAGCAGTCATCCCCCTCATTCCCACACGCTGATTCCCTCCCCAGAAGTCAGGCAAATTTTTCCCTGGTGACTTTGCCAGCCCTCAGCACCTTGCTTATTCCTCCTCTCATGCAACTTCTCTGCTGACAGCAGCAGGATGTCATCTTGAGGGTTGTCCTGGGTAATGCTGCCCAAATCTGCTTGGAGCCTTTGTTTGGGCTCTTTCTCTGTTCAACCTGTGCATCAAAACACTCTCCGTGGAGGCTTTCATGGTGTCCTCACCAAAGACAGGAACCTCTCAAAGGTACTGTGCCAATATGCATTTTTCCTGCCCAAGTTAGAGGTGAAACAGGCCAGCAGGAGTTCAGCAGGTGCCAGGAGCTGCTGCCTTTCGAAAAGATGACGCGCTGTCAATCACAGCAGCTCCCCACATGTGGGGCCATGCTGCCCGGCTCCCCCTGCACCCTGAGCTTGGCAGAGGCCAGTGGATGCTTGGATGCCTCTCAGGGGGCTGCAGCTCCCAGGTCCCAGCATTGGCAGCCCACCTGTGTGCCATTCATGGTCTGTCGACACTGGCTTTGCTTTCTGATGCTTCATACAGCTAAAAATCTGCAGAGCAAAGAGAAGAAAGTTCCCTCCTTCCATACACTGTATTTAATTTACTTTTCCCCTCTCCTTTCTCATTCCCAGCCAGTGTCATTAGCTGTCCTGTTATTTCTTTGCACCATCCTTCTGTACATGCTGATTAAAACCACAGGGCTTGTGTTTCATTTCTCACAGCACTCCTCAAACTTCTGTAATGCAGGCTCTGAGTTCCCTCTTCTGTTTCAGCTGGAAACTATTAAAAGCCATTGAGTGCTTCAGAACCAGCTGGTTTTGTCTAGTGAAGTTCTTTTTCTGCAGTTTTTTTACTGTGTTTACATCCATCACTCACAGTTATGGAGTGAGACATTGCTCCAGTCTTCTCCTGTCAACCCTCACCTTTCCGGAGAAGGCCGGACTTTTAGCTTTTCCATAAAACCGTGATCTTCGGTGCCTTTAGTCCTAAGGCTGGTCGTTGTTCAGCATCCCTTGAAGCTGAGGATTTAGGCTCCTTCCTTTGGCTTTTCACTTCCATCTGCTCAGCATTTCTTAGCTCATGTCACTGTTTTACACCTCCTGGGGCCCACTGACCTGCTGGGCTGAAAAGGAGCAGAGAAGTCATCCTGGTGGTTTCAAAAGATGCACACCTAGACTGAACCTGCTCAGCTCTGAAAGTTTTGAGCTCCTTTTCAGCTTGTTAGAGGAAGAGCAGGCACTTTTCCCTTGAAAGGCGTGCTCTCATGCCTACTGCATCCTGCTCTGCCTGGGAGGGGACACTGCCAGGTCAGAGCAGCTCTGCCATCCCTGGCACTTTGCTTCTGGCTCTGCATTACCTGGCTTGGATTCATCTACTCTGGCCCTCTCCTTGGGGGGTCTCTCACAGTAGTGATATTCACTCCAAGGGAACCATTGTGTCCAACAACTTATATGACCAGTGTCATGATGTTACTTGTGGTGACATCCATTTATTTTGCCTCTTCAATCTCCACTGTTCCAGGTTTCTGCTGGAGTTTCTCTCGATTCAGACTGTCAAGCTCTTGCCAGTTTTGTCTTCCTCGTCATGGCTTCCCATTATCAATGCTGTGCTTGGAGTCCGAGTGCCCTTCACGCCACAGATCTGCAAGCTAAGTAAACTTAGCAAATCATTAGGGCAGACTTTGACCGCTTCTGTCTCCATCAAAGACTGGGATTAAATTAGGTCCCTTTGATAAACTGAGCTGATGGACCAATTTGGATTGCACATGAGGTATTATGAGCCTCGCGGGGCTTATGATTAAAAGACATAAGAGAATGCAATTATTTAGGGAGCTCCTGGGAGATTGCTGTAACTCACTAGTCACTCCTTTATCAGAACAAAAGAAAAGCCCAATTCTGCAGGGTGGCAGGTGTCCCCCGGGAAGTGTGTGCAAGCCTCTAATTGCTGGGGGAGGCAAGAGGCACGTTTGTCTCCTGCAGGGGAATGTAGGGGAGGATGTCATTCCAACTGTTTCTGTTCCCAAGGCACTTGCTCCAGGAGTGAAACCTTTCACACAGGTGGCTTCTTTATCTCTTTCAACAGTTGCTCGGGAGTTTTTCCCTCATAAACCACAGTTGCAGCAAGATGGAGCTCAACTGGGTTTCATTGCTGGACTCTAATCAAATCCTGACCTGCACAGGGGGCTCACTGCAATCTAGGACTCCCTGCATCAAATCCTCCAGCCTGGGGCTGGATCCTGACCCAGCAGGAAAAGCTCTGTTAGCTTAGGCTCTGCACCAAACCCTGAAGATAAGGAATGTCTGACTGGACACAAATACAATTTTGCCTGTTTTTTTTTTCTCTCAGGTTACTGAGTCAGAGCTGGATGGCATATCTAATTCTAGTAGGGCTATTCTTCTATCTTCTTTTTTTTTTTTTTTCTCATGCTGCATTTTAATTACAACATTTAGAATACATCCAAATAGCTTGAGCTCAAATTGATCTTGTTTTTCAGCCAGGAAGCTTGTTTTTCATCTATTATAATAATAAATGTGCTATTGATAATAGTTTAGGTGCAATACAGAAAAGCTTTGTGTTATGCATCAACTCTGGAGGGCCAAAATTTTCTTATTATCCAGTATTGATATGACAGTTTGCAAATATTTAACAAATAAATTACCAGGTTTTCCTTGTTCCCCTCTCAGTTTCCGTCTTTTTGACAGCTGAATTACGGATTAATGATGATCTTGTTTAAGACAATTGTTTGCTAGCAGGTCTATTCTGTAAACCTGCAAGTGCAGTAGAACTAGCACTGGCATTTTGAATTAAATCTCATCCTTGAAGCAAATTTTTTAGCTTTATTCCTTCCAATTCTCCTAAGTAAAAATCGGATTTGCCCAGTAAAGTGCTTAGGCCTGTTATTAATTTCTTAGTTTATGTAGTCATTTTAAATATAGAAGCTTAACATGAAGGGCTGGCAACAGGAGCTGTTTTTCTCTCCCAATTCTGAGCTTGCTGCCTCTGTACGGATTGTAAGTGCTTTGAGAGACAGGTCCTTTCCGAGCGCAAGCAAGGACATCACCTTGAGCCTTTGTAGGAAAGAGAGATCCAGAAGAATTTGCTGGATTTTGTCCTTGGTAAAGCACTGGAGACAGAACTGGGAAACATTCAGTACAGGTCCTGGGACTGGTGAAACACGTCCATGATTCTGCAGCACCTTCCTCTTCACCTGCTCCAGGGTAAAGGAAAGGGCTGAAGCTCCAACATCTACCTGGGAAGATTCGGCACTGGTGAGGCCTCACCTTGAGTACTGTGTCCAGTTTTGGGCCCCCTACCATAAAAAAGACATAGAGGTGCTGGAGCAGGTCCAGAGAAGGGCGACAAAGATGGTGAGGGGTCTGGAGAATAAGTCTTATGAGGAGAGGCTGAGGGAACTGGGGTTATTCAGCCTGGAGAAGAGGAGGCTGAGGGGAGACCTTATTGCTCTCTACAACTACCTGAAAGGAGGGTGTAGAGAGGTGGGGGTCGGTCTCTTTTCTCAAGTCACAGGCGACAGGACGAGAGGAAATGGCCTCAAGTTACACCAGGGGAGGTTCAGGCTGGATATTAGGAAAATTTTTTTCACTGAAAGGGTTATCAGGCATTGGAATGGGCTGCCCAGGGAGGTGGTTGAGGCACCATCCCTGGAGGTTTTCAAAAGAAAGGTTGATGTCGTGCTGGGAGGTATGGTTTAGTGATGATGCTCCTTGTTTGTTGTGCGGGTGTCTATTTTTGTCAGTTAGGTTGACGGTTGGACAAGATGATCTTTTAGGTCCCTTCCAACCTAGAAGATTCTGTGATTCTGTGATTGTTTCTGGTGTAGCTGGACGCATGTGAAGCAAGGAGGGTTCTACACCCCATGGAAAAGCCTGATGCACCCCCGGGGGGGGGTGGTCAGGGGCACTTTCTGGGGGAAAACACAGCACCAGAATAGAGACTCAAAGAAAGCATGAAGCACCCCTGGAGCTTCATGGAACAGGGAGCACGTGCTGGGCACTGGGCCATTTCTGCCCTGCGGTTTCTGACCGTGGGCTTTGAGTACACAATACAGGAATTCACTGGTGTGTGAGCCAGCCTTTGGAGATGAGAAGTGAATTTGTTCTCCAGTAAAGTCACCTTTTGTTTGCAGAAAATCTGTGAGTTGGGTTCCCCGAGGGAATAGTGTTTGAAAATCACAGATGATTAAAAGATAACACATTTGAGGTTTGTTTGAGGTTTTTTGTTGGTTTTTTTTTTTTTTCGGTTGGTTTTTGTGGAGATTTATTTTTGTTTGCTTTTTGGGTTTGGTTTTTTTTTGTTTGTTTGTTTGCTTTTTGGGTTTGAGAAGCTGGATGCCTCACATATATTTCTCCACAACTGACCTCTATACTATTTTTTTGTTTTGCTTTAATGCAAGAAAATCTGAGATTTTCCTTAATGGAGGAGTCCCCAGGAGTTCTGAAATACTAAACATCACAACAGCAAAAATTACTAAAGTTGGCGGCGCCAAGTGTAGCATATCACATTGGTCTTAAACAAAAATAAGCCAAATCAAACAAAACTTGATGGAACGGAATAAAAGCAGGCAAGCACCACAGCTTGGCTTGAAATAATGTGTTAATAGAAGGAGTGTTTCTTCATTGCTTTTCATTTGATAAGCAGCAAAACCACAGACTCGCCCTGAATGCAGTTTCTATGTGCCTTCTGCTAATTGCCCATCCCTGCTTGCCGTGTAAGCACTCATTACTCACTTCCCTTGGAACCAGCGGTGGCCAGCCTGGAGCAGCAGGGAGAGGGGCACAGCTGTGTATTTCAGCATGTCTGCACACGTGCTTTCAATCCTGGAATAATCCCCATTATATGGACATTTTAGCCTGGTATTTAAGTCTTCATCTCGCTTCTTTTTAAGGCTTACTTAACACTTTTCCAGTTGATTGATGCAGCATCAATCACAGTAATATGCCAGCAATGATGTTCCTGTTAATAACTGCGGTGGAGCCGGGTGGCTCCGGGCCCTGAGCTGAGCGCGGGCGTTTTCTCTGCGAATGGCAGGGGAGATTTGCTGACCACAGCAACTTGCAGATGCACAGGGGCAGCAGCAAGAAACTGCCCATCATTCGGTCCCCGAGCATCTCCCAGTTTGGGAACGTGGCTGTTGATGTGGTTACATTTCCAGCCCTCTTCTATTGTCAGGGGTTAAGGCTTTGAGAAAAAAACAGCCTTACACACAAGTTGGTGATGCGCAGCCACCAGTTGGACACACCAAGGGCAAACTGGCTCCAATTACCTGCTTTGCTTACACCAACTGCCATGTATTACAAATCAAACCAGCCAGAAGGAACCGAACTATTAAGCTGCTTTCTCATAATCTTTAATTATGAAGATACCATCACTCATGTTTGCAATCTATGAACTGTCCTGTGGTAACTGATTCTTTTTTTTTTTTTTTTTTT
>NW_015090770.1:4056179-4121696 GCF_001431845.1 Calidris pugnax | reverse complement strand
TTTTTTTTTTTTTTTTTTTTTTTAGCTTGATGAGTTGTGATGGTGAGGCTGCAAACAGTGTTGGCAAGTGATTCTTAGAGAGACCCACTCCTGCAGGTCTGAGTTGGTAAAACCCCTTTTCGTGATATGGGGCCAGCACAGTGACCTCATGGGTACGAATTTATGTTCCCTCATCCTCCTGGCCACCCTGCCCAACCTCTGGGAAAAGCCTAACCCAAATGTGTCCTACTTAGATGGTCTGGCAGGAGAAAGTTAGGAATTTATTTTATACCTTGACAGTCAATTTAAGGAGAAGCTTAGAAGCACAGAGGGTGTCACTCCAGAAACTTTCTCTGGCGTGTTGAACATCCCAAAACTTTGCTGGGATCCATCGGTCTGGGTACTACTTTCTCCTCTCCTGCTTTGCCATCTCTAATGTGTTTTTTCTCAGTGTGACAGCGCAATGAGAGGGGCTTTTATCCCCTTCCCAGGGCAAAGACAGCAAGTATGGGGCAAACTCCGTACTTCTTCAGGCCTCCCTCAATTCATCCTGCTGGCATTTGGCCCTCTTTACACATCTCTGCCCTTTCCTGCTGCTGGGAAGGGCAGCAAAATGGGCTGGAAGAGGAAAAGCCCTCCAAAGTTGCTCATCCCCCCAGGGTCACTTGCTGCCCAGGTTGGCCATGGTCTGGAGACTAAGTCACCAACAGGACTTGTTAACGGAGTATCTGGGACCCCTTTGCAGTATTTTCTCCTGTAACTGCTTTCCAGACAGATGTCTCCCAGCTGGTGGGAGTGCACATCAGTCTCCTCAGATGTGCACATGAGTCCATGCGTGTGATGGGATCACTGATAGATACTCTGCAGCCATCTGGATGTGGAGAAGAAATGACAAATATCTCCCCTCCGCTCCCCCCCCAACCACACCTTCCATGAGAAATTGATGAATGAGATCTTTATTGGCTGCTGGGCTAATTAAATAGAAGTTGCATCAGCTTCTAGCTGACAGGCTCTAATTGCTCCTGAGCAGATTTTGAGAGGACCAGATGAATAGGAAAATAAAAGGAAAGACCGTGGATTGGATCCAAGGGTGTAACTGACTGCATTGTGCTTCAGAGGAGCTGGAAGTTTGTCCTACCTCTCCCTGGGGAATGGGGACAGGTCAGGGAGTTCCTGTGCCGCAAGAATACGTGGGGAGATGCTGTCAGGAAAGCCAAAATTAATGTAGATAACAAAAAGGAGAAAATAGTATCCTGGTTTTAGATAAGAATTTCTAAAGTCTTATCTTCACCCTAGTCTTTAGCTCTGGCCTCGAGCAGCCGGTACCGTCCATCGTGCAGGACAAACAATGCTTGCTGCTGAGGACTGAACTCTCTGGGATGCTCTGGCACCACATGAATCCCTGAGCCTGGAGGTTTTTTCCCCTCCTGTTGCCTTGAAGTCCAAAGACTGCAGAAGGGGTGTCAGGTGCCCAGCAGCCTCTGCAGCCAAGCCCAGCCCCATGCAGCCCTGCTGAGGGCTTTGGGGAAAGGTGCTCCCCTCCAGTAATGAAGGTGTTGGGACTTTGAGCCTGGCCCCTCTTGGTGCATGGTCCTTTGAAAACAGAAGGTGCTGCATGTGTGTGTGTCACTGTGTGCCAGCTGCCAGCAAGGGGTGCAAAGCCTTCTCACACTCTTGTTGGTGTTGCCCCATGCAGGAGCGGGGCTGGGATCTGATGTACTTCTCTCCTCCAGGCTCCTGCCTAAACCTCCACGTGGGGAGTGTGGATGGTTCAATAGGAGAGTCACTAATAGCAGAAGCTACTGTTTTCAAGTTTCAGATTGGTCCAGGACAGAGCTGGACCTGCTACACAGTAGATCCTGGCACTGAAAAAATTAACTGAAATTAATGGCCAAGCCCACAGTGACTTCAGCAGTGTCATGTTTTCCCCAGTGTACTCTGTGGGCTATATCTGGGCACATCCAGCCTAAGAGGCTTGTCCCATGTTTAATTTATGGGGTGATGAATGAGTTCTTAGCATACAATGCATTTAATTCCATTTTGGCCTGATTTATGATGTGATGTGAACTGCATGTGAAGTTTTTAATTCAGTAGGTGGTGACTCTGATTCAGTATATGGAGTGTGACGGAAGAGGTGATAAATTTTATTCCAAAGGTGATGCATCAATTTCAGTGTGAAGTGCATCAAATTTATCACATGGCACATTGGTTTCAGTGCGTGACACCCCAGCGATGGCAGTGCCAGGGCGGTTAAGTGGGATACCTTTACTGCATCACTACTGGTCTCCATGTCCACCAGCTCCCCAGAGGAAAGCGGCCCTTGCTGTTGATCTTTTATTCGGCCTCGAAGGACTTAAAGAAAAACTGTAAAATGGCCCATCAGGTGCTGGTCAAGATATTTGTCTTCAATTTAATACATGTCCTAGGTAAGGTCTTCCGATACCCCACTTAATTTCAGGTCTCAGGAAGATGCTGCTGCTCCTGGGAATCTCAGCACCAACCAGCAAATTGCTCTCATTTTGGGGCTTGTTTTGTGACTTAATAGCTTTGCTTTTAACTCAATGTCTGGCGGATCCATATCACTGCATGAGGATGTGGAGCTTGAGTACTTTCCGGGAGAGAGAGACTTTACCATTGGGCTCTCACATCTGTAACCTGTGAAGGATATTTTTAAAAAAACACCCAGAGAAGACACCTCCTCTTCTCCCTCACTCCACACTGGGGATGCTTTTGGGATAGGACTTCCTGGCTGAAATAAACCCATGTCTTCATTACAGGATCCTAATGGGGTTCAAGCAGTGGCTGTTTGGGCTGGTGGGACTAGGTGCAAGAAAGCAGGACACCCAACACAGAGGTGTGTTGGACACCGAGGGGGCTCCCAGCACCTGCAGTATCCAACCCCTTCCCCGTCCTCATGCCCCATTAACACCAGCACCTCTGGATCCAGCCCCGGCACGGCGGAGCGTGACGAGTCACTAATGCAGCCGAGAAAGATGTGAGGGGGCTGATGAAGGCATTCGGTGACAAGCTGAGCGGGAAGTAATTACTTTTCTCCTTCTCTCCTCCTCTCAGTGCCACAGCCTCTGCGGCGGCCGGGATAAATGCAGTATATTAGCAGCTGTGAGTGGCAGATTCACTGAGCTGCAATTTATGACACTGTCCTCCCCAAAGCCTCATTGGAGGGCATTATGAAGTTAGCTTTGTAAGAGGGGATAAAATGATGAGAGGGTCACTCTGGAAAAGCATTTGGAAGCCCTCGGAAAATGAGCTATTTTCTTCTCTCCGAGGCAGGTGTGTCTCATTGAGCCGACCCCAGCGGATCTCCGAGGGAGGGTTAGTGCTCAGATATTAAATTTAATCCAGTGAAAAGGAGCAGATGTTGATGTGCCAGTCCTGTCTGCCACCATGTCTAATGCATAAGGATGGCTGAAAAATCTTCCATCAAAATGTTTTGATTTTTCTCAAAGAAAAAATAGAAAACTTCTGGAAGAAGAAACGAACCCCCAAGGCAAAAAAAACTTATGGCTGAGAAAACTTTGACTTCAGACTGTTGATAAAGGGTTGCTGCTGTCAGAGGGGATAAAGAGGAGGATGTTTTTCATCAGCCATGTTAATCTGATCAATCCCAGCATGCAGGCTTGTGTGGGCTGATAAAACAGATCCCGATACGCTGATGAGCCAAACCCTATCGAAGTTTCCAACAAGGGATTCTGAGCTGCCTGGATGGAGAAGCAGGGGAGGGCTCTCATTTACAATATATCCCCTGGTGAAGGGTGTCAAGCATCAGGGACAGGCACTGGGGTGATGTGCCTCTGGCCTGCCTGGAGAGAGCTGTTTGCAGGCTCGGTCCGTGCTCTGGGTTCCCAAAACCTCTACAGCAAACAGGTCACACTGCTCCTGCCACTGACGGCCCCTTTCCCACAGGGAGGGGAAGATTTAACCCAGTCCTCCGCTCTCCAAAGGGTTAAAAAAACCACCTAAGGATACTTCAAATGGCTTTAAAAGTACCGGGCAATGCTAAAAGCCACCCTTTCAATAGCAAAAATGCTCATGAATCTGAACTTCTATTTCAGCACTGCCTTTGTTCATGGCCAGAATAAGAACTGCTCCTCTGTCCCCCAAACACCCCACTGAGGAGGTGCATGTCCCACTGTACCCCAGTCAGGGGGGCCAGGAGGACTCAGGGGTGCTCCCAGCACTGCCCCCCACAGCCAATCTCAGCAGCTGAGCCTGCCAGGAGCTGGCACCAGGATGTGGACAGTAAGGAGCATCCCACTGGAACAGCATGGCCTCTGCTCCTGCATCCCAGCCATGGGGTGGCTCACCAAGGCCCTCCTGCAGCACCACGCAGCCGCCCGGTGGAGCTTCCCAGCTGCCAGAACATCTCTCAGGTAGGGAGGGAAGCGTGTAATTTATTTCTTCGTTTATTTGTTTTGCATGGGAGATGAGGCTGCTGGTTTATAACGTTGAACAACCCTTTTAGCTGAGTGCAGTAAGTCCCATAAATCCATCACCCTCTCCAGAGCATTAACCAGCCGCCAGGAACCAGTGGTTTTATGATAACTTCTCGTGTTATTCTGGGAGGACTCTGGGGCCAGAGTCTCAGCTGGTGTAACTTGGCTGGTGTAACTTGGTGATTTACATTAGCTACCTGATGCTGCTGTGAGCTACTGCAAGTATTCTCATACTAATGGTTTAAACACCTTATTTGGCCTAATTTTTACTGAAGGGTTCATGATATTTTGAAATGTGTTCTACAGAGCACTTATTTGCCTCAGGTCAAACTGTAGGTCCCAAACAAGTGCATCTGTCACTCTGAAATAACTCTAGGCCAAAGCATTAGCAGAAAGGAGGTCCCTCTCCAGTAGTACATACTCCAGAGGCTACTGGTCCTATTTAGCCAGGCCTCCTAAGGGCTCAATTTCCTCCTGCTTACATTGCCAAGACTCTCAGTCGACATCATGGTTCTTCTTCAAACCCCTTTCTCTATCATCAGCTTAAGAATGGTGAGGTTGCCAGTGCTGCAGCCTGTTGGGATGGCTCCTATCTTCTCCTTGGTTCACTCTTCTCCACTATCTCCATCCATCCATCATTTTTTATTTAGAGGGCAAGATCCTGGGGCAAGAACTGTCTTTGTTTCCTCTGTTTTATCCAGTTCCTTAAGTAGCAGGTTTTTGTCAACTTGCAAATGCACAGAGCTCATTTCTGCCCATGACCAAAATGATGTGGCTGAGCTAATATTTTCCCGAGCTGCTCAAGGGTAAGCCCTTATTTTCATTTTAAACTGCAGTTTTTAATTTCTGCTGGCTAAAATAAGCTTTTTGTGCCTTGTGAGCAGCACCGGGCACCCGCCTGGCCTCTCAACGGGGTGGAAATAACTGATGGAGATTCCTGTACCCTCCTGCCCTGCAGGACCCCTCACACCTCTAATGACCAGATGGTCACTCCATGCTGTTGCATTTCCTGGAGTTGTTTGAGACCCCAGTGATTTGCACCATTTTGTCTCACGGTAGTTTTCCCACACTACTCTGCTATTAATTTTTTTACATAGAGCAGAGGAAAAAGAGATCTGAGGCCTCTGGGTGAAATTCATCTTCTGCAAACAGAGTGAAAAACACACTCAGCTGGAGACGGGCCTGTCCTGGCTTTTGGTGTATTTTCTGTGCAGATAGAGATAAACTTAGTTTCATCTGTAAAATTTCCCATTCACGTTGGAGGATGTTTCAGTTAACTGGTAATCCACAATGGTGAGTTTTCTGTCAACTATAGGACCCGGGAGGCTTGAAGAGAGTATCTGAATATGTTTCTCCCTTTGGCATGGGGCGTTTGGGAATCGCTGGGGCTCAGGCTGATATGAGTACCTCCGCTTTCAAAGGATTTAAGTTACAAAATTTGGGCAGTTCTTTGTTTGTTTTGAATCAGCTTTCCCTGATTTCTACCACCAGCATCTGGCTTAGCACGATTTTAACATACAGCTTCAGGTTGCAAACAGAATTGAAATTTTCAGGCATTCAGTGCTAGCTTCGTAAGTGGTAATTGCATCAACTTAGGATCAATGGAGCAGAATAATATCTGCCCACTAATAATGGCTTAATAAAATTAATAGCATTGGCCCAGCCATGAATTACTTTAAAATAGGCATTGTAGGATAGCAATGTAAACAATCATTGATTTTTCTTGGGAAAGTAGAGTACTGTAAATTAGATATGACTCTCTTCAGTGTGTAGTTGATACTAGACAATGCAGAAAATGTATCAGATTACCTCAAAGGTGGGCGGAGAGGGAAAAAGCGAATGGGGCCCCTGTGACGTTGGGGAGGCGATTAGATAAATGAAACCAGCCTGGACCAGACAATGAAAGCTCAGAGCCGCATGGCACTCAATATTTCTGCCTTCCAACCTGACCCAATTAATAACATATTAGTGCAGAACAGGTCTGTTCAACATCAGGTCCGTTAATTGAAATAGTGTGATTAATGGCATGGAAGGAGATGAGGAATACTTAGAAAAATGACAGGAGTCTGCCATGGCTGGTGCATCACTCGGGGGTGAGGGAGGTGGAGGGCAGCCGTGCTCCCTGCAACACCCAGCCTTTGTCTTCCAGTACCCTCTGAGTAGAGCCCGGTGCTGCTTTTATCTCCCTTGAGATCCCACCAGCACCCTGGTGCTGAGAACCCTGTCAGAGAGTGTGGCAACTGGAAGGACCAAATCCATCCTCAGCCATTCCCATGGGCACAGGGTAACTGCGTGCGCTTGGTTACACTGATGCCCTTGGGGTTCCCATGGTGTCCAGGCTGCATCTGGCTGCTGGGATGAAGGCAGGGTAAAGCGTAGATCCACCACTCTCATGGGTGCCAGCACCCATGGATGACATGGGGGGGGGACATCAGGGCCCTGGTGGTACCATGACTTCGTCCTCACCAGCTCAAACTCACCCAATGTCCATATTTCTCCTTCTGGAGGCCAATTTTCTTGTCAATTCTAATTAACCCTAGGGCTGACATCTCAAGGACAGCTCCGGAGGTGGCTTCACAGATGAGCAGCAGTTCGCAAATGTGTCGTGGGGCTGTGATGGCACCTCGGAGCCCAGCCTTAATTACAGCAAATGGCCAGAAAGAGCTGTAAAATTATTTAAGCCATTGCCATTTGCAGAATGATCTGGCTGCAAGATTACCCCCAGTCCCGCTCCTGTTGTGCCATCTTTCCCTTACACTGGTCCCCCTGCCTCAACATGGGGCTTAGCACAGGAGTGGGCACATGGTGCACCACCTGGCCACTTACCTGGCAAAAACAGTTCTTCCTTTTCTTACTCCTGTTAAATACGCACCCTTTTTCTGGCATGTGAGTGTGCAGGGAGGGAGGTGGTGATCTTCACCCCTGGGGAGCCAGGCCAAGCAAGCAGCTCATCCCAAACCTTCCCCCCCACAAGCTGTAGGGAATGAAGCATCATTGCTTCAAGATCTGCTCTGTACTGGTCCTTCCTGGCATTTCCATTGTCCTCATAAAAGCTGGGGGGGAGCTTGTCCCCCCCGTGCCTCAGGGTCAGCCCTGCACCCATGCCTCCCTCCCAGCACAGAGCCTGCCTGTGTCACCCTGGGATCTCACACTCAGTTTGAAATGCCCAAATCCACAAGTTTTTGGAGGACAGTGTGGTTAATGGGGACAGTCCAGGTGCCTTCACTCCTGGCAGAGACTGCCCGGGCCGTGGAGGCTCTTTTCAGGCTCTCAGAGGCAAAGGGACAGAGCCACAAAAACAGCAGCAGCAGCAGAGAGATGTGGGTTCAGAAGGACGGGTCAAAGCCCAGCTTTAAAAACAGGGAATAATAAATGCACAGAGGGACCCACAGTGCTGCAATGAAACATCCCTTAAATCCTTTGTTTTTATTTCGGATGATAAAGGAAAATCATTAGGGCTCAATTAGTCATGAAAGACAGAGGTCCTCCTGTGTTGCACTGGCTGGAGAAAGCAACTCCTGTTCAAGAGCTCATCTTCCCCATCCAGCATGGGATCATTAAATATCAAACACTTTATTTGTGCTATTTGCATTGCTGTGTCCTTGCACGGGATGAAAACCCTGCGGCGATTATTGATGTAGGTGGTTTTAAAGGCGCTGGGCTCTCTGCCTGGCAGAGCTTGAAACGAGGAGAGAGCTGAAGGAGAGGCTCAGAACAGCAGCCCGGCGGGGTAAAACAGAAAAGAAAAAGGGGAAGGAGTGACAGATGAGTTTACGTGACCCTGACACAGGGAGGTAAGGGTCTTGAGCAGGTTACCTTTCCCTTAGAGATGGAGAGGAGGAGACAGGGTGGGTGACAGCCACCTCCCAGCATGTCACTGGGATGAAGCGGTGTCCCCTCCTCGCTGTGCTGAGGGGAAACTTTGCTGCAGCAGACCGTGCACGTGTACACGAGGACTTTAAATATTTACAAAGCAGTAACTGATGTTGAGGTGACGGACGAGAGGGACTCCAAACTGGGAAGGTTCCTGAAGCCATCTGCAGGCTGGCCCTGCTGCAAGCTCTCACTACGCCACTGGTAGGACCCTTGGTGGTGCCGGCACGGGGCTGTGGTTTTGGCCAAGCAGACAGTGGACACACCAAGAGGAAATAAAGCAAATGGTCCACTGAAAAAAACCCAAACAGCCACCCACAACAGAACAACCTCCCCCAGCCCCTCTCTCTCCCCAGAGGTGGCCGTGCTGGCACACAGGCTGTGATTTGTTTGTGTCGCTATGGGAAATGTAAAGCACAGCAGCTGTGCGTTACTTACTGCTTTTATTCCCTGTCTCCCTCCCTTTATTTCTTTGCTGAGACTGCAAATGAAAGAGCAGATGAGTGGTGGTGCCACTGTCACTGTGCTCAAAGGCAGGAGGGCAGAGGCCACCAGGAGCAGTCGAGATGCCTGGAGCCCCAGCATGGCCCCACAGAGAGGAGCTGCTGTGATGGGGGGGCACGGAGGAGGGATGAACACCCAGATCTTTGTCATGTTTTGGTACCTGAGAAGCCCCTGTGATGGGGCAGAGCGAGTTCCTCTGAGCAGTCACCTCAGGGCAGGTCACACAGCAGGGACAGGCTCTGGCAGAGGGCATCGACAGGGATGAGGTCGGGTACCAGCTCGTCTGCCCTCGGGGAAGGAAGATGCTCACACTGCCGCAGGCACCTCAAAAGCCTGGCCGAGCCTGCCCAGACAAAAGCAGAAGGGACCCGCTGTGGCTCTGGGACTTGGGGATTTCATTCCTTTCTCTCTGTGTAGTTTTTCCTTCCCTGCCAGCAGGGACTGCAGCAGGCGAAACAAATAAGTGGCTGTAATGTAATTTTAGATATACGCGCTTTAGAAAATGAATTCACATTTAGAACGCAAGCTGTAATATTTTGGTTTATTATTTAATTACAGAGTTTGTGAATTTGTAAATGGATCTAGACCCTTAATTTTAGGAGGCTTTTTTAGGAGGCTTGAAATACCTTCCGTTCCTTGTTTAATATTCCGGGGGAAAAGCTCCCACGTGTGGCTGCAGTGCGTTCCGGGCAGCCGGGCGAGCCGAGCATTTTCACCGCTCTGTCTTCTCATTTGTAGAAGTTGGGCCAAACTGTGTTTTACTGCAAAGTGCTTGAAATTAATTAAGTGGCAGGGCATAAAGGAGCTGGTTTGAGTCCTCCTTTCCCCGGCAGCACTTTGCAAACCCTGATAACCGGGAGAAAATTGAGACCCTGGTCGCCAGCTTTTCTTTTGCACCTGAAAATTTAAATCCTGTCTTTTTGTGAACATTACCCTGTTAGAAATTGTTTGCCTAATATTGGCCTTGTCAGATAAATCCCTGATGGTACAAGACCTCCCTGGCTTGAAATCTGAGCTCCATTCCTGTGCTGTGCTGGGAGCACGTCTCTTGTTTTAATCAACTTTTGTCAAAAGGCTTGAGCACATGTGTAGGGCTGAGCTGGTGCTGGAGTGCCCTGATGATCTGCTCCTGTTCATGGTGACTGAGGCCCCCAAACGCTGAAAGCTGAGCACAATCTACTTTTGAGGACTCACACCTGAGCCTCCAGCCCACCCTGGAGTTTGATCTTCATGGCTTTCCACCTGGGTGGCTGCTACGCTTCCTAAATAGCTGTTTTTCTGGGAGGTTTTCCATTGCTTTTCTTCTAGTGAAGGTTTCGAGGGATCTGCCCCTTGTTTCATTGCGTTGGGTCCTTCCCTGGCTGAAGCTCCTGGTGCTCCCCAGAGGATGGTGCTGGCTTTCAAGCTGGGACCCCACGGAGATGTTGCACTCCCAGGGCTCCCACACCAGGTGCCTCCTGGACACACCACGAACCCATGGGGCTGTTAATTAGGAGAATCAGTTTGTCACCCTGGCAAGGCGCCAGCAGCAGCGGCATCGCTCAGGAGTGAAGTGTTTATTTAGGGAAACCCATTGCTGGGCCTTTGCATCCCCTTTCCCCGTTGAGCTGCTCACATCAGGTGTTGCCAAGCCCTTGCCCTGGGAGGCACAGCAGTGGTGTGGGGGTCTGGGACACAGTCCTGGGGAGCCTTCCCTCCTGCTCCCCTGGTGATCTCCCCATAAACTCTGTGAGGGGGCCAAGGCTGGTTTGGGGATGCCCCGCTTGTCCCCCAGGAGGGGGACCGAGCCATTTTTACCACTCAGATGAAGCCCTAAATAGAGTTAAAACCCGGCCAAAGCCAAGCCTGAGGCTGTGGACTGTCCTGGGCACTGCAACCATCCCTGAAGCACCTTGTGTGTGCCTGGGGGCAAAGGGAAAACTGCAGCTTTTCTCACTGCAACCCGAGAAAAAAACCTTCTTTCATTTCCATTATCTATTTTGAACTGTGTTTAACTCAGGCTGCTCATCCCCAGCAATTCCCATCTCCCCACGTTTCCTCCAGCATCAGCGATGTCTGCAGGCAGCTGGGCACAGCTGAGAGTGACTCCGCAGAGATGCTACGCATGTATGCATTTAAAACCCTTATTTACCTCGCAGGGAGACCTCGGCCAAAATCAGGGAGGGGGTTTGCAATTCCTTTGATGCCTTGTTGGGCATGTTCCTGCTCCCACCTGACTTTTGAGCAGCAAGATAGCGAGGAGGTGAGGGTCAGCTCCTGTAAACAAAACTCCTGCGTGTTCAGTACTGAGTAAAGACTCTATAACCATTTCTCCGTGAGAACAGTCTGCGAAGGGTCATGCTAAGATTGGTAATGTATTCTTGGGATGCACACTAAGGAATAACTTTTCTCCCTCCTGAATATCATGTTTTAACAACGGCCTGCTTTTTTTCTTTTTTTTTTTCTTTAATGTATAATTTTAAACGGCTGCATTCAAGCAGATGTACATTTGGCATCTGGATAGACGATGCAACAAACAGTAACGATCATCTAATTCCCCTCCATCTGGATTTGCCGTATAAATAATTTGAGCAAAACACCTTTGGAAAGGAGGCTGAGCCTATATCAGCAACAACGTGCGATAAATGGCAAAAGAAGACGTCAGAGTTTGCACGACGTGTCCGTCTTAATCCCTCGCTGCAATTCATGAACACTAAAAATAAACCCCCTTCGAGTTTTGGCTGTTTACACAGCTGTAGCATAAATATTTAGATTTGCAAGAGAAATGCTTGCTCAGCCAAAACGCTTCCCAGATCTCTGGTGTCAGCAGCGGGGCGCTTAGAGAGGCCCAACATTTCCTTGGAAAAAAAAGAAAATCGATAATAATTAAAGCAGGGAGCAATGTTTCCACACCAAAGCTCGGCTCTTATGTAAAACTAATTTGGCCCATGTTCTTCACGGGGTGCGAGAAAAATTCCCTGTGAGGGCTGATAAACACCATTACAAGCTGCTGGCTGTCGGGTGCTCTGGGGGGAACGTGGCTGGTGTTTCCCCTGTCAGGAACAACCATATTTCCATACGTTGTGTTTTTCTTTTCACAGAATCACAGAGTGATATGGGGTTGGAAGGGACCTCTGGAGATTACCTAGTCCAACCCCACTGCCAGAGCAGGTCCACCCAGAGCAGGTTGCACAGGTGGGTTTGGAATGTCTCCAGAGAAGGAGACTCCACCACCTCTCTGGGCAGCCTGTTCCAGTGCTCTGCCACCCTCAAAGTAAAGAAGTTCCTCCTCATGTTTAGATGGAACTTCTTATGATCAAGTTTGTGCCCATTTCCTCTTGTCCTGTCACTGGACACCACTGAAAAAAGACTGGCCCCATCCAGTCTCTTGACACCCACCCTTTAAGTATTTATAGGTGTTGATCAGATCCCCCCTCAGTTTTCTCTTCTCTTCTCCAGACTAAAAAGACCCAAGTCCCTCAGCCTTTCCTCACGAGAGAGATGCTCCAGGCCCCTAATAATCTTTGTAGTCCTCTGCTGTACCCTCTCTACCAGTTCCCTGTCCTTCTTGAACTGGGGAGCCCAGAACTGGACAATTCTCCAAGACAAATTCTCCTTGCATTTTGCTACCATAAAGTTGGCTGTTGACCCTGGATCATCTTTTGATCACCTCTTGCCAGGGGAAAGGAAGGCTTTTACTGCTCTGGAGTATTACACAGACAGGTACGGCATCCCCGACCCCAGGGAGGAGCTGGAGAATGAAGCTGACTCCTTCCCGCTGAACAACTGCAGCCTCCTTCCTAGATAAAAATCTTTAAGTGGATTTTCCATCTGGTAAACCGTCGCTTTAGGAAAACCATAAGGTATAGCAGTTATTAAAAAGAGGATTTTTACTAATGCACCTACTGTGTCTTCATTATGTCAGGGCACCTCTATGAAGAGATTTGCAGAAGAATCCATCCATTCATTTCCACGCATAATTCCTCAATAGCCCATTTGCTTCAAAGATTTTTATCGACTTTTACTACTACATGAATCCTCAGATATTTATTTTTTCGGCCCTAGGGGACCCATTGAAAAAGAAATTTGTTTTCTGAAGTTTTATGACAAAGGTTTTGCTCTGGATAAAAGCTTCCTGTTATTTCCAAACTTCTGTTCTTCACAAAGATGACTTTGGCGGGTCTGCTCCCGCAGCTCCCACGGGCCGTGGGGCACGGGTAAAGTTTTAGCTCCCAGAAATAAATAAGAATATATTTCTGTTGGAAAGGGCTCCTTCCACACCACCATCATTTTCAGTAGTGCAGACATCACTCTGCAGGTGTCCAAATGTACACAAACGCCTGGGATTGGGAACTCTGCATTTTCCCGTGTTATTCCTGTCACTATCATCTGCCTCCACACCTGACCCATCCCCGCACAGGCCAGCCCCCCATAAATGTCCCCACAGATCCCCTTTGTGCCCCCTGAGCCCTGCCTGTGTGGTGGTGCTGGGGACACTGCAGTTAGGGCAACCGGCTGGGGGAAACTCTTTGAAATCACATCTGATGGGGCCACCAGGGAGGGCAGCTCTCTCCCGGTGAAAGGTTTTGCCGTGCACGAATATCCTGTATCCCAAGAGATGCCTCCCGTCCCGATTCAGGCTCTGCAGGAGGGGCTCATCGGGTTTCCTGACATACAAAGATGTGCTTTGATCTGGTGGGTTGATTTCCTGGGGCTGCTGCAGCTGGTGCAGGTGTTGGAGAGTGGCCACGGGCTGGGCTTGTTCCCCCTGTGCAGCCACTTCCCAGTGCCCAGCATCCCGGTGTTTTTCCATGCCAGTAGCTGGAAAGGGATGAGCAGGAGGAGGTGCCCCAGGGGCTCCCAGCCAGCCCAGAGGGTACCTGGGACCTTAACCCAAGCCAGCAGGATCCAACCTGGCCAGAGGCCATGGAGATGGCAAAATGTAAAGAGAACCAGGCAAAATTAGTCATAATAAAAACGTTTCTCCCCATTTCCCTGACCCTCATGCAATATTTAAGCTGTGCAAGGGCAAGGCAAACTCATAGCACTCGAGGAACATCTTATATATCAACTGCGCTTTTTTTGGGGAAGGAGCCAAGCCTCTCCTCATTTTGCTTTCCTAGGGCTTGGGAGTTTCCAAAAGCAAATCAGATGCCTTGAAAAATAGGCCAATGTGAGTGTGGGGACGCCACACACATCCACTAGCAAAAAAAGCATTCGAGACAGCCCATCAATCCAGACGCTCCTGGTTTGTGTAGCTCCAGGACTATGGTGACCCATGTGAGCTGGAGAAGTAGATTTGACTTGTTGCTTAATAAAAATACAGACCGTCTGCGTGCAACACTGCTCCTACTGAGGTCTGTCAAGATGAGATTTCACTACCTTGGTCTCCAACGAGGTACTGATTGAAGTGGAGTGATGGATGTGAGGTCAACAGAGAGGGTGAGAGAGGAGCATTTGAGGGGAGCAACGTGTCCACACCAGTTGGCAGCCATGAGACAGGCACAAGAGGAAAAGCCAGATGTTTACACTGTGACAACATTAATGCAGCTAAAGGAAGTATTTACCTGGAATCATTTGCCATGAGGTCCCATTGGAATGAAGAGCCAGCACGTCCATGAAAGGATGAGGTGCTATGTGGATAATACGTGCAGCCAGCACTGTTTAATGAGGGACATTATCCTCCACACTTCAGGGGGCAAGCCAGCCACGATGGAGGGAGAAGAGGAGGGGAGATGCTCCAGGCAGACAGGTACTTTCTGGTTTTCCCATGAGGAAACACGCTGGGAAAAAACATGTCTGGATTTGCTGTTTGTCTGCCCACGTGGTGCCATGGGCAGTCTACACCAGGTGGCCCACCTCACCATCACCGCAAGCACCTTAGGGGCATCTCCAGATCTTCACGGCCCGACAGTTTTTGCCTGGGAAACTGCAACTGGCAGTAAAACAGGGCAATTAGCCCTAATCATCCTGAATTATCAGGTGTCCTCCTCCATCCCTGCTTTTCTGCCACTCCTTCTCCCCAGAACTTTGCTCTCTCATTAATCGAAACAGAAACTTTCTGTCACCACTGATTGCATTGTCCAATATCAGCTGCCTGGAAGGATAAAAATAAAAGCTGGAAAGCGTGTGCCTTTGGTACAAACAAATAGGTGCCAGAGAAGGTAATCTAATTATGCAGTGATTGAATTAAGTGCAAGAAACTGCTTTATGCCCACAAAATATCTGCTCTGATGATTGATTCAAGGCATGGTCCCTGTTTGGCCAAGTGATGGGGTTTGCCTGGGAGGGCTGGGGAGCAGCTCCCGCCTGGCATCATTGGGATTGTTGTGGATACCTGGGCCCATCCCTACTTTTCTTGGTGAATTTGGCTGCTGGCAGAGGGAGGCCAGCATTAAAATGCTCTTGTTGTCTACTACAAATTTTCTGTGCAAGAAAAAAAGAGTTTAGAGAAGATGAGCCTTGTGGCTGGGCTGTGTCCTTCCACTACCATACCTCCTGTGGGATTAAATGGGACAAAGTGGAGCAGTGAGGGGACAAAAAGGAAAAGTTCATTGCGGACATGTGTTACTTGAAAGTAAAAGCCATGAGGAGTTTATATGGGAGGGTAGGAAAAAAGAATTTACAGCTGAAAAAGGGTTTCAGGCAGGGCCCTGGAGCTGAGCACCCTGATGAAAGTGCTGCAGCCCGAGCACATCTCTAATTAGGATGAATTTCCCCACTGCTGGAGTTAATGCATTATATATTGAAACCATTTGTGTTCATTTGTAGCAAATAATTACTTTAAAATGTTATCATTCATTTGGGTTATTTGACTTCTCTATTAATTGTATAAATAATTGTTTAAAAGATTGTGTTTGGGTCAGTGAAAGTCATCAATATTACTCCGTTATTGGTTGATGAACGTGGCAGAGGTGGTGGCTGACCTGTTGGCACCACCACAGACCCAGCCTGAGCCCTCCATCCCCAGGGGCTTCCCACCAGCCCTTGGTGATGTAGGACACGTGGCACACTGCTGCTGAAAATCACCTTCTGCCTCAAACTTCGTGTTTCTCTCTTAATTGTTAGGAAACGCTCCGATTTTGACGTAAAGCTGCACCCATGTCCTTTCTTGCTTCCCCTTGCTGTAAATTTTCTGTCCCGTGACGCCTAAAAGAAAAAGCAATCTTCTTAATCACACCACTTGATAACACAAACAGAGGTACAAGGTAAAAGGCGACAGGGCAATAAGCCCCTCCGTTGTCTGCCCTTCAATCGGGCTTGATAAATGGAGATTTTGCCGGGAGATTTGTCATGCATTAGCATTAAAAGGGGAGCAAGGCTATTTTCTTTCCTTGTGAGGCGAGACAAAAGAGCTGTGCTTTCAGCTTCAGCAACATTAGTCTTTATTTCAAGGGGGGAAATTAAATAAATGAATCTGAAAGTGGGAAGGAGGGAGAAGCCTTCAGTACAGAATTTTTAAAAATTACTACCGGGGCTCTCCACATCTTCCTGATTTTTCAGCCAAGTCCAGAAAGCATTAGGGAAACACATGGACTCTCTAAGCATCCCACCAGCCGTCCCAGCCAGACACAGGGGCAGCAGCCTCCCTCTCGCTGATGCTCCAACACAGCAGGCTGCCAAATTTTTTTTAAAAAGTAACCTGTCAATTAGCTGATCCTCTCAGAAGAATTTATTCCAGCTAAATCCAAAGGGAGAACTTAAAAGCTCTCTATGTTTAATTTGATCAAGGCTTTAATAACGTCTGGCTGGATTAGTATGCGGGTGCCGCTGCGCTCCTGGGAGCGGGGCTGGGAACGGCCTCCCTGTGTGCCACGCTCGCTGGGCTTGAGTGATTTCCCCACTGAGCTGGCACCACAGGCCAGTAAAAAGGACGTTGCAGGGTTTGGGTGGTGGTACAGGGCTGTTCCTGCAGGCACCCACCCTGTGGGAGGTGGGGGTCCTGCTGGCACTAATTGCCCCACCACCCATCCATGGAGGAGCTGACCCTGGCAGAGCCACCATCGTGACTCGGGGGAGAAGGTGCTCTGCTGGGTGGCTAGAAGGGTCTGGGGGGGCAGAAAGGTGATGGGGCAGGGGTCTCAGCCCCTCTTGCACCTCCTGTCATCCCAGTGGGGCACCTTTCTGTGGTGGGGCATCTCCTGGGAAGGCATTCACGGCATCTGGCACCAGAGAGGGTTTGCGTCTCCCCTTAAATCATGGGAAGATGATTTAAGGGACTGAAAGCTTCAAGCCAGGACTTTTAACCGAAAAAGATGCATCGATTTTCTGTAGCTGATGGAATAAAAGAATTACCGTGGTGCAAAAAAAAAGAAAAAAAAAAAAGAAAAAGAAGAAAACTCTGTTCAAAAAGCCCCCCCTTGGCACGTGCTTTGCATTAGTGGGGCTGGTGCTCCTGGGAGCTGCAGAGGATCCTCCCGCAGCCCCAGCCTGGGTTGGGGTTTGGGTGCCCTGCAGCAGGAGCAGGCAGAGCCCAACAACCCAGAGGGATGCAGGGCAATGCCGGGGGAGCAGCCGTGCTCCCCCCATGTCACTGGGAGACCCCCAGGCAGGTGGGGGGATTTTGGGCATCACACCCGGCTGCAGCTCTGCAGGGGGGAGGAATTACCTCTGCTCTCCAGGAAGAACCAGATTTCCTTGCTGGCTTTTCTATGATGCCTCAGATTTTAATCCCCCACCCCACACGTGCCCCACCAGGGTTGTTATCTCCATCTTGCAGACGAAGGATGGAGTGGACCATATGGGGTCCCTCCTTTTTGGAGGTGCAGAGTCTCGGCCCCGCTCTGGGCTTTGGGTACCATCCCTGCAAAAGCGGTACAAGCACCAGTGGGATGAGGATGGGGAAGCAGTGAGCAGGGGTTTCTCCTGTCCTCAAGGAGTTCCCAGCCTCTGGCAGCGAGTTGCTGGGAGGCTTTGCTCTCCTTGCTGGTGAAGCTGCTTTGCTGGGTATGAATAATTGAGCTCCCCTTCGCCCGTGCCCTAATCGCCCGGCCACGGAGTCAATTGCTCGCTTTCTCGCTCACTTTTCCTGATGAATATTTCATACCTCCCCGGGGCAGCAGCGCAGCCAGGGCAGCCTGCCTGGCTGAGGCTTGTTGGGATTTAGGGGGGCACCCACCACCTGTAGGGAGAGGATGGGAAAGGGCAGCACAGAACACAGAAAATGCCTCAAAATGTGTCACCAAGTCATCCCCCAGCTGGTCTGGGTTGATGGCCGCGTCTCTCAGAGAAGGGGCAAAAGGTAGGAGGGCTGTGGCCAGTGAGAAAAGCAAATGGGGGTCACTTTTGGGATCAGCAGGCATCCTGACCTTTCTCAATGCAGGATTTGGGCAAACCCCAGGGTGAGCAGCTGCCCACGCTGGCGGCAGCCTCTCACCCTGACACCCCCCTCCCTGGCACTTTGCTTTCCCACCAGTGCCCAGGAACCGCCCCCAAGAAACCACCCACCCAGTGACAGCGAGGACCTGGCAGCATTTCCCCAGCTCTCTGCGAAGACACTTGTTAATTCTCTATTCCTTCCTTAATTATGCAAAAGCAACGACCGTTCTATCATCCCTTTACAACGCCGCAGCTTAAATCCACTATTAAGGCAGGAGCGTTATGATTCAGACATTTTAATTAACATGAATGATCTCACCTTTGTCCACAGCATCTTTTTACATGTTATTATATCACGTAATTGTTAAACTACTCACTCCTTTAGAGAGGTCTGGACTTTCATTAAAATGTCCTGCTTGTTCTGAGCGGGCAGATTACCTATATTTTTAAGCCTAGTATTTTCAGGTGATTTCAGTTAAATCAGTCTGCAAGAAACCAGATGAATTATTTAAAGCGCTGATGGTCTCAAGCTAGGAAATGGGGTTTGGTCAATGTTTCTCCAAATTTTAGGAGCTCCAAGGTGCTCCCAGACCTGGCTGGAAAAATCAACTCCCTATTGACCAAAGGTATCAAAAGAAAGAACTGAATTGTTTAAATTCATCTGAAAACTTTCCGCACTTCTGGGGGGAAAAGAAGCGTTCATTAATTTTTCACATCCCCTTTCTTGCTTCCTCTCTAGCCAGAAAAAAAGGTTAGGAGAGAAATCAGGGGCTCTTCCCTCAGGAGAGAAAAGGCCTTCCAAGTTTTTAGAAATGCTGCCCATATATTTTTGATGTGAAATTTCATTGAAAATGGAGAGGAGGAGGGGGACATAAAAAAAAACAACAAACAAAACAACAAAAAAAACCAGCCCAAAAATCCTTTCAGGGTACATGGTGAAATTGCTGCTTCTGACCAATTTTGACGACTTGAAAATGTCAGTTCTTCTCTCAAACCAGGGAAAATTGAAATAATTTTTTGTAAGATAGTAGGACTAGCTAAAGCATTTTGCCTGCACCCACCCCTCAGCCCTGAAGGCCAGCAGTGATCCCACTTCACTGCTAAAACATGGACTGGGGGGCTGCAAGAGGCTCAGTTCTCCTCTTCCAAAGGGCAACTCCTGCCTCCTGGATTTGGAGAGTGATGAGGTGAGAGCAAGATGTAGATGTGAGATGAGACTTTTGCGAAGCGCTGGGAAAACCCTGAACTGTGATCTGAATACCTGAACCTTCATCTCCTCCTCTTCCTCCTGCCTGAGAAGCTGAGAAGCAGGAGAGGAGCTGAATTAGGACAGACTAGGGAGAAAATGCCACCACTGCTGCCCTTCCCCATCAACACTGGCAGCATCACGTGTCCCCAGCCTACAGCAAGTGGCATGTAAAAAAAACCACAAATGCTGTGGCATGTAAAAGGTTTGGTGGTGGCTCACAGCTCTGTTATCATTAGAGGAGAAACACCTGAAGGCCCTAATGGCCCTGCTCAGCCTCACCTGGGACCCACACCCACTCAGGGGCTCTCAAACCCCATTGCAGCTCAGCCCTGGTCCACAAGTGCTGATTTGAGCCACATCTCTCCAGCCCCTGTTTCTTTTTGCTCCTGGCTGCTGGACTCTGGTGGGACTTCAGACCTGGCTTATGATTCACTTTGTGGAGGTGTTGATGGCCCCTGTAGACCTTGGCTCCCAGCTTGTCCTGCTGCTTCCCAATGGTAAGTTGTTGTTCTTTGGATGGCGGCGAAGGTGAAGTTGAAGCTGTGTGCTTAACCACATTGTTATGTGAGACATGAGTGTGGAAAGAAGAGCTGGAAGGTACTGTGGGTTAAGGGACTGTCTTAATTTTTGCTGTGTGTTTGACTGACCCACATGCATGCCTTTTCCAGGACTGGGGTGGACTTGTTGTGGTGTGACCCCTCCTGTTGCAGAGATGCTTTTGAGTCATATGAACTGTGTGGGGTAAGGGCTGTTGTGTTGTCCTGCTTCTGAGAAGAGCCTGTGCCTCTGCTGTGCTGTGGGCCACATCTGTGACTCCCAAACCCACCCCCAGAGGAGGGGAGTGGGGACCAGCTCTGACCTGCAGCCCTGTGGACCTGCCACCCAGGCATGGGGCTCGGTGAGGCTCCGCTGCTGGTACAGGCAGCTCAGTGCAGCGCTGATGAGAGTGGTGGTTAACTGGGTTAATTATATTCATGTTGCTAGGAACACTGTGAATTATGTTAATAGCAGCATCTGGGGAAATTACATCTTCATTAATTGGTCCTGATTGCTTTTTGGCAGATGCGAGATGTTTTTGACTTTAACATGCAGGACAAAATTTATTGTAATCAGTGCATGCAGTAAATGCACAAATACCATTACCTTGCCTGGCTAATTAACTCTCCAAAGAGGAAGAGATGGGAAAGACCTGCTTGGCCATCTCTTCCTTTCTCTCTTGCCCCAGCCAGGGTAGGCTTGTTTACTACTAGTCTGTGCTCTGGTGTTTCTCCTATTAGAATTGTAAACATTATGTTGAAGTTAAAAACAGCAACAGCGTGGCTGGCAGCCATGGGGCTGGGAAGGCTTCTAATGGCATGTGTTGCACCCTGGTGTTGGTCTTGTTGCTCTCTGGCCTTGATCTGCCCGTAGGGCTTCACCTCAGGGATGTAACCTGGTGGCAATAGGGTCTGTTCACATGTTTAGAGCCAAGTACGTTGGTGTTTTGGAGGCCTGTGATCCCATGGTGTCCCCAGCTGCAAATGGCTTGCCCAGGCTGGGTT
Source organism: Calidris pugnax (assembly GCF_001431845.1). Taxonomy (NCBI): domain Eukaryota; kingdom Metazoa; phylum Chordata; class Aves; order Charadriiformes; family Scolopacidae; genus Calidris; species Calidris pugnax. The sequence continues at coordinate 4,100,799 of NW_015090770.1, read as the reverse complement.
GTCCCCAGGGGACTATCAACAGGTGGAAGATGGAGCTGGTGGGCTATCAGAAGGAAAGAGCTGTGGCTAAAGCGGTGATGATCTATGTGCAGTGTGTGGCGTCAATCTTTGCAATTCTTTAGCTTTCAATCAAGGTAGCAGCAAACAAGGAATTAAACCACTATTGCCATGTAGCAGAAAGCTCCACTTTTAACCATGGCAGAGACCATAATCCCTTCGGACACAAACCCAAAGCTCTGAGCGAATGCAGGGCACGGGGTGGAGGGAGTGTGTTACCTCCCCGGGGAAAAAGAGACTAAAACTCAGGCGAGGCATTGAGCTCCCCGTAAGTTATGAGGCTGTTTGTCTGGGGGTGGCAATAAGTTGTGTTATGGCCCCACTTGCTCTGCCTTCTTTTTGTGCAACGCCATTTTTCATTGTAATGGTGGTTTTTCAGCTGGCTCTGGTAGCTGCTAATTGGATTTGATTCAGGTGTTGTACCAGGGCACAGGCTAAGGCTGGTGCTTGTTAAATAAGAAGGGTGAGTTTTGCTGCCTGGTGCTTTGAATGGGCAATGTCCAGACTTTGGGGAGCAGGAGAATGGGGCATTGCAGGGGCAGGGAGGGGATGAGAGAGAAATTTAGAAACAAGTTTAACCCTTTGGCTGCTATGGAAGCTCAGAGGTATCCTCCCTGTGACAGTGATGGGGCAGAGAGTGGCTCCACATGACTCAAATAACCCCCAGGGAGATGAAAACTCTTTTTGTGAGCAGCCTTTCTGACCTGGAAAGATGCAGGCCCATGTATTTCACTGGAAAGTTGGGTTTAAAAGTTCTTTGGTGCTTGAAGTGTCAGTTTCAGACCTTCATGAAGTGGTTTTCATGGGTCATCACAAGGAATCAGAACTTGTTGCCGAGACAATCTCACCAGAGCTTTGGAAGGGGCAAAGTTTGTGCCCTCAGAACCTAGAGCTGTGTTTTACTGAGAAACTGTACCACGTGCCGAGTGGGAACCTAGACGTGTCTTTTTTCCATCACGCTGCCCCTGCAAACAGGTTAGCAATAACACAGGGACCAGGGCAGCTGTAATGCATGTGAGATTTGGTTGCCAGGCAATGCTCCTGGCTTGTGGGACATGCTTTTACAAGCTGCAGGGCTCCCCAGGTCCCTCAACACAGGGATCCTGGAAAGTGAGAGCGCTCATGGGTTTCTGCTTGTGTTCCCAGGGCCCCTGGGAGGCTTTCACAAAAAGCTGTGGGATCAGAACTCCTCCTCCCAAGAGACAGAAAAGCATGGTGCAGAAGAGCTATGCTGCTTTTCCTCACCCTTTCAGATGAACTAAGTGGTAAAACCCGTCCAATCATTTGCAAAGGTCTTTCCCCATCAGCCACTGTTGTAGTAACAACAGAAATGTCAGGAAACTCCCCCAGAGAGGAAGCCTGCCCATGCCGTGCACCTAAATAGTTCATATTTGTAGCCAAGAAGCACAGTAAGGAGCTTACTAGTTGGCAAAAGGACTAATATGTAGCATTGCCTTGATTTTTAAAGGGCAATTAGCACTGTGGAAGGATTCTCTTTCTCTTCTATATGCCACATGTGTTAGTTACAACTTCAGTTTATGGTTAACGCTATATCATAACATATGTCACAGCTCTGCGACCGAGTTGCTCTGTGGCATCAAGCAAACAGTGCCAGAGCAGAAGTCCCAAAAGATCCGAATGTGATGGGAGGAAATATTGCTGTGAAATAAAATGGTACCCAGTGAAATGCAGTGGGGAGGTTTTCGGTGGAAGACTGTGACTCTGGAAAATCTAACTGTTTGGGGTTTTTCTCTTCCTGTTCTCTTGAGAACTAGGACTTCTTCCTTTGGGTATGGTTTTCTTTGTGGACAAGCAAAGTGCAAGTCCCTTTAGGTGAGGGCTGTGCTCAAGGATGGAGAATTGCGATGTCAGACAGTCCAGGAGAAATTAACCAGGCTGGACCATGAACCACTCTGTAAACCTGGGTTTGAGGGAGGGAAGATCCAGGGCTTCCATCAGGCCAGTGGAATGCCCTGGGTGTGTGTGGGGAGATGAACACACTGGCCCCTGGGCTAGAGAATGGCTTTAACTTCACCACTGAGCTATGCAGTGGCAACCTCTTACTGACAGTCAGCTAAAGCAGAGATGACAAGCCTGATGCCACTGTGACCACCCTGGTGATGGCTGCAGGCCACAATCTCAACTGTTGCCGTGCCCGTTGCTGGCAGTGAGTGGGAAATACTCTTTCTTAGCAGGGAAAGAAAGTTTCCTCCAACTGATTGTAGAGGGCTGGGTGCTGGGTTGCTGCTTCTCGTTGAGCCAGGCTGTCACTGGAGAGGTCAGAAACCATTTATTTTTAACGCTATGAATATGTAGAAACTTGCCTGAGCTTCTTCACGCAGTGGCCATGAATTTAGAAACAGTGTCAGAAATCACAGCACTCAGTATCCTGTGAAACGGGTCAGAGCTATAAATTTCTGTTATTGGTGTGCGAGCCATTTGCCATACGTGACTTTCTGGATTTGTGGTCATTTCTCTCCCTCCACCCGTGTGCCGAGCGGACGACTGAGATTTTTATATCGCGCCTCTGAGACACAAAGTCCTTCTGGTGCTTTTGCCTGGCATCCTAAACAGCCTTGCTCGCTCTCTTCCCCGTCCCCTTTGCTAATGGCTTCTGGCCACAGCCTGGCCCTTAAATCACAGGCTGCACCCGGGCAGGGATGAGCCGTGACTGTCCCCTGACAGGGTGTTTGTCAAGAGGGGTGAGCGATGTGTCTCCCGACATGTGTCCCTCAGCCCTGATGGAAAGGCTGCTCCCACACCGAGCCTGAGGGGGCTCCTCCAACACAGGGACCAAGGCCATCACCTGGGGAGGGGGGGCAAGTCCTGTGAAAAGCTCCAAAACCCTTCAGGGAGCCTTTTCAAGGACAGTCCTTCTGGATGCGAAGGGAGGAACCGTTCAGCACAGATATCGTGCGGGCCACGTTAAAATCATCTCTGCGTCGGGAGGAAAGATTGAGCTAAGTTCACATTTGGGGGACTGGAAGGCGACGTTGCCATCCTCTTCCTCCTCCTCCTCGGCTTTACTGCCTGTATCCCTTCAAGACATAAAAGCTTTTTTATTGCAAGACTATTTTTGCTCAGTGAATTAAAACGAAGAATTTGCAGCTCCTCCTCCCCAGTGCAGGGAGCAGCAGCCATCCCTGACTGGTCCCAGCCCCTCTGGTCAGCTTGGGGACGGTGACAAGGGTGGCAGCAGGACGGGAGGGGGCTGTCACTAAAGCCCAGCTCTGCCAAGACCTGCCCATGTGTGGAGATGGGGCTGCCACAGGCTGCAGACCTGCTCCCTGGGAGCCTGGGGAACCACTAAAGGCAGCAGCCGGGATTAAGACGTTTCTCAACTAATTTTTAATCCATTTGGCACAAACATGACCTGTGCCAATGGGACTGTTTATTAAATTCTGGTCTTGTCACAGCGGTGCAACCCCGTTGAGATGGTTTGGTGTATCAGCATAAAACAAGAGAAGTGGATTTCATTAGATGCCACTGAGAATCGTACCTTGCCTGCAGGTTGCTGCTGAAAATGGTACTTAGGTGTCATCAGGGTCTGAGCCCAATTACCAGGGTAGAGCAGGACATCTGAAACTGCTCACTTCTGGGTCAAAGACAGCTGATACAGCCCCTACTATGGCTGCACAACTTAAAACACCACCACTGCCCCCCAAAAATGAGCCCCACAGCTTAATACACTTGGACAAGGATTAAATCGAAAAGGCTTGAAGGGTCACATTTAACAAGCACAGAAACCTTACCCTGTGTGCCTTTACTTCAGCTACTTGGTGGTGCTGGGAAGGGAAGGAAAGACCCAAAAAGGCGTAATTTGCTGGAAACCTTGGCTTTGAAAGTAACCATGGTGTTTTAAATGGCAAGGTTTCCTGGATTTCTAACCTGTTGGTGGGGCAGTAAGTGGTCTAGATACACACCAGGGCCCTGCCAACCCACAACCTGTATAAAAGCAGAGAGAAAGCAACTTGGCCATCATGATTTTTCAATTATAAATTGCGTGGAAAATGGTATTTGTGAAAACAGCACCAGCGTCATGTATTTAGCAAGGAATATGCACCAGGGAAAAGAAATATCAGGAAATGGCTGGTGGTGCAGGGTTATGAACGTGGAAACAGGTTAATGAGAGAAACTGGTTTGTAGGTGCTAGTAGGCATGAGCAAAGATAAGTTTTGAAGGCGAAGGCTTCACAGGAGTTGTCCCAGAAGAACCCTGCTAAGGCTATGGCAAATGCCTCTGTTGCCACTGCTGACAGAAATGGTAGGAGGCGAGAGCATCCCCAGAAGATCTCAGCAGCTCTCTTTCCAGTTTTTTTCTTTCAAGCCTCTGTGAACAGCTTCAGTGTTAACTCACCCTCTTCTCTATATTTCCAAGTTCTGTAACCTTTTAATCAAAGGACAACCCAGCCTTCAAAAACAAATCCAAGGACTACTATACTTCGAAGAAAGGATGGTCTTGTACAGCAACCACTTACAACCAGAAGGAAAAAAAAAGTCATTAAATTTTTATTGTTATGGTAAAGAGTTGGACAGAGGCTAGAAAGTCGTAACTGCTTTGTTTTGTTCCTTAGAGATAGGGAACTGTGCTCATCTGGCTTTAAATAATAACAGTAACTTCCCGATGGCCTTTTGTCTCCCAGCTTTGAGTGTCTCTGAACCAGCTGAAGGCTGCTCTCTTGCTAAGGGCTTTTGTCTCGCCCCCTCCTAGAGCTTTGTGACAAAACTTAATGCTATTTTGTGGAAAGAAGTAGATGCAGCAGTGAGTGCTGTACCTCTTGGCTGAGATTTATTTGAACTTACCATCTCTAAAGTGGTCTGCTGATCGCTTATTGACCATTTTACTTTAAATGTGGTCAAGGGCTGCAGCCCACAGTAAGTCAGTTTACCTGACTTACTCTTAGCCCCCCTCAGGAGGTAACCACCTCCTGAGCCTGTCGTCAAGCCATCCTTGTTTTGCTAGTGATGCTACCCTGCACCTTCCCAGCCCTGGGAGGGCAGTGATGAAGGACAGCAGAGAAGTGCTTTTTCAGCCCTCCAGCCACTGAGCAGCTTTGGCAGTGGAGGGGAGGGAGCAAGTGTGAGGTTCAGGGCCTCTGAATGCCTCTTAGGGACTTAAATGGCCCACCCTGAGGGAGTGGAGCGATAGGATGAAGGGGAAGAGTTTTAAACTGAAAGAGGGGAGATTTAGATTAGATATTAGGAAGAAATCCTTTACTGTGAGGGTGGTGAGACGCTGGAACAGGTTGCCCAGGGAGGTTGTGGGTGCCACAATCCTTGAGGTGTTCAAGACCAGGCTGGATGGGGCTTTGAGCAACCCAGTCTAGTGGGAGGTGTCCCTGCCCAGGGCAGGGGGGTTGGAACTTGATCTTTAAGGTCCCTTCTAACTGGAAGCATTCTATGATTCTATGAATTTTTCTGCTGGGATGAGCCAGGACTTCTTGGGAAGGTGCAAACTGCAACCTCCTGTGTGCCTGTGCAACCTCCTGTGTGCAAGTCTGTTGCTTGAATGTAGAAACAGATCAAACCTGTCTATAAGTCTGCTTCCCAATTCTGACCCCAGCTGTGAAGCATCCAGTCCTGCAGCATCTCCTCAATATGGCCAATCCACATTCATTCCTAGTGACAGATGCTTGTGGGATTTACTGTTGGGTCAAGGGATACCTTGAGACCAGAGCTGGTTTACTGGTTCCTGGGGCAGTGAGGGCGCTCAGGCTGAAGCTGTCAGTCACTACAGTTAGGCAGCTCCAGTTTAAAATAAATGAAATTAAAAAAAAAACAACAAACAAAACCAAGAAACCCCTTCCTGGCAGTTTAGGTCTAGCAGACTAGTTTAGGTCTAGCAGGAGGAATCACAGCCTGTGCTGTCACCCCCTCAAGTGCAGAGCCTGCTTGTTTCTGCACAGCTGTCCCCAGCCCATGCTCAGAGCTGTAGAACATTTTAAAGATCCCATCCACAATGACGTGGGATCATAACTGTGTGAGCTCTGTTCCATTCCTAACACCCAGGAGCTCTCCGAATAAACACACCTTTCTCTTCCCAGCCATCAGTAACCAGTTATTCTTCTTTCAGCTCAACTTCAACCTGCCACTTCCATTAGCTGTTGTCTGTACCTAAAAATTATCTGAAATGAAACATTCAATTATTACTGAGCTTAAACACCCAGAACAAGGCTGCCATTTGATTTCTTTATTTCAGAAAAGATAAAGCAGTCTGGCACTAAACTCTTGTTCTCTCCAACAGCAGCTGAGCCACCAAACTGATGACACGGGGATTAACCAAACAGTCCAGCAAATCGTTGGTAGAAAGGGCTGTTTGTGAGGCGTTTGGGCTGCCGTCCGCATCCATTTGATGTGCGGGTGTTTCATGGTCATTACTCGTTACCAATTGCTTCCTGGTGCAGTGTAATTTTCCCAAATGTCCTCCTTCATTTTCATGGAGAAGATCTCCACTGTCACTTTCCACTGCAGCCCCACCCATCAACCTTGTTTCTTGGGACTGTGGTAAAACTTGAATGAGATGAGGCCCAAAAGGTATTTCCTGTGGCTTTTCTGCTTTAAATGCTGCAAAGCCCGACCCGTGGGTCAGTAGCCTGCAGCCCTCTGGTTGGCAGGCAGCTTCCCTTCTCTTCCTCTTGCATGAGGTGCTTGTCCTTGGCTCTGCAGGCGTGCTGCTGGGACGTGCCTGCTCTGAGAGGCTGGCCTTCTGACTCCTGAGGTACATGGACACCGCTTCGTTCAGGTACTGAAGATTGGTTTCATGGGACGTTGCCTCAACCTAAGAAAACACCCAGGACACACTCAGTTAAAAGGAGATACGTTTGAGTTCAGTGTTGCATGATCATCTCCCGTGAATCACTTTTGCTACGCGAAGGGAAGGAATTAAAAATTCTTTTTCTCAGGCAGCAGAAAGGCTCAGGGGGAGCTAAACAAAATGTCAGTAATTCTCTGTTATCACTGCTATAATGGGAGCAAGAGAGGGCTCACCTCGGTGGGATTTAGCCAGAGATCTCCATCAGCGGGGTTTTCTGCTGATTTTATGGCACACACCAGCATTCGAGTTATTGCTTCTTCCACACGGGCTTCATGATCTGCATCCTGCCTCGAGGGAACAGAAAGTGGTTGGAGACAGGTCAGCACTTGGTCTCTGCAGAAACGTGGAAGTTCTTGGGAGGAACTAAAGGGACGGCCTTTGCTTGAAAGCCATACTCATGTATTTGAAGTCAGTGAAAGGCTTCAGACTTCTGATGCTCCTACACGTGTGTACAGCCCCCACATGGGTGACAGCACAGGCTTTGGTGAATAAGGATTTGCAAAAAATAGACTCTAGTGTGCGGATATAATCTTTTTCCTTACTAGTGTTCTGTTAATTAAATCTGGTGCTTGAAATGACAATGCAATGTTAGCATTTAATTAATATATGCATTTTTATAGCTCTTTAGGACCTGAAGGACCATGAAAGTACATAGCAAATTCTATCTATCTACGTATTATGTCTAATTTAAGTAAAACACACAGGATGTTACAGCAAGGAGCAACTGTCTGGGGGCTACAGAGGCACGAAAGTAAGTCTTAAGGAAACTCAGGAAATATTTTATCATAGAATCATAGAATGGTTTGGGTTGGAAGGGACCTCAAAGATCAAGTTCCAACCCCCCTGCCATGGGCAGGGACACCTCCTACTAGAGCAGGTTGGTCAAGGCCCCATCCAGCCTGGCCTTGAACACTTCCAGGGATGGGGCATCCACAGCTTCCCTGGGCAACCTGTTCCAGTGTCTCACCACCCTCATAGTAAAAAATTTCTTCCTGAGATCTAATCTGAATCTTTTTTCTTCCAATTTAAAACCGTTTCCCCTTGTCCTATCATTACACCTCCTGGCAAAGAGTCCCCCCCCAGCTCTTCTATAGGCACCCTTCAGGTATTGAAAGGCCGCTATAAGGTCTCCCCGGAGCCTTCTCTTCTCCAGGCTGATCAATCCCAGCTCCCAGCTCCCTATCATGTAACAGTAGCTGATGTACTGCTGCAGTTTTAAACATCGGCAGAAGGAAAAACATGTTTCCTCTGAAAGCTTTCCTGCAAAATTAAACACTAAGTTAGTAACTGGTTCTTTGTTTTGGGCCTTTGCTTTCTGCATCATCCCCTCGCGCAGCTGGGTACTTGCTAGTTTAGGATAACAACAAAACTTTCTAGGATCTTTTTACTTTCCTACCTAACGGAATTTCTTGTATGTGGAAGGAGACAATACGACTCCAACCAAGATGGGTGGTACAGTTATTTCAACTGCAAGCACCTAAGAGTGGACACATAAATCTACTTTCATTGAGATGCTTAAACATACAAGCTTTGCAAGAAAGATGTGACCTTTTCAACCCACAGCCCTCAACTGCCTAATTGTGGCTTTGGGGAACATCTCAAGCAAGCCATAAGCGTTGAAGGCAGTAAATCATCCTGGAACTCTGAGCAGAATTTGGGATAGAAGCAGGGGGAAGTGCTCTTAGCATTTTGTGCCCTTGGATGCTTGGCTTACCAGTGGCCTCATACAACAAGCCCCCAAAATGCAGAGTTTGGTATCTACATGTCGCACTCTTGGTGTTCATCCTGGCCTGCTGAATAACAGGGTTGTACTGGTCGCATGAGAGTATGTTAGGACGGAAGGAATGCTTTGAGTAGCTCACATCCAGCTGAAAACAAATTAAACTTCTACTCTAAAGTCTTGCCAATATAATTAATGGTTTCACGAGGACTATAAATGTTGGCATGATTCACATCTGTCAATATGAAAGCAGCTGGTAACAGCTGCAAGCAAGAACTGCTTGGTTTGGTAATGGAAATATTCTCAGTATTGTCTTTGAGCACCCATGTCAGAATTTATGTTTATAGATGGATTGCCCAACACCTACCAGTGCTGCTGTCAGGGAATATTTTCCCTGATGGCAGGGATAATTTCTGTAAGGAACTTTCACGTGGGTTGCAACAGCTACACTTGTTTATGGCAGCTTTTGGTATGTGGGGAGACAGAGTGTGTGTGCCATTCATCGGCAAGATCCAGCAAACACTCCTCTGCTCATGATGCCATATGCCGCTACCCGCTCTCACTGCCACCAAACAGGATCTTGGTGACTTCTGCAAGACCTTTATGACCAGAAAGACCCTGAAGTTTAGCTCCACTATTCTTTTTTTTTTTTTTTCTTCCTTTTTTTCTTGCAGCACATAAGAACAGCTAGAAATGCTATAACTAACACACCACCCAGCCACCTGGGAGTTACCAGCCCAGAACAACTGGTCCAGTCCTGACCTGTCCTCCAGAGGGGGACGATTTGTGAGGCGTAGCTTAGGGTACAAGTGCATGTGTGCATTGACATCATGGTGTTTCTAGGCATGGAGCATGCAGTCAGTTCCTCTGAATTACCTCAAAGGCTGCTCAAATGTAGGGCAGGCTTAAACGGTGCTTTCTCTGGCACTGGACGCAGCCTGACCATACTTTGGGCTACATAAGAACTTGGTATGGGCTGTTGGCCTGTTGTCCTTTCTAAATACATAGTCTCATCTGGAAAATTTCTCCATGAGGAAAACACCCAAGTGAGTTCCTCTGCTCTGCAAGCGCTTGGTTTGATGTTGGTATAAGAAATGTATGGTGTAGTCTTTCAACAGCAGTTGAACGCATGTGTTCATTCCCCTGCAGACTTCCAGTCTAATAAAGGTTTAAAAAATAAAATAAAAAAAGCAATAAGTATTTTAGTGAGGCAGCTCTCACAGGCCATTTCAAAGGGTCTTTTCTATATTAAGCTAGGATTAACGATAAAGTAATTTGAATCAGAAAACCTTCTGAAGCATTGAGATGATATCCCTGGAACCATCCCATCCATGCTGGTTAACATGAGCAAGAAAAATCAAAGCCCGGGGAAAAGAAAATTAATTAAGTACTTGAGAAAATCCAACTCCAGGCAAATCAAAACTATCACAGAGAAATGAAAGTTCAAAAATCCTCTGCCACCCCCTCCCTATCACATTAATCTGATTTAAATTCTAATTTAGCTTTGCGTGTAAGCATGTGCTTGAGGTGAAGCTGCTGTTTTATTGTGCCCTATTCAACACAAAGCCAGCTACAGTCCAGAAGAAATCGGACACAAAAAGTTTAGCTTGTGTTGAATTGTTTACTGATTGAGGTACGTTTGCATGTCATTTCTGCTGAATTGGGGCTTCAGATCTGGAACCTTGGCAGGTTCTTCAAGAAAAACTGTATCCACAGGGGCTCTTCCCTGGCCAGCCCCTGAACACAGCACACCCAATAGGGCTGAACCTGGCAGGCAAGGGACAAAATGCTTCAGCTTGATCTTACAAAAGCTCCTGCTCAATGCAGCTAAGTAGGAAACACAGCTTGAGTGGCATCATTTCTCTGCTCAGGTCACATTCTTTTCATTGTTTTCTTGATAGAGATGCTTCTTTTTTCTCCCCCAGCTTTCTCTAGCAAAAACCTTGAATTGGATGTTGTGCTACTGGCAAAGCCCAGCTGCCATTCAGTGGTGGCTGACAAACGATGCTGGTAGAACACACAGCTCTGCAAAGTTTCCTGGGATCATCAGGATAAAAGGTACTGTATAAATGTAAGCACCATTGAAACTGCTCAAAAGTGTCTCATGAGGTCATAACCTAGGACAGGATTATTTGGGTCAGCTTTCCTACTCTTTATAGTATATGCAAGCATGGAAGTGCTACGTCACCGTGACATGGAAAGGAAGAAAATACCAGCTCAATCCAAGAGTTTATGCTGACAGTGATGGGGTCAATGGATTCCACATAGTGCCACCAGTGCCTTGGAACAAGCAGGACCTGGAATCAGAGACATGGCATTAGGAAAATAGCAGAGGCTTGAGGGAAGATAAGATGTTTTAACTAAGGTGATGTGGGGTGCAGAGACAGAACGAGGCAAGGAACAGAGGCGGGTGGTGATCTTTCTCTCTTTCTTGTAGAAAGCCTTTTCTCAAGGCTTAAATGCTCACTCTCTCCTCCCGTTGTGTCAATAGTATCATAGAAGAAGTAGACATGACCCAGAACTACCTCTCATCCAAACTCCTCCAGGTGTGAAGCAGGATTGTAACCACAGAGATGTTCTAGATAAGCAAGGTCTGGCTGCATGAAGCTGGTGCAGCTGGGGTAGGGGTAGGGCAGGGCTGTGGAGAAAGCCTCAACCAAGCAAGGACTCTTTTGTAGACTCTCCAACTGAGCAGACTTCTCAGTCCTTTTAGAAGGACTGCCAGCTGGCTTCCCCAAAAAGCATCCCCTAATGCTCATCGAGGTGATTAACAATACATAGCTTTAATTCTGGTCAACACTCACCAGTATTAAACTTGTCACTTTTAGTAGATAGGCTTTTAAAAGAAGGTGTCCCAGCAATCATGACAATCTAGTTTAGATCAGAGCTTTCCAACTATATCAGGATGATAGCTGTGACATAAAATTGATTCTAATCCATAGCTTTTATGGTACAAAGACATTAATGTTGTTTTGATGATATAGTACAAGCTTTACAGATTACTGAACGTTAGATTAACATAGAGCTATCAAGAAAAGCATAAAAGATGGGTTTTGACAGGGAATAAAAATGGTCAGAAATGGATAAAAATATACACTTCAGAATGGAGAAAGTGAAGCAACGATCTGTATCTGAATTGCAGACAATTCTTTTTCTAGGTAGACACAAATTACTTAAAAGAATGTTCTGCTACCTAGATAGCCCTGTGCTTCATTATATCAAAACACGGATAATGAGAAAGTGTCTGTGTAGGAAACAATGACTGAGGCCCTAGTCCTGCAAACACTTAGACGACAGTCAGAGTGGAGTCATTTTTGGGCCACAGGACAAAATGTTCTCCACAGGTTACAATTTAAATCAAACAAAAAAAAAAGCATTAGCTCTCTAGGGATCAAAACCATTTGGAAATTGTACTTTAATCCAGTACAGCACACGAACCAGAAGGAAGTCAGTCTGTGCAGGGCCATTATTTAAAAAATATCACCAATTAGTTGTTCCTGACATCTAAAAGTGTACGAAACCCTACACGAACTGAAGCCAAAACATTTTTCTACACGGAACAAATTTCAGAGCGGTGCTTTTATCATAGATACCTGCACTTTGAAAAATAACTGAAAATTAAATGAAAAGGACAGTTGCATTAGCTGCAATGGGTTTATCTGTGAGCAAGTGTTTCATTGACAGAGGACTCATACAAAAACCCACTCATCTGCTCTATGGGGGATCTTACGTTGCACTCTGTTAAAGAATCTGGGTGCCATCCAAATGAAGGGGTACAATGATGAAGCCTGGAAAACTTTAGTGTACAGCAGAAGAAGGCATAGTTTCTGGAGTAAGTAGCCATTTCCAATAATGGGGTCCTTACTGTGAGACTTGGGTAGCAGGAGTCAGCTTGCAACGTGCTGGAGAAGTGGAGGAAGACACTTGGGATGTGGGGTATGGTGCAGAGGGAGCGTGCAGCAAGGGAACAAAGGGGAGAAGCAAATTAAGAGCAGTGTGTAAATGCTTCAGTAAGAGAGGCTGCCTGGGAAAACCAAGAAGGGAATTAGGAATGGGAAGTGCTGGCTCAACGTGATTCATGTGTGAAGTGAGGAGAGAATGGCTTTGGAAAGAGGAGGTAGAGCTAGGAGGAAAATACAAATCCCCTCAACTAGTTCAGTCTTTTCAAACCAAAAAGGACGAACTTGGTCTTCAGAGAGACAAATCAGATTGTACTTGCCAGCAGGGTAAGAGTAATAACTGCAAAGTTGGGTATTTCTGCAGCTGGCACCATTTGCTGATGCAATTTATAGAGGAGTGACTCAGAGGCAAAACAGGTATCAAAAAGATACCCACTCTCCCTCTTCATTTCTGGGCAAGCTTATGCTTGTTAAAGTAGGGATTTATGGCAGCAAGAACACTGAAATGACCAAAAAGCAAAAGGACTAAACTTTTATGAAGAAATATGAAAAAAAAGGTAATTAAAAACAAAAAATACAGCTGTCAAAGGAGCAGACCAAGAAAAATAATCCAGCAAAGAGCAGTAGGATTCTTCCACCTTTACAAACCAGTATTCTTCTAAGTTTGCAAACTAGAAGCAAAAAAAAATACCAACAAAACCCCACAACTACTACCCCCAACTATCAATTCCACAATAAAATAAATCAGACTACCATATATTTATGAGTATGGGACACAAATTTAGCTACATTTGAAAATATATTTCAATAGGAAATGTGAAAGGAAACCACAGTGAAATAACACATACACACAAATGCAGCAAACATTTTACAGAGAAAACTTAAAGTTCCCAAGCAAGACAGAACTACTCCAAGCTAAGAGATGATTTTGTATTAGCCTGCTTTATACAGAATATATCTAGCTTTGCGGGCTGGGAAGATACTGATCTAAACAGCAACCAATCAGATAATTTTAATATTGAGGCTACTGATAGGCAAATAGAGCAGATGAAGTCAAAGTAGGACAGAAATCCCAGAAAAGATAAAATGAATTTCTGGTCTGTAACGGGAGGAAAGAAACCAAGAGAACAGTTGGGAGAGCAAGTGGAGCAATGCTGAAGACTTGTACAGCACAGAGAACAGAACAGGTTTAAATTCTCAATGGACGTGATTAACTTGATACAGTGCAAAGGTAGGGCAAAGGTGGAATTGCTTCAAAAAGAGAGCATACCCTGAAGTGAAATATTATACCAAGAATTTCCTGCTCATTAGAAAAAGATACCTGGGTAAATGCGCAAGAAAAGGAAGCACCAAAGAACACCAGTGTGATGGGAATAAAAAGATGGGGGGCTGCGTGGGGAGCCAAGCAAATCCCAGAGCTGCTTGCAACCCTGGCAGTGAAAAATAAAATAAAATAAAATAAATAAATGCACAGTCAACTCTGTGGGAGCACTGTCTGAGAGCGCTGCCACCCCAGCCTGTGCCCTGTCCTGGTGGTTCCTGGCTGCCCTGGTGATAGGAAGGTGCTTCTGACCCTGCTTCCCTCCTGAGCTGGTGTCTTCCCACCTGCTGGAACAGAGTCCCCAGGGAAACTGACAGCAGAAACACAGACATGGCCTGGGGAGAAGCTCTGTGAATGGGAAGGGAATGGGGCTGTCACCATCCCGTGTCCCTGGGGACCCAGGCAAGGGACTGAGGGAAGCTCGGGGAAGAGGTGGAAAAGTAGAGTCAGGAACTGATGTCTTTCACCTTTGGTTTGCTCAACTTTTTGGGCACTTGTGTGGTTCTCCATGTGTCCTGCAGGCTAAATGGTGTTTTCATTACTGATTCTAGTGTAAATCTAGCTCCTGGAATTTTCTGCATCTTCTGTGATGGAGACGGTAGTTGTGGTGACTAGAAGTTGAGCTGGGCTGTTTGCCTTCTCTGTGGGGTGACCTGGGTCCAACTCTGTGGTCTCCCACCTGAAAATTCTTCCTCCCTTCCCCAAAACAGAATTATCAACCACGTACTATGCATAATGTTGCAGGCAACTCTGAATTCTCCTTTACTAAAATCACTACAACTCTTCTCCAACAAAAGCATTTTTTTTCACTGCAACCCCTTTTAAGAAGTATTTTATATGCTTTGAGCTGGAACATTTTATTGCCGTTTAAAAAGTTTCAATGACTGCATTTCCTGACTTAACGATGACATTGTCTGACGCTGTCTGTTCTGCTCCAAGCCCAGTCTGAAGTTTTCATCCCTGCTCTTTAAAGGTGGCACATAGGGAAATCCCTCCCTGACTTTGTGAAGGTTTCTGCTTGCTCAGGGTTGGGTCAGAAGTCAGAGATCTGCCTGTGCTCTCGTGGCTGCCCAGCAGGATCCCATGGTGTGTTAGACACTGCAGCAGGAGAACAGAAAGAGAAAATCTTGCAGTCATCCATAGGAACTTCGTGATAACTCTACTTGTGGACACAGACTGAGTTTGAGATGCGTTTGATTAGACTTTCAGAAGGCAGGCAAGAAAAGCAGGGGAGGAGAAATTCTGAGCAGCAGACAACAGTGAGAGACAGAATAATGTTGCTCATTTTTAAATCACTCTTCCCATACTGTGGCAATATTTTTCAAGGCTAGAAGGGAGCATCCTTCTCAGATTTGATGTGCTTCTGAGATTAGCGCGGTGAGGCCTTTCCTGGCATCTCTGCTGTCTAGAACTGCCCTGCAGCTCCTCTGGCTCCAGGCTGCACCTGGGACACGGGGCCAGGAGACAGGACCCACTGTGTGCTGCCTGTACCAGCACTGGTCCTGGTGTCCACTGCCCCTGCTGCCCAGGGCGGTGTGAGAGGGAACGGCACGGCTGGTGGGAGCCCAGCACACGGTGCTTGCTCTCCATTAGGAGGGTGGGTGTGTGGGGCCTCGAGTGTCTGCCTTCAGACAAACTGAGATGTGCGTTCCAGGCTGTTTGCCATTCTCTAGTTCTATGGCTATGGATTAAGAGGAAGATGGATTAAGAGCAATTACAACAGTGAGCAGGAAGGAAGCAAGAAGCTGGGGAGAAGTAGGGCAGAATGAGGAGAGAATGATCAATGATTTTGTATTTCTCCAGCATCTCAGTTTTTTGTAGCCTTTTTCAGGTGGGATTCATGTCTTCTATTTTTAATCATCAAAGAAGTTAAGCGTCTATGTGTGTAGGCTCCTTTTATGGCCTGTGCTGGAGGACAAGATGGGGTGAATGTTCCTGCAGGACTGTAATTGTGTAAGACAGGGAGGATGAACCGTCTTGCAGAGGTGGCAGATTCTTCCCACTGATGGCAGCCAGGTTGAGGGTAGCAGATCTTACCCTCCCTCTCTCAACACTTGTCCCAGAGTGTGGGGTGGAAAATACCAAAACAGACATTTTTTGCGCCGTTTGCAGTCTTTGAAGCAGTATTTGTGTGTTTGTTAAAAGAATCAAGGTATTACTAGAAACGTTGCAGAATTTACAAACAAATAAACCAAAATACTAATGCTTTGGGTGAAAACTCCCTAGTTCAGTGGACACAAGTCCTGCTCCATACTTACCACACAGCCTTGCAACCATGATGTAGGAGACCAGGTCCAAATATTTATAAGGAATCTCTATATTTGTGTGATACAACCTGAGCTTGTAACTTTATGGATACAAAAATGTACATCTGCAAACCCCCAAACCACTCAGCTGCCTATTTAAATAAGTTAGATATCTAAATTTGATCATAATTTGTATCAAGAACAGATGACTAACGTGTAACCAGAAGCTGAATTAGGACCTCTGTGGAAACTCAGCCCACAGCCCCTGGTCAAGTGCAGGATGAAACCTTATAAAACCTATTCACTGGACAATACAGTGAAAGGGCACAAAGGATGCAATCAAAGTACACACTGTTTGTAAGAAGGAATTCTGCTTGAAAGCCTTAAATGGGTGTAGAAAAATGACCTGTAGCAAACAGCGACCAGAAGGTGGCATTAGACATTAGTTTTTGATATTCAAAGCTGCACTCACCCTACATGCAGTTGCTCTCCTGCATACCTAAGAACACCTTTGTCGTTATTTTTCATCCCTTTATTGCTACAGTATCCAATCCAAAATGTTCTGCATACCCTCTGGGAAGGAGTGGAGATGCTAGGTATTGTCACCAAAAAAAAGCCGGCTGCAAATTCTGTAGTTATTGTATGAATTCTACATGAAAACCACTGCTGAACACGTATTAAGATTGTTATTATTTCGGGATCCTCTCCATGTTAACGAAGGAGTCCTTCTAGGTCACTCCTTTTCTCTCCTCTACCAAAGGGCAGCCGTCCCAGCCACCTGCCCCATAAGCTTCTGGAGGAGTCGCAGGGAAGCACCACCTGAAAGGCGCTGATAAAATGGATGAAGGCAATACCTCACTGCTCTGTCACTGCCTCTACGCTCCTTTCTCCCCAGAAATCCAAATAGTATCTCCTTCATGGCAATGCAGGCAATTTGTATTAACAGCTGGCTCAAGATCTTTATTCCTAGCAAGATTAATTTGTAATTGCTTTAAGCCTAATTAAAATTAAGATCATATTAAAGGTTCACTACCATACTTGATCATTCCAAACGAGATTATAAATTGAAATAGTGTTGGGGATCATGGATAATGAAATGCTGAATGAGTGTGGCATTTTTATCAATAGTAAAATTTGTTCTTTGTCCTTTAAATTATTGAACACTGCACCTTACAAAGTGCAGAGTGCGAAACTAATCATCTGCTTTAGGAGTACAGCTAGAGCTAATGTACTGCAAACAACCAAGGCTGGTGACAGATATTCTCCATTTGCAACTGTACCAGCAGAAGAGCATGCTCTTCCCAGCTGACAGACACCATCCTCTTGTTGGAAACTACCATCCTGCCTCAGCCTGCCATCTCTCCAGCTCGTGGGAGTGCTCCTTGCTCTACCTCCTCAGCATTACCTCGATTAGCAAAAATCCATTTTTTAAATTGTTGAAGGCAGCTGGGTTTGCCAGCTAGGGCCAAGGGAGCACTCACAGGAGCCGCTGAGCTGGCAGGTCAAGAGGTGACCACGTCTGGCAGGACAATGGTGAGAAGGCTCTAGAAGGGGCATCTGCACTGTCTGAAGCAGTCGGAGCAATGGACATTGCAAAACTCCTTTGAAAAGGCCTGACAGTTTGAGATGCACAGAAGTGCTTTACAAGGACATGCGCTGCTGAACAAATGAAAAAGGGTAATTCAGACTCCAAATACAGAGCGTGTTGATTAAATAAAGAAGGACATTATTTACGGCAGCAGACTAGGAATTAAAGAGTCCTGAGCCCTACTCCCATACTGCTGCCGACTGCCTGTGTGCAAGGCAGGCACTTATAACACAACTTTCTCAGTAAAAGAGGGTTAATAATATCCTCACATCCTCATAAAGCACCGTGAAACCGCTGGATAGCGCGCACTTTCTCAGTAAAAGAGGGTTAATAATATCGAAACCGCTGGATAGCGCGTGCTCTAAATGCATGTATCATCGTTACAATTCTCTGCTATTAAAGCAACAAGTTGGGCCAATGTTCCCCGGTGAAGGTTATTCTCTATGAAAATATGAGTTCCTTTGCTGGCTCTGCACGCTCATTAATCAAATACATTTTATGGAACATACTGGTTTCAGAGCAGACAGGTTGGAGTACCGTTCAAGAAAGTGTTAAAGCAGACAAATTGGAGGTGATTGCAAGGACTGTGATGGAATTGCAAGAAGAGCCGATTGAACTAACTCTCCAAATGTTTGCAGTTCTTGTACAAAAAGGGCTAGTAAAGTAACTGTGAGCAAAGAAAGTTCCCGTGCTGAGAGAAATATTTCAAGCCTGAGTGCAGAGTGTAAAGGGAGTGAAGTACCACAGTCGGTTTGTTAAGATTTCCTAGCCCTTAATTAGCCAGTTAAATAATTTACTAGAATTTTCAAACTAACGCAAAGCTCGCATGCGAAGGGTACCTGTCCCGGGCTGAGTGTAACCACATGGGCTGTTGTGTTCCTAAACTCAGGAAAGCATCTCAGATCAGGGTTGGTAACATTGACTTTGCTGAATATGCTGGATTCCTCATAAGGGATCCTGGTGGGATAAAGGAAACTGGTGTCACCAGGTGGGAAGAGGTGCCATCTCTTCCTGAAAATAGAGAGAAGATAAAAATGTATTCAGTGCATGTCAGTTACAGCAAAGAACTAAAGGCAGTAGCAAGGTTTTCAATAAAACATAAATCTGCCTCACTGTGTGAATCTCCTACGCAGTGAGAACACAGGCAGTGCTTACAGGCTGTCTCCTAAAAGTGTTTTTAAAATATTCCACTTCTTAATTTTTAACTGAAAAGATTTACAGCTTCTCACCAATTATTTTTAAAAGGCAGATAAAATAAAATTAAAAAAAAAAAAGCTCTCCCATCTGGTTCCTCCTTCCTCCTTTTTACAGAGCAACACGCAGCATTTACAGATGCTCAGAACATTAAAAATTGCTCTATAAACCAGGGGAAACAGTTTTGTTGGAGACAACGTACTTTCATTCACTGAATGCATAGCTGCTGTACTCATATTTGTTTTAAAAGGAGAGATTGTGTGTTTAGAACAGTAACAGTAAAAGGGTATGGATGCGACCTTCTGTTCTCTATCAGCACCTACAGTACTTTGTTAGTCACAAAACTCTCATTCTTAGTAAAAACCACACTGATGCTCCTACGTCACAGACAGGGCGATGGCATAAATAAAAACTAGAGACATCCACAGAAGCAAACATCCTGAAACATCCTTATTTTCTGGTGTTATGAGTACCACATGATGAAAATGTGGCTTGTGTGGGCCCCTGGGTTGAAGAACTCTCTGGCGTGACTAAATGCTCAGATGGAGCAGGACAGGATCGTTCTGCTCATGAGAGGGGCTTGTGTTCCAGGTTGCTCTCTATGCATCCAAAGAAGTGGGTCAACACACCGCAGTGCAGCACCGAGACACAGACCTTGTCCTCAGGAGCTAATGTCTCCATTTCCCTTACATAGACTAGATCAAAGTCAGAAAAAAAGAATATGCCAGAACTGGTGGTGCCTGTTTTATGGGTACTATAAATGAAATATCTTAGCAGGTACATATGTTATTTAGAAATAAGAGTTTTATATGGCGGTACTTTAGGTGATGGAAATAACCAGAAAGGAATACACAAAGGGAGAATTTATTACATTAAAAGGTGCCAGACAATCAGTACTCCAGTGACCCATGCACTAAGCAACGGAAAAGCAAAGGCAGCACTTTACAGCACAGTTGGGCAATTTGCACAGCTCGCCTCTTTGTTTCAGACTCCAGCGAGATCTTTTTGTCCCTTTCCTTGGTACTCACTACTTGCTTTTTTGCCTACTGCTTCTGGTTGTCAGTTCTAAGTCACAGATCTGAAAATGGGAGAAAAGCAGCCAAATGGCAGAAAACCAGAAGAGACAGGAATAGCAGGATAGCCAGAGCTGCAGAGATCGGCACAGATGGAAGTGCCATAGGCCGCTGACATTTCTTGGTAATTACCAAAGCTACTGCTGGGTGCAAGTACAAAAAATAGTTCTCCTGAAACCCAAGCCCTACTGCAACTTTATTTTGCCCTCCAAGCTAGATCCTCTGAAGGGGCAAAGAATAACCAGGTTTAGGAGGCTCATGGGTTAATCCTGCAGGCTCATGACAAAACAGTATCACCAAGCAAAAAATTAAGAAGCCCGAGGGATGCAAGGAGGAAATTCAAGATAGCAATAAAGGGCTAAGGAGTCGTCCCTGGCTTTCCTGCAAAGGCAAATCTATTTAAGTTTAGCATAAGCTTATATTCTGTTACAAAGCCTGTCTTGTTTGTGAGTCTCAAAAGGGAATCTTTCTGCTCTGAAGAAATACAGGATTCACAAGCTTGTGGAAGTTTGCAATCTATTTATAGGCTTTGCTCTGAAAACAACTTTGTTTTTGCAGGCCATGCAAAGGCTTTTTTCCCTGAGAGGAACAAGGATTTTGTTCTACCTGGGGGGAAGGAAGTACCTTGGGAAGGCAGGCAAAATTGCTCCGTGATGCTGGAACTCTGGCTCGAGTTCAACACCTGGAGGTAGAGATCAAAGAGGCAGGGCAGGTATCAGGTCTGCCAGCATTTTGGTGGATCCTTTAGAGGATATTTAGGCATGTAAGTCTCATGGTTTTCAGTGAGATGTCTGGCTCCTAAACACACTTAAGAGTCTGGACTTCAACGTATGCTGCTTACTGATGCGATCTGAAGTCTACAGGAGCGGCTGCAGCAAAGCGTGGTGCTAGGGGGGGGGGCTTCCAGAGTGTCTCTGCTGCACGTTCTCCCAAGGATCCCAAAGCTGTTTATAATCATGAATGAAAGTCTGTCTGAGAGCTAAACAGAGTTACCCTTCTTACAGGTAAAATGATGACAAACTCACTTGCCTCAGGCCTTAAAGCCAGTCAAGCTGTGGCACTGCCCAGCATAGACGCCAGCGTGCCTGATTCCCAATCACAAGACCGCCAAGATTTTACTGTTGCATAAAAAGTCAGAATAATTAATCGTATTAAAATCCCACTGGCAAATTATTCCTACCGCTCTACACTATCAAACCAAAAAAATACATGTAACTTGTTTTGTTACTCTAGCATTACTTTAGCAATAATAGAAAACAAAAAAAACGCCTGAAGCCAATACACAAGGAAAAGAGAGAAAAAAAATGAGGGGAAAAAAAAAAAGACAAGACAGTATGCAAACAGGCAGAAAGAACAGCAACAAAGCCACAGGCTCCAAAATTAGTTTGGACCCTCAAGTGTCCCTTTCAACTTTGCTCACAGCTGGCTGCTCCCATTCTGATGTTCCCCCTTTAAATTAATTCTAGCAGGCTATTAGAGGCTCTTGCACAGAGAATATTGTAAAAGTCTAAAGTAGTTTATTTCTGTTTTGTTTCTGGGCTTTTTATTTTTAACTCTTTACCTCCTATTTCCAAATTCCTGAATTCATAACTACTAGTAACATTTAAATGTTTATTATTAGATCACATAGCACACAGATCAGAAAAGATCTTCCTCAAACAGAAGAAAATAAAATTGTGTTCTCTCTGTGACTGAGTCAAACTCCAGCCTGCCTGAAGTTCTGTCATTTCTTCTAGAACAGTTCCGATGCTCTTCAGTCATTGGAAGCTTAGAAAACTAAAACAATCTCGACCTAGAATTAATACTTAAGAGTCCAAAACTAACTTTCTAGCACAGTATAACTTTCCCCTGTATTTGTTGTACGTATATGCACTTGTTACCTTCCTTGTACTTGCAACACTAGGTTGCAGCCGTAGGAGTCCAAGTGACAGGGGGTGTTTGCTCCTTCAGAACCAATCCACAGCGTGCTCTCTTTCCCACTTCTTCCAGGAAAACCAAAGTCAGACCATCTTACATCCTGCAGCAATGAAAAGTTATTTAAGTAAGCATCTGACCTGATTCACATCCCATCTTCAGTTCTCTGAGTTTCTTGCCTTCTCCCTCCATCGCTCAGTCACTCTTTATCCACTGCAGCTCTTACTCCTTGGTGGGGTTCCTGCATGCATGGCCTGTGCTCCTTCCTCCAAAACTCTCCTCTCTAGTAGTGTTTCTTCTGCTGACTTCCTTCTTTTTCTGTCCAACTACACAGCCCCCATGGTCTCTGTCTCCAGTTCTCATCCCAGTCGTTCATATTACTCAAGTAGGACTGCCCAGCTGCTTGTGGCCACAGCACCACCCACCACCCACCTCAGCACAGGATTGCTTTTTGAAAAATTCTGATATATGGCATTTAAAAAAAGAAGACTGGAAGGAAGGAAAAATCCCCTATTCTCTTTTCAAACCAATTTGATAATCCATGTGGCACGTTTGTTGTCTCTTTGCTCCCGTCTCAGGGTTCTCCATGTATTATGGAAATACAGACTTTACCCCCCTGGTATGCTGGGTTTTCTATGTTCCTTATTATTTAACAGACACATTCCCCTCCTGCCTTTGCAACTGAGGAGAGAGTGAACTTAAACCAACTCAATTATAGGTCAAGAAAGGGCAGCCCAGGCATGCATCTGCTATGAACATGATCCTGGAGCTTCCTAGTCCATTGATCCTCCCACAAGTAATCCCTTGGGGATGACAGCTGGAACAAGGGACAGTGAGGT
The DNA here is from genome assembly GCF_001431845.1 of Calidris pugnax. Taxonomy (NCBI): domain Eukaryota; kingdom Metazoa; phylum Chordata; class Aves; order Charadriiformes; family Scolopacidae; genus Calidris; species Calidris pugnax. Next base: position 4,078,135 of record NW_015090770.1, on the reverse strand, counting down.
ATTTTTCACATAGTTCAAGGGTTTTGCAGGATGGCTCAGTAGAGCTTGGATAAAGCTTTCCCATCTTTCTATAGCCGACCCTGCCACCTGCAGGGCCTGATCATTTGTTTATTGGAAAGCGTTTGAAGTCTACTGGCCAGAGCTACTGGTGCCTTCTGGCTGGAGCCCCAGACTGAGCCTTAGGAAACAGAGATCCAATTCCTGGCTTCCTGATGGTCTCGGGCAAATCACTTCATCGCTGAGCTTTATTTTTCCCATCTTGAAAAGAAAGATAACAGTATTTGTTCCATTTCAGTAAAGCACTTTCGGTTATTCACATCACCTGACTTCAGGAACCTAATTTAAGCCTGGCTCCAGCTCTTGTCAGAGCGCTCTCAATCACCCCTCGGAAAAGCCTCTCTCTTCCCACTGTCTATAAAGAGCAAATAGGAGTCTAGCCTCCTAATTTAAGTATGTAAGCTAGCTGCTTGCAGACAGGTGGATGACTATCCCTTTTTAAGATCTATGGGTGAGCAAAACTACAGCTAGACATTATTGTAAGGATGACTTCACCATGACTCTCTATCAGGAAACCCTCAAAATGAGCGATAGCCTTCCCAAAAATTAGGTGTTGCTGAAGATTTTGAATTGCAGCGTTATTGATTTTAAGGATATCATTTGGAAAAAAAAATGCAGACGTTTAATATAAACATTTGTCAAAGGCAGCAAAAAAATCAAAAAGAAAAAGTTGCTCCTATAGATTTCAGCAGCCATAAAATTTAAAATCCAATACAACTATCTCAGTGATAAAGTTAAACGTAACACCATCTCTACACTTTAATCTCACACCTAAATAGTTTTTGTATTTTGTTACAATTTAAGTGGAAAGAAAGCACACATAATCAATATTAGATTTAAAAGAACTTTTTGAAAATGCTGCAGCTGTAGTAAATAGTTGAAGCGATTATGGGTAAAATAGTTTTTAACCAATGAACTGAAAAGGAACTGGTAGGATTACTGAAATCTTGTCACAGTGGGTTCCTTTTCTACAATAAAAAGCCACAGCAAGATGAAATGCAGTAAAAGGTGTTCCAACCATAACAGATGGCACATTACTTGTGAATTATATTTATTTCATTTGCTTCTTATAATGAAGTTAATCTGTACCCGTATGTCACTTTAAAAGGTCTCATTTCTATTTAAACTTCACGCATATATCTTGCTTCTGATTTATATCTCAAATTCTGTAATGAAATATCAACTGAACAAAAAATGTAAGATGCTAGATACTGCTCATAGATTAGAATAATGGAATCATTACCTTAGCCCACACAACTGTAAATGATAAACAGTGCAATCTAAATTTCAAACAACTTCTAAATGGCCCTATTAATCACTATAAATAACAGTGCAGTTGGCCTTCTTTTCCCCTTCAAGTCACCTTACGTAAATCTAAATAAAATCTAAAAAGAAAAAAGGTGTTATCATTAAATTCACACAAGAATGGGAGATAATTTCTATGAAGAACTCTTTTGGCTGGTATCAATTGTGTAGCAGTGTTTCAAAAGCCATACGAGTCTGGAACTGACGGATGCATTTCACTCCCAGGCCTGTGAAACTGGCAGATGACACACACCATATTTGCTTGCATAACACCATCGATTTTTTTTTCCTTCCCAGATTCTGCTTTTAAAAAAATCCCCGGCATAACCATTACGTGTGTCTATTCTAAAATTGCAGTACAATCTGTTGCTTGTTACAGGTCAGGTGACGAGGCTGTGGTGTGACACCAGTGCGATTCCTGAAGCCTCAATTTTGTTCTTGAATGGGGGCGAGGGGGGGAGAAGGAGGTGGGAAAACAGTTGTTTCCTTCAAGCGTGTTTCTACTGACCAAACGAAGCAGCAGGCTATTCAGGTCTTCTGAGCTGCTATTATCTTGTGCCATGAAACACAGGAAAATGATGTCTCTTGAGGCAGAAAGAAAGAAGACCGAGGCATGACCACAGAGAGAGGAAGTCACACAAAGATACGGGGAAGCCTGAAACACCCCTGGAGCTCCCACCTTAGTTCAAACAACTCATCCTAGTTGTGCAGCCCAAGTTATGTGCCCCTGGCTGTGTTTCAGCCTGCCAAGGAAGGGAGGGGAGAAAGGCAAGAGCCTCTCCATGCCCAAACCTTACCTTCCCATTAACCACAGCAAAGGAGACAGTCTGAAAAAAAAGACTGAGCATTGAAATACTGCTATAAAAGAATAAAATACATATAAGGAGCACAGGAAATGGTTTCTGAGGAAATAATTAATTTGAAGGGGCTTATCAGTTCATATTCCCTGTCATCCTGCTGATATAGTGTTTGCAGGGAATTATGATTCCACCTTCACATTTCAAACTGGAGAAATGAATAAGGCTTCATTTACTATTCTTTCTTTGTATCTTTTGAAAAAACACACCTTTTGTACAGCTATCCTTAATTTTGCCCTCTTACAATTTGCAAGGAGAAGTAGCAAGAAGGCAGATGAACCAATACATTGAAATAGCAGACAGACATGAAGAAAAGAGAATCCCCCAGATATGTGTCTAATACCTGCATTTGGGAATTGCTATAGATTATGTACTTCCGTGGAGAGGTTACTTCATGTGTTTTACTGCCTTCACAGGCAATCAAGGTATAATAGTTTCTCAGACTCAGAATCTCTCCACCTTGCAAACAGTTAACCTGAATATATGAAGGGAAGGGACTGTGCTACTGGAGAAAATGAGCCACAAAGCAAAACATGGAGCGAAACCGTGTTACAGCCGTGTTGCCACAAGTGAATCCAAGTCATCAAATCCTCTCTCCTGCGTGGAGCTGTTAATTGGGGTACCATTGGGGTACAAGCTGGATCGGGGACAGCAGGGTCTGGAGTCTGCAACACCCCAGGCCTGCTGGCTGTTTGTCATCTCCAGATCCTATTCCCACCTCACTTCCATACCTTTGGCAGAGCTGCAGAGGTCACACACAGGGCTGGGTGCTCCCCGAGCCTGCCCAGTCACGGGATGATGCTGGGCTAAATGGGAAGGGGAGAGCTGCCAACCTGGCATTTTCCTTACTTGTGGGGTTTTTTTAAGTACATATGGAGATCCAGAATTTTAGATGGCTGCCACTTGGTACTAGTTCTGCATTAGCCTGAGAGCCCAGAGCTTTTATTTCAAAATTTTAAATGGCCAAAGGAGCAGAGAGGATGTACCGTAGGGGTTGCAGAAGCTACAGTAGATAATGTGCAATGATTAAACTAGAATGAGATAATATTATTGCTTTACCTGGAAAATTTCTGGCTTGTCTTCAAATATCCTGGCAATGTATTTGTAGTCAGCGTAAGCCCAATATTTGGAGAACTCGTAACAGCTGAATGGTCCAGAGGGGCAAGAAGGCTCCCCACAACTCCAAGCCAAGAACTCTTCAAGTGTAGCCTCCACATAGCTACACCTGGTTTCAAACTGGGGAACTAGAGCAACAAAACAAAAGCTAAATATTACATAAGCACAGAAACAGTACAAATAATACATAGTTTCTCTCTCAGCTCTGGTTAAACACAACCAGAGATATGAAGTGAGACTAGGTGGCTTGACTCTGGTCAATAATCACCCGGCTTACAATTTAAGTCTGAGACTATTGCTTTTTCATTACGCTTTAAGTGAATGGCTGTTACTTTGAATTTGCTGTGAGGTAAAAGCACACCTATAGTCCGTATTGTTCATGCGCAAGGCACCCTTAAGCACAGTAACTCAATAATACCCCCCAGTCCCCTAAACAACTGAGAGCCTGTCCTTCACTTCATCTCCCTTCTTACGTGTGAGCTGCAAATGTGCCCACAAGTATTTGTGTACCCTTCATTTTGTCTCCATGGATTTATGCAGATGGACATGTTCATCTTTCCCACCTAAAGCAATAACCAAATCAGCACAGTAATGCGTAAGAAGCAAATTATGGAGCTACACACGGTGCCAATGATCCATCTCAAATGCTGTGTGTCCTTATTTTTCATTTGGGACTGACAAAAGCATATTGCGGCGTTCCTTGGCAGACATAAAAGTATTTACCAGCAGTGTTTTGCTCCCGTCATGCTTTGGTCAGGCTGACTGATGCAGCCTTTCAGCTCAAGGTCAGGTCACTTGGAAGGCCCACAAGATAGCCCACATCACAGCATACTTTCCTTCTGGTCAATCAGAAACCTTCATTTCTCACAGCCGCTAATTGTGCCAGCTTCAAAGAGACTTATCCAATGTTAAAAAAAAATACATAATCACTCACTTTACTATAACTACTACTGGGAAAAATTACTGCAGCCTGCATGAATGACAATGACAGAGCTGCAATTTAACCTTGTGTAACTTGCAGAGAGCTGCTCAGAAATGGGACCCTTTCACTGTTGTGCAGCAGCAGCTCCTCGTTCTTTACTGCTCTCATTTTGTTATCTCAGCAATCCCCATAGAGTCTCATACATTTGTTCCTACTCCCTTTGGGCGGGAGAACAGCTTTTAGAAACCTTTATCGCTATCATTTTGCTGTTTTGCATTGTAGTAGCCTAGGTAGTGGTTCTCCTTCCCCTCACTATCAAATTCATTAACTAAAAATGTCCGATAAGCCCCACTATTCAGCAATCTGTAACCCGGGTTTGTGCAGTAGAAGGGCTTCCTACCCCAGAACTGCACATAAGACATATAAATCACCTTCAATAACCAAAACCCCCTATATGTGATTCCCTGCCTACGTTGCGGTCCAGTGCTCCCTCCTGATACCCAATCATTAGTGCAATGCACACCATTTTACTAAAAGATGGTCTGATGGAAAAATTAGATAAAAGATTCAAGCACCACTGAAGGTGGCTCAATATCTCTATTATTTTGATGAGAACAAAGAGCGCTCAGGACACTGCCTATTTTTCAAGACAACTCGGGAGCAAGTGTTTCAAAGGCAAGAAATATGCTCTTTCTACCACACAGCGTATTTCGCTCTGAGTTTGATTTGAAAAATCCCAACTGTGAAAAGCAAAACTATCTTCTAGGATACAGTCTCCTCAGGGCACGGTTCTTGGTTTAATTTATAACTCGTTCAGTACCAAGGTGTGGGTGCTTATGGAAAAATAAATAGTAATAAGAAATGTATTTGGGTAACCTAGATTGCTTAGATGGATTTGTAGACTGCAACTAAGGTGAAAGTGTTAGCAATGGGCAGCTGAAAGCAAGATTATTATTAACCAATTTGCTTAATGACTAAAAGCTGAAGGTGTTTTGTAATTGATAAATTGTAGATTTAGCCACATAAGTTTAAAGTAAGCTACCAGTGCTGTCTGATGACCCAGTATCTGGAGGCATGATATCCCAATAGTCCTTCGATATCCCACCTAATGCCACAGGTTGAAGCTGGAGGGAGGGAGAGAGGGAAGAAGTGCTTTTTGGGGAAAACAGCTCTCCTCCTTAGTTAAGTTCTGGTCCTGACAGACGCCAAATATTGCTCTACTCTAAAGACAGTGTTAGTAATGTATGCTAAGGGAAATGTAGAAAAAATAACAGCCTTAGAAAATACCCTAAAGTTCCAGAAATGAATTAAATGAAATGCCTCCTCCATTTCTTTAAATGTAAAAGAAAACCAAATGTCTTTTCTCAGCTGCTGGGGAAATAAAATTATTTAAATGAACAACCCAAGCAAGGAATAACCATTTAATACTATAAAAAAAAGCACAGGCACACTCACAAACCAAAAAACTGACTGTCCACATCCAACTTCAATAACCACCTCAAATCTCAGCTTTATGCAACATTTATTTAACCTACGGTATTCATAATATATTTTCAGTCTCCTATTCAGCGACTGCAGCCCCTCTCTATATTAAACCTCAGAGGCTTGAATTCTTTTGCCATCCTCAGTGGTAAAACCTCTTGGGCAGACGTTGCAGCCCTTTTCTATCCAACTGTACATCTGACAACACCAGTTCTCTCCAACATCTCTAAGAGTAATTTCCTCCAGAGATCTTGTGACTCATAACTGATCAGCATGACAAACTCTTGCTCTCTCCAGCTTCTTCACAGTAAACTCATTGTTTATTCATTTTGCTACACAACCCGAGAAAATGGTCAAAATAAGAAACGCCTGTGTACAGACGTCAGTTATGTGTAAGCTTTCTTCTTCCCCCGTAATTGCTGGTGTGCTCCAGGTACATGAGTTATGATACTACATTTTCTCTGCCAGAAACTCAACTTCTGTAGTTGCTCCACACCTTTTATCCCACCTCAGAAAAATAAATCCTTTAGCACAGCTGGAACAAGATGAATAGGGATTTCCTGATTAACAGTACCTTCATTGTTCTTGTAATGAACGCTGGTACTCTCTCTGGAGGTATCTTATCTCTGTCAATGCTTAATCCTCTGACTGTACTTTTTCCCTCTTATGGACACATAGTTTAACTTGTGTAATCACACAGAACACTATCAAACACACAAACGTAGGTAGGTACAAATAATACACACAAACAATACTGCTAGCTCCCACGTTTCAAATGTGCCTTCTACATCCTTATGCCTCAGGAAGTTCCAAACTAGCAAGAAAAGCAAATATAAAATCCAAGCAATTACCGCCAAGTTGCCCCATCTGCAGTTCTCACTATTTTACACTAAGGAATCTTCAGTTTGGGAATCCTCACCCAGGCTGCAGATGTGGCACTAAAGAAATATGAGAAGTTGTCAAAGTAAGAGTTCTTCCGGATGAACCTCGTGGCTTAAATAATCTCAGAAACCTCAAAGCAGCCATTTCAGAGTGACAACAAAATATACCTACAGCAGGAGAACAGTTTCTTTCTTTCACAAGTTTCAGACTCCGTGGCAGGAATGGTCCCATCTAGTCTTAAGGAAATTAATCTACTGTAAAAATGAGGAATATTCAGAGACAATTTTAGTTGTATTCTCCTGTTGCTTTTTCTAACCACATCACTGCCTCTGTTTCATCTGGGAAAGTTAGTGTGAACAATTATAAGGAAGAGAGGTCCTTGCTGAAAAACAATGTTAAGCACACAAGAGTGAGACTAACCATCTTCAAAATGACAGTGGCACATGAAATGCATTACATTATTTCAGATTCTGAGGTGGCTTGGCTAATGGCTTCACTAATACATCCTTACAATGCAAATCTCATTCGGTTACAATCCCTGAAGACTCTACCCATTTTCTTGAAGACATTTCTAGCTCACATTAGCATATAATGGAAGTTCCTGGAGACAAACCAATTGCTGCCTAGGGATCGATGCCTTTAGGAAAAACCTAAATACAGAGAGATGCAACTTCAAGATACAAATTCCAATTTAAATTCACTCTATATTCCTAGTAACTACAAGTTACTGTTAAAAGGTGACTCTTATCTGCTTAGTTGGTAGTATCAATCCATCACTTAGCTACATAACACTCTGTCAATCCCATTAGAAGCTTCCCCAGTTGGAATACCCATTTGGCTCTCATAAAGTGTCTACTAATTAAGGAGACTAGGACCAAAATCATCCTTATACCTGGTAAGCCTTGCATATTACAACTAAGATATATTAACAAGGTATCAAGGGAAATGTCATATACATGCAATTTCTTTCCTGTTGGCAATGGGATGCCTTTTACTTGTAGTGCAAGAACTGGCTGATCCCTCATCAAACTCCAGAGATATTGCTGTGAAGATGTGTACCAATGTATTAATTCTACACCTCAGTTAACCCATCTGTAGGAAGTGAAAAATAACATCTGCTTTCCCAAGAATGGCACAGGAATCATTAATCCATGTTGGTAAAATGCTCTGAAATCCTAAAATGCCAAGCATTTTCCCCTTAACACTTCTTTCTGTTTCATCACTTCTCTTGCAAAAATTGAACATGAAATAATATGGTCATGATGCTGTGAAGAAAGAAAATTTCACACAGTGTTGTTAAGTAAGATAATGTGATGTAATCCTACAACTTCTACAGGAACTGGCAGACCCTCATCTGTAGCCTTTGTGCAGACCCTACATTCCAAGAAAGAGGTGGTTCAACTGAAGAAGGTTAGAGGAGTGCAGAAAGAATAGCTAGGTGGGATCTAAAAAAACACGGCTTACATTTAACATTCTTTAAAAACTGGATTTGTCTGGCCTAGCAAAAAAAAAGATTGAATGTAGACAAGGTACTTTAGGCAAAAGGGAGAAAGTATATGGCAAAATATATTTGGTATGTGGCTGAGAGGGAAAAGGATGTACAGGGCAGGAATAAAGCAATGTGTAAACTCTAAAGTGGCCAGCAGATTGCCGCCTTGGAGCATGCTTCCTGTGTCTTCCCTCCCTGCTATTAAACTCTCACCCTGGAGAGACTGTGACTAGTATTGTGTGGCTACAGACAGAAATGTAATATTTAAAATCAAGTGCAAAAATTGTCTTTCTCCTATGGCGTGTTCCTAGATGTCTGAAAGAAGCTGGAGGGGTAGAGGTGAAATTATTGTGCTGGTGTCAAATGATTTTCTTAATCATTGCTTTATACTTCTATAGCATCTTCCATCCCAGGACTTTAAAGTATTGAAAATAACCACAGTCTTATAAAACCTCCGAAAGGAAGGTGAAAATTATCACCCTTACCCAGATTAAAAAAAAAAACAAAAAACCAAGAGAAAATAGTTAATTGGCTAATTTTTTAATGCACTGAGGTTTGTGGATATGGAAGCTCAGCTCACATAAACATCTGAATCATGTAAAAGACCAGGACCAAGCACACATACTACAAAGTCAGGAAAGAAAACGGAGATGCTGGATTCTCTTATGTTAGTGTTACTCACCAGGCTTCCTACTAAGAATAAACACACAAAAAAGAGAAAGGAGAGTTTGCACTGTTGGCCAAACCCGGTGCCCTAAAAGCCAAGCCAGTGGTGAAAAGTAGTACACTAGCGAGTGGACAGTGATAACGGAGAGACAGAGGATTGCAGAACCTTAGAAAAGAGAGTTATGACATGTAACACCGGTCCACCTCAGTCTCACCTAAATCCATGGTCTTCAGACCTAGCCTGAACTGGATTGTCTTCCCATCCAACACCGCAGAAAGGTATTTCGTATTCCAGCGTAGGGCTGGCCAGTCGCCAACCATGTTACAGAAGACTGCAGGTTGCTGCAGAGACATCACAATTTCCTTGGCCTTCCCAGGAGTAAATGGTTTGACATCTTCACCTATGTAAAAAAAAACCAACAAAAAACCCCAAACAACCAGCTGTAGAGAGATGATTTAGGATACATGAAGTGTTACCTATTATATCCCACAGCATAAGAAACATTAAGAACTAACACCTCTTTTGTTTATGGTTGATTTTTTTGGTTGATATTCTAGATTTTTGTGAAGTCAAATTTCTACTGCAAACACTGAAAGAAGATTCATACACTAAATTAAAGTTTAAAGCGGTGTATTAGCACACAAAATGCAAAAAAAAAAGAACTTATTAAAAAAGACATGTGCTTAGAGTTTTCACTTGTAGCTTAGGCAATAAAGCACTGTAGCCAAACTGTTTAGAATTAGGCTAACAATAAAAAAACCCCTTATGAATAATGTCCAGAGTTTAGAGCACATAAATTTTATGAGTAACACTCTTTCTGCATGGGATTCTTTCCAAGAAGTGTAGAGCATTGTCAGAGATGGTAAACCAGGTTCCTACGCATTTGATTTAAACCAAGAAAAAACACTGTAACCAAACCAGCAGGTATTTTTAAAGTGTTTTAAAATTCTTTTTCATCTACAAAATTTTAGAAAAAGGAAATTGTGCCAATCCAAGAACTAAACTAACGCGAGATACCCACTTACTCCTTTGCTGTTTAGAGATTTATATGCCCCACTGAAACTGTCAAGCTGTAATGCTGGCAACCTTGAATAATCTCAGCACTTTCAGAACAACTTTTCTTTAGGGACATATTGAGAAGGAAAACCTGATCTTTTTAAAAAAATAATGTAACAGCTCCATAGAGCTGAAGCAGTGGACTACAACTCCAGATCATAAAAAAAAAATAAAATCCATTCATTGTTTTAACCTCTATTGAAGTTAACTCATCCAGAATTTGTATCTGTATAAGATTTAACACACCAAATCAATACATATGGTTCCCCATGACTCTTTGCAGCTCATTTAAAACAAACCAACCAATTCAATCACTCTATTTAGGGGTCAGATTATGGCCTGGCATGCATGAAGGGATAAATAAGCACAGGACAAGAAAATTCCCTTTACTGCTGGGTGCTAATTTTGCCGCTCGCTCCTCCCCATGCATGGGTGGTGGGACAGGTAGTGGAGAACCAGGATCTCCCACTTAGGACAGCACAGAGGTGGCAGCTGGGAGAAATGCAGAAGATGACCCACCAGGAGCAAAGCTATCAAGGAAGGTTCCTCAGGATTGTTGCAAACATAACAGTTTAAAATAAATGTATGAATGCTGAAATGTGAATGGCAGGAATAAGAGGAGCCCTGTGCATGCTATATGCCAAATCTCTTTGGAAACTTTTTTGAGTCCTCCTTCTTTCAGCAGGGGTAATGCTCCAGCATAGCTGTACTTTCTAGTTTTCTAAACTAAACTGCTGTCTTCATGCAGAAAAGCGGTGGAAGGTAGCAGGGTTGGGCTCTCCTACGGTGAAGGAGTCCCTTCTCACACCAATTTCCAGGGAAACTGAATTGCTCTCTCCTTCCACTTCTCATGGGAAGTCCAGCTTGAAGCTTCAAACAAAAGACCTCCAATATTTTATCTTCATGGAACATAAAATTTTTAAATGGCTTCCCCTTCTTCAGGCAGATGACAGGAAGGAGTTTGGGGTTTGGTTTGTTTTCCATGTTTCCTCCCATACGCAGAGCAACACTTGACAGGATGGTGTTGCTGTGACACAGAGATGTCTACGACACTTGGCCTTCAGTCTCGCGCTCCAGCAACTTGCACAACCAGGACATAAGGAGGTCTCACAGGGACCGTATGCCTTACCATATGGTCTTCACTACCCCCGGAAGGAGGCTCTGGGGGTTTCTGAGCAATAGGTTCGTATACCTTGAGGGAGTGAGTCCAGAGAAGGCAAAAAGACCATATGGAGACACAAGGGCGTGTGCTGGTGCAGCCACCAGGAGCTGGCTGTCGGCGTGGTAAGAGGTTAAAGCTCAGCATGTTTTCTCTCAGTGATGTCGTTCAAAGGCTAAAGGCGAGACTCAGTCCAGATCTGAACACTCCCAGAGGGGTTTATAAAACTTCTTCTCTCTTTAACTGGTGCAATTATAATGTCATAAAGAGGTGGCTTTCATGATGCGGGAGCTGGCTGGCCTTAGGTACCTTTCAGGTTTTCCAACTCATAAAACTGAAATTATTCCTGCTCAGGCTAAGTTTATCACCGCATGGTTGTCTTTTTGACTGCTGAATTGTTTTTGTTTTAATGGCAGTGCATTTAATTATTTTAGAGGATGTAAATCCAAAGAACTGCAAGAAATTGGTGGCACATTTTTGGAGGATTTTGTGAAGCTGAGTTTTATTGCAAAAGCTCCTGTTTACCCTGTAACTTCAGCCAACAGTTGGGATGTGCTACAAAAGCAGAAATTTTACTGGGAGAGGCAGGAAGGCTCAGTGAAGCCAACTGTTGATTCTGTGTGGCTTTCTAATGTGATTTCCACACGCACATTGTGCTTTTGAAAGGTGTGGTTTTAACCGCAGTGAATATACAGCGGGAAGCTCAGAGCCCAAGCTACTGGGATCCTTTGTCTCAATGCCAAACAAAAAAACCCCCACAATTAGACTAAATAGCCTCTCCTCTACTGAACATTAACTGGAGGAGTTTTCTTCATGTCACCATGCTTTATTCAGTTATAAACCTATTTCCCTATAATATTTAGAAACAATGAAAGAGGACAGTGTGTCTCAACAAGATGCTAATCATTCCTCTCTTCAAACAGTATTGAAATCATTCTTTAATGAGTATGTATCTTTTCCTGATATAGATAAAATAACCACGTACAATACATATGATATAATCAGCAGTGAAGTCTGAAATGCTTTAGAAAATTTAAAGCATTAGATAAATCAACATTAGTCCTCTTGCAAAGACAAATGGGGATTCTTGCTAATTTTGTGCAAAGACTCTTTTTAAGTGTCTTGATTCAGTTTTATGTATTCCTTGGTGAGAACAGCAGTCAGCTAAACATAATTCTTTCCCCATAATATTTGTCATGCATATCTAAATGCCTGTTAGAGAAAAGGCACGCAATAAAATGTAAATATAATATACTCCATCAAATAGATATTATGATAATTTGGACAACTCTGCTCATGACCAACAGAGATTTCTGGTGGAACTATATACTGTAAGGGTGGTAAAAGGTAATTAAAAGATATATCTGAAGGTATTCCTTGAAAGAGAGATTTGAAGAAAAATTTGTAATTTAAAATAATATAATCTTTTCCTTACTTACTGTTATCATAACTTCACAAAGACCTCATAAGCTGGGCTCTTGCTTCCTAGTATTTCCTAACCTGAAATTGATGGTAATTATTTCCTAGGCAAAACAATTTGGACACAGACGTCTCTAAGTAAAAGGTGTATAAATAAAACATGTTGCAAAGAAACAAAATGCCTGTGGCAAATCCTGGGCACTAGATATCAAATTCCTACAGGAGATCTGGTAGCAGGAGAGAATAGAAATGCATATTCCCTTTGAAAAGAAAAGCTCTGTTGGAGTCTTCATTTTCTCAGTTGTACTCTGATCCAAAAGAGAAAAGGAATACTGTTAAATTAGTTCTTTCCATCAGGCTCAACAAATGATGTGGCTGCACAGTACAAAAGGAAGCAGGAATAATTTGTCTCATGTTTTGCCTTTACACAAGGCATGTAAAGAATCCAGCCAGGAACTGAAAAACCAAACAAAGTTTTTGCTCGAGTTTTGTAACTGTGACAGCTTATATAATTGGCGAAAAACGTAGGTGTTCTTTAGAAAGGTAACACATTGCGAAATAGAGATCTTCCAACTGATAAAACAAGGCTCTCCAGTCATCTTTACATGAAGTCTTGTCAAATATGAAGCCTTACCCAGACCTCAGTAGTGAGGGCAGGTAAAATAAAAGCGATGAATTGGCTAAGTACTTTCCAGTAGATTTTTGTGCTTCTAAGAGAGAAAATAATTTAATGTTTCTGATTAACGATTTTTCCGAGCAACTGAGCGGGGTTTGGGAACAAAGAGTTTAGCATAGCAGGCAGTCTGACAAAAAGTGGACTTGATCAAAGTTGTTCAGAAGTTAAATGTACTGCCATTAAAAAGCTAAATGTACTATCATTCATTTGAAATAATTTAGCAAATTAGAAGAGTTCATTAGTGCGTGGTAGTTGGCTTCTGCCAAAACACCCTGCTGCTTAAATATGAGATTTAATTGAGAGGTATTAAAATTATTTTCTAAACGAGGGAGTAGAAGGAAATCCTGACAACGTATTTGTTATAAGCATCACCAAATTGTTTTTCTTGCAAATCTGTAATGCTTCATCATTCTTACTTCTTTTTTAAAAAAATGTACAAAAAGTTAAAAGAAAAAAACGGTATTCTCAGTACATTAATACAAAGCATCCAGGTCACTCAAAAGATCAACTAACCTCCCAAATCTTAACTATCCAACAACTAGGACTAGGAAAAGAGAAGGTATGGGGGAGGATGGGGAAATTCCCCAAACCAAAGAGAAGTGACTTGGCTTGGAGGTCAGACTTAATGATTCCACAGTACATTAGCTCTGTAAATGAAAAAACAACTTTAAATCATCTGCATGTGATTACAACGTTATGCACTGTAATCAGCCTGCTCTGGGCAAACAGAATGCACCTAAATATACACCAGTAGTTTTCAGGATATACCGCGTGAACATCTAGGTATTACTTCCTGACCAGTTATTGCTGTTACTATTATTTTTGGCTCCGGGTATGTCAGTACTGCAGACGCAGCATAGCTGGGGGGCATCTAACCTAGATTTCCATAGGTATTTTGGCTGCTGAAGGATAGTTAGCAGCAGCACGGAGCCTCTCAGGATAGACCGGTCAAACGCATCTCTGCACTGGTGAGACTGGTACCTGAAGCTTATTCTGGGAGCCTGAAGCCAACACACCCTTCCTTGCCCTCCGTGTCTGCTGCTGCCAAGGGATGGGAACAACAGAAAAGAGGGCAAAACAGGAATTTGTGCCCACTTTCCAGTCCTGCTGTGGCTGAGCACTGTATGGTTTTTCTTACAGTAGGTCTGAGCCACTCAAAATAATGAAGTAAGATAAGAGTGTGGGTTATGCCCTCAAACCTCAAACTGTCCTTCCAATAAAAAAAAGGAAATAGCTACTGGGCTTCTTAGGGGTGGAGTAAGAGGTTGTTCCCAGAATACAGCACTGCTAAATGACAGTGTATCATCTCAAGCATACAGCAATGAATTGCCTTCCTAAATTCCCTAGGACTCTTCCTAGAAAGCTCTTCCTGAACCCCTGGCCAGCTCCTGCCTGTTGTCTCTTCCCCTCCCATCCTGTAGTGCACTCTTAGAAAGCAGTGGTGTTGATCTCCAGCTGACTAACCAAACGTTGAATGACCCCAGCTCCTCTGCTCTCCTGTAGTAGAAGAAATGCTTTCCTTTCCCTCATTGTCTTTACAGCTCCTACCTGCATCTCTGCCACTTGAAATATCCCCTTTCCCTCTCAGCCCCTCCAACCCAGGAAAATTAGGATATGCACAACTGACAGAAGTCACACTAAACGTTTTTCCAACGACCTTGGGAAACTTACTGCTGAAAATTGCGAAAAGCAAAGTGAAACATAACCAAACTGCAGCATTTGTCAGATCAATGGCATTTCGCTTTCTTGTGAAGTCTTTGACCAAAACCTCCCACCAGGAGAGACTGTGCTTCCTTAAGTTAGGCTGCTACAATTCCACCTTTCTGTCTGGTTTGGGTGTAAATTACACCCACCTGCTGCCAAGGAAATTCAGTAGCAAAGCCATTCCTTCCCAACACCCCACTGGCACTGATACACATTTCTCACAACATTTCCTAATAGATGGGAAATTTAATACAAACTTAATGCTAACATAACATTATGATTGCAAGTAAGGGAACTGGCACATCGGGGAACTAGCATCTATATTTCTAAGAAAAAAATAATTTATTCATGTTGTAAGTAAAGTTTATTTCTATTTCTAGTCCTAAAACTGATGAATGCACTATATAAAATTTGCTGTCAGAAACTGTAACCATTTATGACTTTATTGTTGTCCTGTCCTGCAAACTTGACTGACAAGAACTTTACAATGACAGCAACAAGAGTATCTAAATCTTCTAAAATACACCCTTTTCCCATAAGATATTGCAGTAAATAGTCAATAATAGTCAACAGTATTCTAAAAAATATGTTTTCCCCATAAGACATTGTAATAAATAGTCAATAAAACAACTGAGCATTTTGAATTTGATCCACAAAGGGGTTATGATGGAAGTATACATGACTTTGTTCACTATTATACTACAGAGGATACAAATTGTGATTAATGACTGAGTCAATTACAGGCCTTATTGTCGGAATGAAATTATACTTTAAAAGAGTAAAAGAAGTGTTTTTGAATTACATAAATTATTGAACTGAAAGAAACCTGAGAGACCCACCATGTGAACCTCAAGAACAGTTTCTGAAGTGCACAATAACCACAATGTGCACAATCAGGGTGTTAGATTCAGGAATATCATTACTATTGGAACACTAAACAAAAAGCATGGCTATTATTCCATCTGTTTACATCGTTCCATTTCTTTCAGCAAGGGTAAAACAAGCAGAAGTGAGCTTAACCTTTATTTCAAGTTGCTATTTCTCTTTAGAAAGGTTCTCATGGAACATGAAATTTGCCTGAAAAACTGTTAACAATGTATGTTTTGAATCTTGGGGTTCATATAAAGAATGCAAAATCTTGCTTTGACATAATGTAGAGCTAAAGATAGATTTGACCTAATACAGCTCACCAAAATGTGAGCTACCAAGCTCTTCTAATTTAATTTTCAAACTTAGCACTTCATTAGTATTAGTTCTCTTTTTAAATATAAATATCAAACATAAAAGAAACTGCTTTTACCAAAAAAGCACAGCCTTGTTACACAGGAGCTTATTTTTCACAACTTTATAATACAACAAGCTGCTGATAGTGGTGTCATCATATCTTTACCATCTTCCCTCCAGAGATTTTCTTTCTCTTTTCTTTTTCAAATAACAACTGCCTGCAAAGTTTCTTTATCTGTAAACACCAAGAGCTAAATATCAGCGAAGATCAAGGACTCTGCAGGCCCAAATCTCCACTCAGATGTGCATGAACTCTTGTTCTAATCAGCTGCACCTGCTTTTCTGGAGACTGAAGGTGACCTTTAATTTTAGAAGAAACCATGACAGTGCTGCTGCTTTGCATTTTGGAAGCTTCTTGTGATATGCAAAATTTACCAAAACTTAGTATTTGTTAACCTATTAGTATATCTGGAAAAGTCCTTTCAGTAGAGGAGTTTCAGTATTTTCAGATTCCATTTAAACAGTAATGTCACTATGTC
The DNA here is from genome assembly GCF_001431845.1 of Calidris pugnax. Lineage (NCBI taxonomy): Eukaryota > Metazoa > Chordata > Aves > Charadriiformes > Scolopacidae > Calidris > Calidris pugnax. The sequence continues at coordinate 4,061,581 of NW_015090770.1, read as the reverse complement.
AACCATCGACTAATTCAATATTAGTATTAGAAACAATAATGTCTTCTATATCCAGTCTTCAAAAGTAAATGGTATTTAGATATTTAAGATCACTCCCTGAGCATTAGCAAAACAATAAAACTGCAAAAGTTTAAAGTTGCACTTTTATACCAAGGCATCCAAAGTGCCTTACCATCGCTTTTATTGAAATACTCTAATAGAAATTAAAATCTCTTGCTACCGTATCTGCTCCTAAGAATCTCATTGTTCCTGTGATCACAAAGCATGGATTAATTTAATCTTAAATAATATATGCCCCCGTTCAGAAAAGCTCAGACATTGAAATAATCAGTTAGCCTCTTCTTTCTATACAGAATTACATGATAGAGTCCCATTTCCAAACAAACATTTTGTGAGCATTCTGTCTTCAAACGGATCTGATCCCAAACACCTTCAGAACAAGGTCTTCAGAAGACTCACTTGGTGAGCAGATGGCATACCTATCATACGACAGCCAACCATGACAAACTCCCTAACGCCTACATCATTAATTATATCAGAGCAACACAGCTACTGCTTGATGCTTCGATGAAAGACAGCAGGAGAACAATGCCAAAGTCTGATCAGAAACGAGACGTATTCACCAGAGACACAATGGACAGTCCAGTACCAGCACAATATGACTAGCTCTTCTGAGACAATGAGATCCACTCTGAGGCAGTCTTAGTCCAAGGAGACAGGTGGAGATTTTTATTCTGTATTCCCAACTCAAGCCTAACTTCCTTGTGTGACTTGGTTCATTTCCATCATTTTCAGGTTTTCAAAACAGGAAACCATCAGTCTTTGAATCTCCCTAACATAATGGGATGCAGAATACTCTGTTGATGTTTGCAGTTACTTGCATATGGTTGCCCTAAATAAAATGAAAGAAAGAACACGGGGGCCACAGTCTGCTGAAGTTGGAGCTCCAACATAACCTCCCTAAAATACTTAAGACCCTGAGCTGTCTAAGTGAGGCAGGGAAGTATCCATCAAAATGAGCTTGGATTAAAGACATCATGCAGCTTCCATCTTCCCCTCAAAGAAGATACAATCATCATCTATACGTTCATTGTTAATGATGAATGGCAGAACACGCAGAAATGGAATACAAAATACTATTAATGCACTCAAAGCTCAAGTCAAGCGTGCCTTCTGCATATTCCTTTTGACAGCTATAGTAAAGAACCTACAGTGTAGTCTACAGGGAATCTGGTGAGATGTCTTTCACTGGCCAACCACAATAGTACTCCACAAGAAAAAGGAGCCACCCCATCTCCCTGAAGGACCTTGCAATGGGCTCTGGCTCACCACAAACCTTGGAATCATCTCCACCACAGCAATCACTTTGCAATGTGGATATACACAGCCTCCAATCAAAAGGCATAACTAAGTGCCCACTGGATAACATTGATATTTGAATTTAATAAAACTGTTCAGCTTTCATAAGCTGAAGATGTGTCTGTATTTTCATTTCTTGTTGATACTAGAAAAAAGGAAACACTGTAAAACCTTTATTCTCATGAAGGACAAGGAAATCATTGTATGACGTTGCAGCTGGAAGTCTACCTATCTTGATAAAAATGTAAGGCAAGAAAAGATGCTGAAAGGTACAGAGTACACAGATTGGAAGGTGCCCAAACCAAGCCCAAAACTGAGCAGATCCCAAACAATCAGTTTTTAAGTAACTAAAAGGAAAGGAATGTCAAAAGTTGATGAGGGAAGAATGGGATTTGCTCACACCTCACAGGCCCAACTTCAAGGGTGTTGCTCAAGATGGGGGCTGTAAAGAAGAAAATCATCACAGTTCCCTGCTGCATTAGTGCTGTTCACAGCAGCTCTGAAACCACATTGTCACAACTCCAGCTGAAGTCTGGAAGTTGAGGGAAATCCCTGGAAAACAGGCCTCTTTTTGGATGCTGGAAGGAATGCCAGTAAACACCACTTTTGAATCTTTGATTGAATTTCGGGTCCTGCCCTTTTTGTGCCAAAATGCTTGTAGCCTTTGTAGGGTATGCAATCAATTGCTACTGGACAGGTTGTGACATACGAGTTGACACAAAGAAGTACAAGATTGTCCACACAATGTTAGGAGTTGTTGGGAGAGAGGTATCAGAAACAAGGGGATGCTGAAGTTCATCAAATCTCTCTGAAGAAAGTCACATGGAAAGCAAATGTGTCAAAACCCTGATGACTGGAGGGGGCAAATGGCACTTCCTAATGCACTAGGAACCGGGGGCTGCACATTGAAGGGGACAGTCTCCTGGACTGCTCAGCTCAGCTATTACATGATAGGTGTGTTTAAGCTGAATTGGACTCTCCAGATGCCTCGAGGTTGTAACAAACCTGTCAAGGCCCCCAGTTTATTTTAATAAGCCAGGCTTAAATCAGCAGAGTCTCGGTGCCAACCCATAAGCGGATCAGTGAGGCCTGCCTCAGGGATGGGACGAGCATCTGGCAGCAAGAACAGCTTCAGCCATGTAATTTTTATCCATCACCTCTAGTCTATCAGAGCTCGAGGCCGGCAACTCCTAAGATGAATTCCAGAAGGTTTTAGGCCGGAAACAGGCAGATAGGCATGGATATGGAGAAGCAACCACCTTGAGAGCTTTTAGGATTGAAATGGAGCCACCTACCATTAGATATACTATCATGGTTGGGCAATTAGTAATTGGATGGGCTTCTGTATCACAATTTTGGTTCTAGGCACCATTAAGTCCATGCAAGTGCTGCTATAGGCATGAAAGTTCTGGGCCAGGAGACAAAATAACCTTTCCATTTGGCTGAATGTATGTGCACTTCATCTGATATTATTCAAATCTCTTTAGCCACATTATAATGAGGTTAAAGCAAGAAAAGATTTCCCCACCCCAAATATTACAAATGTCAGTAATGAGAACAGTAAAAATGTCACCACACGGAGAAAAGAGTGAAATTAGCATATTTAGGGAAGTATTATACCCATGAGTGAAATAATACAATCAGCTAGCTGCAAGATAAAGCTAATTTGGTTTCCAACAGTTTATCAACAATGCACTGCTCCTTTACATTAACAAATTTAAATGGTACCATATCCTGCAAACAAGAATAATTCACACAGAATATTACAGTGTGTTAATTAAATAGCTGGAATAGAAAAGGTCAGGCCATGACTGAAAGATGCGCATATGGGTTGTGAAGCTATGAAAAGACGGAGCGATTTCAAATCAAGCAATTAAAATAAATTATTTAAATCATGATTAAGTCATAGCAAATAACCCCGGGTTTTCTGAGCCTATGTTGACAGCTCCTTTCTTTTGTTGCTGTTTCTCAGAAATTTCTCTTTCTTGCTGACCCACGCAAAAGACAAAATATCTTTTAGCCCATCATAAGATGAGGTGGCTTGGATAAATTATCAAAGCGTTATCCTGCTTATAGTCAAGTTTTTTATTTTACTATGCAGGTAGTAAGAGGCAAGATTCGCAGTTAAAGGACACTGCAAAGCCCTGCTTGCCTTATCTCTGGATGGGCTTCCTGCCACAAAACCAAGAAACCCACACAATTGCTACAGTTAATTGAAAAATGTTCACAGAGAGAAATATTTTTTCACTTTGTTTACTTCTGCAAATGACAGCACTTCGTCTTTGGCACAATGCCACCAAATCAATTATATTATAGAAGTAACATAGCCATTGTAAATTGAAAGAACATTTTGGCATAAGCTAAACTATGCTGAGCTGGTAATGTATGGAAAAAGACATAGTAAAACAGGGAATTAATCTTACTTGGAGCCCCAAAGCACTACTGGAATATGCACTGGTCACGATAAAATCTGAATCTTGTCCAATATTTTTAACCGTATTTTATTTTTGTCCCTACAGTTGTACACAGCAAGCTTAAATTTTAGTTTGTTACCATCCCTATGTCTCCCCATTTTTGTAATTGTGCATGAATTTTATTTTATTTTATTCTGGGGGAATTTCCTGAACTTTTCTAGACAAAGTCTCATTTTCTTTTCGATCACAGTTCTGCTGATTTCAGTTGGTATAAACTTCCTTTTTCCACCTTCAGTCCAACTTCTAATTTGAACCTCAGTCTAGCAAACAGAGCTGTGTGGGCTAAACAAAATGCAATGCCCGTATGTTTTGTGAAGATTTCATGGGAGTGCGTGGTTTTGGCTGCAAAACCGTGGGACGGGCACCACATGTGAAGTTCAGCTGTCTGCTGCCCAGCACATCACCAGTTTCACCATGGGTGCAGGGTCTAAAACCAGCCCCCCTGGGTCCTGCAGCTCAGCTCTCACCCAATTAAGCACACAGGCATTTACCAAGCCAACTTCCAGGCTTTGTGACAGAATGCCTGAGCGAGCCAAAATGAAACACCTCATTTTTTTTTCTTGCAGGGAAGATGAAGCATTATGCTGTGTATGAACCATTGATTGTACGACAAGGGCAGATGGTAGATATACAGATAAATACGTAACCTAATGGAATGAATATATACTTAGAATCATAGAATGGTTTGGTTTGGAAGGGACATTAAAGATCATTGAGTTCCAACCCCCCTGCCATGGGCAGGGACACCTCCCACCAGACCAGGTTGCTCCAAGCCTCATCCAGCCTGGCCTTGAACACCTCCGGGGATGGGGCATCCACAACTTCCCTGGGCAACCTGTTCCAGTGTCTCACCACCCTCATAGTAAAGAACTTCTTTCCGGTATCTAATCTAAATCTCCCCTCTTCCAGTTTAAAACCGTTACCCCTTGTCCTATCACTACACTTCCTGACAAAGAGTCCCTCCCCATCTCTCCTGTAGCTCCCTTCAGACATTGAAAGGCCGCTATAAGGTCTCCCTGGAGCCTTCTCTTCTCCAGGCTGAACAACCCCAGCTCTCTCAGCTTGTCCTCATAGAAGAGGTGCTCCATCTTCAATCTATTTAAATGATAATAGTTTCTAATGAGCTTAGGGTAGCCCACGTGATGGTATATTCACCCCAATTATTTTAAAATGCATTTCAGTGCAGGCTGTAACTGAACCCTACCTTCCTTCCCCCCCTCCCTCCCAATTCGGACCATGGCTTGTGACCACCTCAGCACAAAACTATTTTCTTCTCCCTTTAGAAGGCCGGACCCCCCCGGAGAAGCCCGGCTGCAGCGCTTCCCTCCGTGACCGTTTCCCTCCACGCCTGCCGCAGGGCCAGCCCGGCTCCGCGGCGGCGACAGGCCCACGCCGGAGGGGGACGTTTCGGAGGAGGAGCCGAAGGAGAGGCATGGAGGCCCCGCTCACGCCCCCACTTCGCCCCCCGCCCCGATCCCGCCCGGAGGGAGGCAAACCGCGCTGCCGGGCCCAGGCCCGGGCCTCGCCGCCCTCCGGGCCGCGCTAGGCCGCAGCGCGGCGGGCCCGGGG
>NW_015090770.1:3995068-4055074 GCF_001431845.1 Calidris pugnax | reverse complement strand
GACAAGAAGGGTGAGCGGGGCTGGGGGCGGCGGGGGCCGGGGGGTCGGGACTCCCCGCCCCGCTCTTCCCCCGGGCCAGGCCGGGACGCCGTGGCAGTGGCCGTGTCCCCCTGAGGCCGCGGTGAGGGGCGGCATGGTGGTCCCCAGGCCAGGGGAGGGGGTGATGCCAGCCCCGGGCTACCCGTGGCGCTCGGGGCTAGTGGCCTCGATCTTAAAAAGGGATGACTTAATACTTTAAAGGCATCCTGAGTGCTATTTTTGGTACACCACTCAAAGAAAGACACATCAAAGGCCCTTCACGAGGAAGGTACTGAAGCTGTTCCTAACAGCTAAGAGGAGTTACAGCATCTTATGTGGCGGCTGAGATGTGAATCTTATGAGGTGCTTCCTCCTGGCATTGCCATGCCGGTGTTTTGACACCTGGAGATGGTCAGGGTTTCTGGTAATCAGCTGTAAAACAAACCCCCGTGTTGATGTTTGGATCAAGTGAAGGGCAGCCCCCGTGTCTTGAAAGAAATACTTCATTTTTAAGAGCGGACGGTACATGAAGTTGGTGGTTTGCTTTTAGTTGCGCTGGGGAGATGCAAAGACGGCGAATGTGAACCAGAAGTTGCGCTCTGGGGTTTCGGCAGACGAGCACGAGGGAGAGTTTCCCAATTTGTGTTCAGGCCCTCGCATCTCGCTAGCAAACTTCTGAAAACGGCGTTTGTCTTTGGAGAGCTTCTCCAGGGCCTCCTCAGATCGTCTGCAGTCACCCTGGGGACCGCTCTGGCGAGGTCAAGTACCTCTGTTTGCAGATTTGAGCTTTTGGGCCTAAATCCACAGAAGCGTTTAGTGTTTTAATTCCTGTTTAAACAGGCCTCTAAACAGGAGATAGGAGCCAACGTACCCTTGTGGCTCCCGATGTTAAGTGCTACTCATTCCATTTATTTAGGAATTAATAGCTCATTTGTGGGGAGGGCAGGGGGGAAAGTGAAGGCAGGCAGGGAGAAGAGTCGTAGCTGAGAAGGCTTGTCTCCGGAAACTGGAATTGCTTTTCCTAAAACTGAAGAGGCGTTGGGGGAATAAAACCTATTGGGCTGAAAATACGCTCTCCAAATGAGTCCGTGGTGGCTGTACAGCCAGTTTCCTCTTGAGCAATTTAGACTTAAGTCAACAACGTCTGCCTAGACTGCTGTATAATGGTGTTCTTAATTATCTTAAAATTAAAATAAGTTATTTTGTTTCGTACAGTGAAGACAATAACTCTGCTCACAGTATGAAGGAAATAAAACTAAGCTTGAACCTGTGCTTGTAGAACTGAGTCTGTATTTTTGTTTCTTCATTGTTTACAAATTTGATTCTGACCAATGCAAAAAAAACAAAACAAAAAACTGGAAATGTTTTGAGAACTACCCTTTTAGCCCTTTGCTCCTGCTTTGTTTCTTTCCTTGTTGAGAGAATTTTGGTTGAAATTGGAGCCTAGATGGAGCATCTCAACTCATTGACTCTATGCATGAGGAGTACCTAAGGGCTCTGGAGCCTGTTCTTTGCACGGCAGCAGATTTTGTGGGCGCCCTGTTGTCTTTCATGCTGTTTTCTGAGTCTGGATGATTCCCACAGAGAAATGTGGTGCTGTTCACTTTGCAAATAGCGGTGGGATCCTGCTACTTGGTCTCTTGTGGAGCAAAGAGGAGAGCCGCTGCTGGCCAACACTCCTGTGGGGCAGGTTTCCACCAGTGGCACATTGCAGGGAGGTTTCTGCTCTTTGGAGTACGCATGTTCTGGGAGGAGTGTGTCTACTACTTTGAAGCTGTAAAGTTGGTTGGGTGTGACCATGCAAGGGCAGTATTTCACTTGCTTTGGGGTACAAATGCTTGTAGTTACACCGAGTTTACTCTCTGCACCAAAAATATAGTGAAATGACACCATTTACTCTTCTGGCTTCAATCATCTGTCACTGGAGTTAGCTGGTAAAGGAACTGACAGGAAAAAAAATGTAATTGTGAAGTGTCAACATGTAAAACCTGGCATGTATCAGAAGTATGACACTGTAGATGATGCATGTCAGAATTTGAGAGGAGATTCTGCTTATAGATAGTCCTGTACTTCCCAGTCAGGTATATCTAGCTGATATTGATGCGTAGCTGCCTGCTGTCAGTTAAGTCTGACTTTGTGTTATGGTGCTTCAGACAAAGTCCAAAAAGTATTTGTCTTTTTTGGTTTGTAGTTTTTAGTTGTAGCATATGGTTGGAAACATAAATCTGTTTCCATACCAAACTTTTGTTGTATTATTTGTGCGCCTGTTTGTTATTTCAGTACTGCTTGTAAGGGTATGGTCATTATATTTTTTTTTACCTTTTAACTAATTAGAAGTTGAAAGATTGAATATTAAGCAATAGACATGTTAATAATCCTACTTGGAAGAAGCATTTCTTGGGCTGCATGATTCAGTTCCATCACAGCTTCTCAGAGAAGTGTGGGGGTCCTCTGAGAAGAGAGGACCGCTGTGTTTATTTTCAGTAAGAGGTGTGCTAAATAAGCTCCAAATGTTCATCAGTTCTGTATGGAAGGGATCCAGGATGGAGAAATTACAAAGTTTTTGTTTTCTGACCTCAGAGCGTTTCTTGGTCTTCATGACTTTTTCCTTCCTGGCTTGCTGAGTGTCTCCTGGATATTTTTGTGGAGGCCTGTTTGCAGTTGACACAGGTAATGCATCTGGAGAATGGGAGGGAGGAATACATGGGCTGGGAAAGGTGTGTGGATGGTGTCACTGGGGAATGTCTGCAGGAGATACTACAGGCAACCGTATGCCTCCCCCAAGGACTGTGATGCCCCAGAGTGGGTGTTGGTGTCAGAAGGAGCGTGACAAATAGTTGTGGTTGGCTAAGCCAAAATTTCTATAGATCTATAGGGATTTCCTGTTTTTTATGCAATTGAGGGCAAATTTTCATCAGGAGTACAGTGATGGTCTTAACAAGGCTGCATTTGTGAAACATGTTTCTTGACGGTCTGCGCAGACTCAGTAGGAATAGGCGATTTTATTTTTTTGGAAGGGTGTTAACACTGTGTTTTTAAAGGGTCTTTGAGGCCTTGGAGGAAGCCTGGATTTAGCTGATGTTTCTGTAAGGCAAGGCTCATGTATTGCAGCTGGAAATTCTCCTCTGGGAAGTGAGTCCTGTTCCCGTCCCTGGTTCCTCTGGCTGCATGGAGATTCCTGCCAGCTTTTCCTCTGGAGCCGGGGGCAGCTTTCCATGATCCTTGGCTGGGTGCTATAAGAGGGCCAGTGGTGGCATTCGTAACCTCTCCTCGCTCTCTTCTGGGATGGGTGCATGTTAAAACACAGAAATTATGTTTGTGTGCGTCATTTCTGAGTATGTGCCATTTTGAAGTAGGTTTGAAACCCTTTTCCATGAGTGGAATTACAGGCGTTGCCTTGGTTAGTCTTCTTTCAGCGAAGAAAGGTCAAAAGATGGAGTGTGCCGTGGAGCTACCTGGGTCTTATCTGGTGCATTTTCTTTAGCAATAGGATTAGAGAGTGCTTGTTTAAATTATAATTACCTTTAGAGATTCAATAAGGCTGAAATTAAATGGGAAATTACTTCAGTGTGCCATTGGATGGACCCTTGTTGTTTACATGATTAAAATTAGCTACAATTTGTCACATGATGCTTGAGTGTTTATGGATGTTTTGTGCCTTGAGTGTTTCATTTCCTGGGAATGGTAAATATAAGCATACAGAACTGTCAGGATGTTTATATATCTAACTGGAAATCAAAAGCTTATGTACTTCTATGGATCTGGTTCCTTTTTTTTTTGTTAGTTAAGTTCATCGTTACAAGGTGAGACCTAGAAGCAATATACACTGTCAGTTTTCATTATGTTTCCATATAATCAGGAAGAGGCAATGAAGAATGAAATACTTTATGCTAATTTACATTAAACAAATTGAACAGAATGGTGATATTTTTCATTAATTTTTGGAATGCAGTGAACACAGATTTATATTGAGTTTGAAGAAATGTGACATGCTACTTGTGAAAGGGAAATGTAATCTATTTCTTAGTCCTTTTCTATAAAATGGTATATGCTTGCGTGGGTTGAATAGACATTCTTAGTAACTTTATTTTGCTGAAATTAAATTTACATAGCATTGTTATCCTAGTGATTAAGTTATTAAGTAGAGAGAAAACTTCAGTAATCAGACTTTGGGTTTTAATGGAGATTGGCTTGTCTATTGAAACCATTAATGGTTTTACTTGCGTGAGTAGTTATTCCTTCCCAGAATATCAAAGTCTTGATTTCGTTGCTGTCCCCTAAATCATGCTTCTCGGTTTCCTTCTCTGAGACATTTGATAGTTCTTACCTTTTCCACCTGGGAATTTTGAGGTTAAATCCTTTAATATAGTCTGACAAAATAGTTATGAATACTGAGTATGAGTACTAAATCAGGCCTTACTAATACAAAAATGTCTTAATAACTATTCTCTGTACAAAATAAACTACACATGATGAATAAAGAGATTTCTGCATAGCAGCTTTCCTGTTTGAACTTCCCAGATTGTCAGTCTGTGCTGCATGCATGGCAACACTGATTTTCAGGGGACCTGTGGGCTCCTCTTAACTCACATCTAGAGTCACTTGGACAGAAGGGGGAAGACTTTAAGTGAACTTGTTATCCCCCTAGGTTTTCATCTAGGAAGTGTTTGTGGAATGCCTTTGGTTTTATTTTGAGAGACGTGAGGGTGTGTACAAAGAGCAAAGAGGAGGTGGTTGTTACAAAAGTCAGTGGAAACATGAATGGTCAAGTGAAGCAACCAGTTGGGGAAGACTTTCTTTCTCTTACGTGCTTCCATTACGCTTGGTGTCTTGGAATCCTTATCTGTCATTTAAGCTCCCGGACAATGTGGTAGTAAATGTAAATTGGAGCATGTTACTATAACTCAGGAAAAAATACAACAGATCTAGATGCTGATAGGTATCACAGTTGGTATAGATGGCCATTGTGAAGTACTTTCCATGGTGGCACTCACAAGAACATGCTGAGTTTTTAATGGAAATATTCATAGTTCCGTTGTGTCCCAAGTGATCATAAACACATGGGGGTTTGGTTAACAGAAGGACAAAAGTCAACTAATCATGAGCTTTTAAAGTCTGAGAGTTCTTATCTTATGGCAAAGAAACACATTTTCAGCTTCTCTTTGTCATGATCTCAGAAATAGACTTATCTTAAATGAATGACTGCAAGATATGTGGCCAATACTTCAAAATGACCAATTTGATAACTCCTAGGTCAAGTTCAAGCATGAGCCTCAGCTATAGATGCCTAGGATAAGACTTGGCATAGGGCTGTAAGACTCTGATATAATTTGGTGAGATCAAGCTAAAAGGATTTAAACACTTCAAAAATAGATTTTTTTTTTTTTGTTTGCACTTTAGATTTACAGAGGGGACCTTTAAAATGAACTTTCCGAGACAGGAAGGGGTTTTCATGTCAAACTTGCTTTTATTTTCTTTGTAAAAGTTTATGTGGTTTTTCCAGTTCTCTCCCCCCCCACCCCCCCCCCCCCTCAAAAATGTTTTTTTTTGTGTTGGGGGGGGGGGGGGGGGTAGTACAGCCTACAGGAAAGAAATATCCATGGAAAAACTTACAGGTATGAAAACGTGGGTAGAATAGCAAGGAGCCAGTGAGAAAGGAAAGTGTAATGTATTTATGTTAATGGCAAAGGCCTTTTTACTCCAACAAGAGCAGCAGAAGGCTCTCTTGGATTTAACAAAAGCTAAATGGGAACTTAGTGCTTCAGCTTAAAAAAGGGGAGGTGGTGGTGGTGGTGAGAAGAGAATGCCTTGACTCATATGAAGTGAAAGCTGTATGTATCTGGTGAAAAGGCAAGTGACTGATGCACTTCAGCCAAATGCAAAAGAAGTTTGAAGGAAAATATCTCTTGTACCTCAGTCTGTTCTCTCCCATCCTGTGGGCATCTTCTACTGCATGCTATGAATGATGCATATTTTGTTGTCTTATAAGTGATACAGATCCACGCCTATCAAATTCTGTGAAAGGGATTAATTTTCCTAAGCTAACAAATCTTGGGAGATGAGATGAAGTGTTGTTTTTCATGTGGAAAGATGAAAGAAGCAATTAGAGAGCTGAATATAGGTAAATCCCACTAGAGTAGGTATTTGATCAGCTTGATTTTTACAAAACTTATTTTGATGAGTTGCCGGTGTATGTGTTGCATAGACACACTTTTCTTCTACACCATCAGAAGAAAAGAAGAAGGAAGATTGGACCAAACTTAGCTTTTGTTGCTTAATTTTATGTACTGTGGCTGCATGAAAGTCCACAGAGCGTTTTTGTAAGTGCTTGCAGAAGCAAGGGCTCATTAGAGAATTGATTGGCCCACCCTCGCTGGAGTCAGGCATGCTGCAAAAGACCACTTGAGATACACAGAGTGATTAGCAACATAGAGTGGTTTAATTAGGATCTGATGAGTTGTATTAACTTGATGCCACTATGATTCATCATAGCAATACTAGCTTGATTGTTAGCAGCGCTTCCCATACCTCCTGATGGGCCAGGTTGAGTTGAAAGCATCAATCGTGGCTGTAGATGGCCGATGTCCTCTTCTGGAGCTCCTTCTGTTAGATGGTGTCACCCCAGGTCTCTGCATTGTGCTATGTTTGCACAGACGTTTTTCTTTACTGCCCTTTACACAGCTCCTGTGCTCTTTGCACTTTTCACACACTTGTTTGAAGCTGCGGTGGTGGTGCCAGGACAGCTGTTTGAAACACCACATACTGAAGAGTATCGGGAAACTGCACACTGGATTTAAAATAACTTTGTCATGATGGAAAGTAAAATCCTAACGTGATTGTGTGACTCATGTGAGAATGGTAATGGCTGTGTGAAGATAACGTTATCTTGAGGCTTCGGTGCATTGAGTGCACAGGCACGCTGAGCACGGGGTGTGTAACTTGCTGTACCTTGATGTTGACAAATTGATGGAGAGGGAAATCATTTACTGGTGTAAAACACAATCTTATTATGCAGCTGTTTACACTAGCAGTATTAAAGCACTTAATCGTCCTGGAACTGGGTCAGGACACAGCTCCAGCTAGGAAGATATTTTGTCAACAGACAATTTTAGAAGTTGACTACAGAGAATATAATTCCAGGGCAGCTGTGCACCCTGTCTGCCCTGTTGTATGATCACGTATTTTCACTGCTCCTCATAACCTTCTCTTGACCCAAATTCTTCCTAATCTGTCTGCTGTCTCTTCTCCATCTCCTGCCTCACCTGTATGTCTCCTTCCTGTTGTGCTGTGCCCATCTTGTCCTCCAGTTTCCCTCTGTGCTCCACTCGTCCTGCTTGTTAAGGACTAGAAGAGGTTGGATGCGAGAAGCTTGGGTTGAAGGGAGTGAGAGCAGGTGTGAGGAAAGCCGTTGGATAGGTGGGGAGAGAGAGAGAAGAGGAGAGGGTGGGACAAGGAGGTGGATGAAATATAGGAGACACAGTCGCAGAATTGAGATCTAGAGCCGGAGGGCAGGGAGAGGTGAAGGAGAGAGATGAGTAGGAGGTACAGGGAAAAGGATGCTGAGTGGCTTCCCCAGCGAGCAAGAGGTGGTAGCAAACATGACTTGGGTAGCTAGCAGTGAATGATGGGGGTGGTGGGAGCCTGCTCCCCAGCCGTGGGTCAGCAAGCACAGCTTTTGTCCACTGGCTTGAGGGGCACTTCTAAAACCAGGAGCTGGGAAGTCTCTGAATGCAATTGGCCTTTTTGCCTTTTCTTACCTCCACCAAGGTCCCAGTCTTCTGCCTCTGAACTGTGCCAGTGGGTGCCCCTTGTTGGGCAGTGGGTGTTTTCAGTCTGTCCTTCATCCTCGCACACCGCGGCTGCCTGCTCCCTGCGGGGCTCCCTGGGTGCTGCCCACGCAGGGAAGGGTGGCTGTTCCTGTTTGGTGGTGACGGATGTCTGTCCTCGTGATGGAGGCACAAGCAGGATGCTGGAGTAGATAAGGCCACTCTGGCTTCACCCCGTCTGGAAGGCCTTGTGGAACAGGACAGAAAACACTAAAATGTCATTACGTTGTCCACTGCCTTGCTGCGTTTTAAAAATATTTAAATTTTGCCAGTCTCCTTTCTTCTATAAGTTTGTAACAGCGTGGCAGCTGTGCTACATAAAGCCAACTGGTGGTAACTTCTATAACATAATAATTCCACTGTTATCAAAGTCCCTTGGGCTCCCTCATAGATTTTTATTATGGAAGTAGTAAAGTACTTGGGAAAGTCATATTGCATTCATTTTGCTAGCTATGTGTTCATACTCTATTTATAATTTCTAGCTATTAGTTTATAATTCCATTAAAGAGGAAAAAAAGAGTAGTTTTTGACCTGTGAAAGCAGATTCTCCTCCTTTTACAGAAAACAGAGTCTGTTTCCTTTAAAGAATTAATATGATATTCTTTACTTTTCCTATCAGAAGAAACTAAGTGCAAACAAAGACAGACCATTTTCATTTGGTAATGCTGAACTAACCCAGCTCTACTGATTTCTAAATTCCAATCACAGCATTACCATTGCACAAACAAAACAAATTTTATTCATTATTTTTGACTGATGTTGGTTTTAGGTGTTAGTTTCATGCTATGTATTACCAGTGAAAAACAAATCTGAAGTGAATGCAGAAATGAGGTTCATTACTTGTTAATAAAGTTTGGATATTTTCTGCATTGCTGATTTCTACCTTTTTTTTTCTTTTTCTAGTGTGAAATGATACTGTGGCTGCATGAAAGTCCACAGAGCGTTTTTGTAAGTGCTTGCAGAAGCAAGGGCTCATTAGAGAATTGATTGGCCCACCCTCGCTGGAGTCAGGCATGCTGCAAAAGACCACTTGAGATACACAGAGTGATTAGCAACATAGAGTGGTTTAATTAGGATCTGATGAGTTGTATTAACTTGATGCCACTATGATTCATCATAGCAATACTAGCTTGATTGTTAGCAGCGCTTCCCATACCTCCTGATGGGCCAGGTTGAGTTGAAAGCATCAATCGTGGCTGTAGATGGCCGATGTCCTCTTCTGGAGCTCCTTCTGTTAGATGGTGTCACCCCAGGTCTCTGCATTGTGCTATGTTTGCACAGACGTTTTTCTTTACTGCCCTTTACACAGCTCCTGTGCTCTTTGCACTTTTCACACACTTGTTTGAAGCTGCGGTGGTGGTGCCAGGACAGCTGTTTGAAACACCACATACTGAAGAGTATCGGGAAACTGCACACTGGATTTAAAATAACTTTGTCATGATGGAAAGTAAAATCCTAACGTGATTGTGTGACTCATGTGAGAATGGTAATGGCTGTGTGAAGATAACGTTATCTTGAGGCTTCGGTGCATTGAGTGCACAGGCACGCTGAGCACGGGGTGTGTAACTTGCTGTACCTTGATGTTGACAAATTGATGGAGAGGGAAATCATTTACTGGTGTAAAACACAATCTTATTATGCAGCTGTTTACACTAGCAGTATTAAAGCACTTAATCGTCCTGGAACTGGGTCAGGACACAGCTCCAGCTAGGAAGATATTTTGTCAACAGACAATTTTAGAAGTTGACTACAGAGAATATAATTCCAGGGCAGCTGTGCACCCTGTCTGCCCTGTTGTATGATCACGTATTTTCACTGCTCCTCATAACCTTCTCTTGACCCAAATTCTTCCTAATCTGTCTGCTGTCTCTTCTCCATCTCCTGCCTCACCTGTATGTCTCCTTCCTGTTGTGCTGTGCCCATCTTGTCCTCCAGTTTCCCTCTGTGCTCCACTCGTCCTGCTTGTTAAGGACTAGAAGAGGTTGGATGCGAGAAGCTTGGGTTGAAGGGAGTGAGAGCAGGTGTGAGGAAAGCCGTTGGATAGGTGGGGAGAGAGAGAGAAGAGGAGAGGGTGGGACAAGGAGGTGGATGAAATATAGGAGACACAGTCGCAGAATTGAGATCTAGAGCCGGAGGGCAGGGAGAGGTGAAGGAGAGAGATGAGTAGGAGGTACAGGGAAAAGGATGCTGAGTGGCTTCCCCAGCGAGCAAGAGGTGGTAGCAAACATGACTTGGGTAGCTAGCAGTGAATGATGGGGGTGGTGGGAGCCTGCTCCCCAGCCGTGGGTCAGCAAGCACAGCTTTTGTCCACTGGCTTGAGGGGCACTTCTAAAACCAGGAGCTGGGAAGTCTCTGAATGCAATTGGCCTTTTTGCCTTTTCTTACCTTTTCTGCCTCTGAACTGTGCCAGTGGGTGCCCCTTGTTGGGCAGTGGGTGTTTTCAGTCTGTCCTTCATCCTCGCACACCGCGGCTGCCTGCTCCCTGCGGGGCTCCCTGGGTGCTGCCCACGCAGGGAAGGGTGGCTGTTCCTGTTTGGTGGTGACGGATGTCTGTCCTCGTGATGGAGGCACAAGCAGGATGCTGGAGTAGATAAGGCCACTCTGGCTTCACCCCGTCTGGAAGGCCTTGTGGAACAGGACAGAAAACACTAAAATGTCATTACGTTGTCCACTGCCTTGCTGCGTTTTAAAAATATTTAAATTTTGCCAGTCTCCTTTCTTCTATAAGTTTGTAACAGCGTGGCAGCTGTGCTACATAAAGCCAACTGGTGGTAACTTCTATAACATAATAATTCCACTGTTATCAAAGTCCCTTGGGCTCCCTCATAGATTTTTATTATGGAAGTAGTAAAGTACTTGGGAAAGTCATATTGCATTCATTTTGCTAGCTATGTGTTCATACTCTATTTATAATTTCTAGCTATTAGTTTATAATTCCATTAAAGAGGAAAAAAAGAGTAGTTTTTGACCTGTGAAAGCAGATTCTCCTCCTTTTACAGAAAACAGAGTCTGTTTCCTTTAAAGAATTAATATGATATTCTTTACTTTTCCTATCAGAAGAAACTAAGTGCAAACAAAGACAGACCATTTTCATTTGGTAATGCTGAACTAACCCAGCTCTACTGATTTCTAAATTCCAATCACAGCATTACCATTGCACAAACAAAACAAATTTTATTCATTATTTTTGACTGATGTTGGTTTTAGGTGTTAGTTTCATGCTATGTATTACCAGTGAAAAACAAATCTGAAGTGAATGCAGAAATGAGGTTCATTACTTGTTAATAAAGTTTGGATATTTTCTGCATTGCTGATTTCTACCTTTTTTTTTCTTTTTCTAGTGTGAAATGCCCTGCTTATGGGAAAGGAGCCATGTAAAATAGGTATTTGCTTGCCTTTTTAGAGTGAAAGAAGTAGATAGTTCATAGTGCAGGTCCTGAAATAGTGGTCCCTGTTTTGAAAATTTAGAGTCTGACATTGCAAACAAAAATATTTGCTTTAAAACCACCCAAAAAAACTACAGTCAGTACTGAGATGAGCAGAAGTAAATTTAAGAAACATAATGCTTCATTAATTCTCTGTTAGAATATTTGCAAATTTTGTGGAGAATGTCGTTTGAGTTCTCCCAGTGGCAACCCAGTTTAGCCTCAGCTGAGCAGACCAAAGACCTTGCTGGTGCAAGTTTCTTTACGAATTTTGTTAGTTATAATCCTGGGGCAAGGGAAATTGTAGCTTGCTCTTGTTTTCTCTCAGTGGTGACATTCAGAGCTATTCCATCACTTCCTGCCATAATTTTGTTTTTTAATGCTTCTCACGTGCATGTGCTATTGTGGCTCTGTAGCTATGCTGTAACTATAATTGTGCTGCAGAAGCTTGTGATCAGTGCTCCAACTTCCTCAAAAGCCACAAATTAAGCTTTCTCATGCAGATTTGTAGGAGAGAGGATTTTTAGATTTTTTTTTTTCCTCTTTTTAAAGCTGGAAATCCATATGACTCAGCCTGAGGGAATGATGTGTTTTGAAAGTGAGAGGTCTTCTGCTTTTTGCAAAGTCTGCTGATGTTTTTCTGGAATACAAGACGTCAAATACAACTACATTTAGAAACCTTTTGTTTTACTTGGTTATTTTTGATGGACGCCACTCCTTTTAAATATTTGAGAAAGGTGGAGTTGTTATATTTTAATTGGTTAATCGAGTGAACCTGAAGAGTTGATGAGGAGCCTTAAGAAAATGTAGTGGGGTTTAGGACCCATTACAGTGCTGCAAAGGGTGTCTTTTATTATCAACTATATACCCTAAATAGTGTTTGATGCATTTTAATGTTAAAGTAGCATTGAAACTGTTCACAGAGAGGAAAATTCAAAGCTTACTCCAGTGACCTTTCCTACAAGTCACAAGACCCACATGGAAACTACGCCAGTGGGACTCTTAAGGCTCTCTTTTCCCCAAACTCTCAGCAGGGACAGTAAAAAGGAGAAACTTTGCGCTTAGTATCCTGCTTAGTGGATGCACTAGGTAGTATTTAGGGTGGCTACCAATCCTTGCTGCGTAGTTGCTTCTTGATAGTCTGTTGTGGCAAAGCAAAATGCCGCTGTATTTCTTAAAATGAAGAATCTCATGCACCGTTGGGTGGCCTGGGCAAGTACCACTAAGATAATGACAGAACATCTTTCCTGATAGATGTGTACAAGAGAGAGATTGTTTTTCCTTTCTGTCGCCACAGGTAAGGATCTGTAGTTAGTTGTGAGGTAATTAAGCCTGCTGTGCAATCGGGAGTCCTTGAGATGAGGGGGAAGAAAAAGCTTCCCTCTTCCTTGTTCGGTGCTAAAAGGGCTTGGGTTGTCGGCGTTCGTCCGGGAATACAACAGCGAGAGCTACAGTGAAGGCTTGTTGTCTCGTACTTGTTGTCTCTCAACTTTCTAATGGGCATCCATAATTTAGCTTCAAAATTAATGAAGAGGTTTAGTCCCCGACTGCATTATTAGCTGTTTTTGTGGGTTGCACTGCATCTCTCTCTGTATGTGTACACCAGCACACGCGTACGCACAATGTTATCAAATAGCAAAAAATGGGTTAAATTATTCACCCAAATCTTCACGTTTCAGTAAATATTGGAGTTGAGAGTAGAAGCAGGTACCTGAGGTGAAGGAAGAAAGAACAACTCTTACAAGTGTTTGTGTGTTAGTTTCATAGGTTTAGTGAGCGCTCAAATAGCTCTTTTTCTTTTTAAATTATATCCCAGCACTGCACTGACCCAAGGTGAAGAGAAGACCTAACACACCGGCCTTTCTAATGGGGACACTGGCTCCTGATTCTGTGTGTTTATAGCCTGACTAAACACGGCAGGGGAAGAGGGGAAAAAAGAGCGAAGTGAAGCAGAAGATAAGTGGCTTGCCCCATTTCATAAGGCACGTTGAGAGATGCAGGTCCCACTGCCCCGGGCCAGTGCGCTCTTCGCTCGGAGGCGCTCTGCAAGGATTAAGAGAGGTTCATTGCACTTGGATTAGTTGCAGATAAAATGGATGCTCTCTGCAGTAAAATGTATCATATCAATAAACAGCTAAAATAATTGGTCTCCTTTGAAGCCAAAAAACCCATGGTATTAAAGAATAGGAGATATTTTAGTAAAGAGTCTAAAACTGATTCTAAAATCAGCATCTTGATCTGCAGGCAAATACCATTCAACTCAGCGCTTTGTTTGTCTATTCAGGCAAAATGTCAGTCTCTGGACTGATAAATAGAATTAACAACACTTGTAGGAGCCTGCAATGCAGATTTTTAATCTGCATCTTTTGCCATTTGTTTTTCCATTGTTGACGTTAAACTGTTAGGATGCTTCAGAATCCTTAGCTCAGATATGGAAGGAGACTTCAATAATTGTGAACTACCTTCTTATATATCCAAAAGCTCAGTTTAAGCCTGTTCAGTTCTTAAAACCAAGGCTACTTTATTTATGATACCAAACTTTTTAGCTGCTGCACAAACTCTGAAATACTTGCCTTGTATTTACAGGCATAGATACATATATATCTGTATATATACCATATATATATGTATGGTCTGCCACCAACTGTGGTTAAATCCATGTTAGTGGAGCTAACTCCATAAGACACCATAGAGGAACCTGGGTCACTAAATTTGTACCGACTAAGCTTAGAGGAGAGGAGTTGGAGAATTAAACTATACTTTCCTTGACATCTTTTTAGAGATTACGTGCTTGCCTGAGATGCTGAGATAATGTTAAAACATGGTGAGTCCCCTGAACATATTATCTTGACCTAATTGATACAAATGAGATAAAAGCACACTGCATCCTCTTGATGTGGTTGTGATAGCTTATTCTTCCTTCTAACAGGTGCAGTCAAATTCTTGTATTTAGAGGAAACAGAAAAATAATTATTTTAATAGGCAAAAACCCCCACCAAAACCTGACCAAAAAGCCTGTAAAGCAAGAAGAGTATTTACAGTACAATCCAGGAGTGAGCAGAGCAGTCAGTGTGAATACGTAAGTATTTTGGTTCGCTTACAATCAGGATGCACACAGAGAAAGATGTAGCAGCTCAAGAATTGCAGGTTGTGTGATTGTCATAATAATTCCCTATTGCAGCTTTGCTTTTCACAATTGTGTCCCAGCAGCTTCTATATCTGTTTTAGTTGTTACACCTGTTCAGTCATTTCCCTCAAGATGACTGTCTTCTCTCCGAAACACTTGGCTAGCTAAATTTTGTGCTTTGAGTCTGTTAGTTATGTTGAGATTTTTTTACAAGATTCTTAAGTAACCTCGTAATTCAGGAGTGATGTTGTTATTACAAGGACTCACATGATGATGTTTTTGCAGAGAATGTACATTTTTCATCTGAGAGTTACCAGTTTTTCATGACTGGAAGAAGGACTGGTTGGGACAAGTGCTGGCTTTCGTATTTTCAGTTTTGCATGTGGTCTTGCTGTGTCTGACAACAAGTGCTAGCAGCAGAAATAACTTTATCTGTGGGGCAGATCTGGTCCCTGGCACCGTTCTTAATTCCTCATTTGGCAGGGACTTCCCTGCAGGTTCCCCCGCATCACTGGTGGTGGTGCTTCTGGGGTATTGGCTCTTCTGGATTTCTGACCCTGATTAGAAAGTCTGTATCAAACCACAGGAACTATTTCAGTTGAAGCTGCTGTGTTTGCACATATTGTACTTCCTATGAGCTGGTAGTTGTTCTCTCTTGCATGAGGTCTTTGTATTTGGTTCCCAAATACAAATCTGAGTGTAGTTGATGCTGTTCTTGATAATATATTTATTTTCCATTGAGTTTCCAAAGACAATTTATGCTCCGCTGCAATCAAGTGCTTTTGTGGAATTCAAGGCAGGCCCGATATTACTGATTTTTCAAGTTTGTTCCATGCGTTAGCAGAAAGATTGGGAGCACATCTCAGCTATGAAGTCTTTTTACATCAGTGAAAAGGTTCTCTTCTTTTGAGAATTGTATTGCTTGATGCAAGGATGTTTTTTCTGAAGGAGCATTGCTGCTTATTGTCCCTAATGACAGCAGTCAATTCGGCAAAGCACAGGCACAACAGAAGTTTTCTTCGCTGTGTTTAGCAGAAAGGTAGCAATTTCTTTTTTTGGTATTTTAATCATGACAAAGATAATTGATCCTGTGAGAGTAAATGGCACAGCTATTAGTATAATTTTGCTAGAATTACATTTAAAATACAAAGATTTCTGGAGCAGTAGTAATGATGAAGTAGGGTCTCTGTGCACAGCTTTCAGGATTCCCTGACAAAGTGAGCTGTTTAATCAAGCTTTTGTTTTATTACGACTAAATGTAAAAGCATTCATTAAGGAAGAAATGAAACAGACCCTTGCTATGAAATGGAGAATTGGTATCCAGCAAAGAAGTCCATTTTAAAAAGAGTGCTTGAACAATAAGGAGGGTATTTAGACAAGACACAAAACCAATTCTAGAAATAAAGAAAAGCTGTGAAAGGCTTGGGAGGTCAGTGCTTTGCTTCCTGAAACCAAACGTAAAAACTGTTCATTACATGTTAACTTTGTAGAGAAAGAATGCAAGATCCTGCACTTTGTTTTTTCAAGAAAGGCAGTCAAAGCAAGAATTTGTTTGACAAATGAATTTGATTTAAATTGAAAGGAAAAACACGATTTAACAGTGAAATCTTGGAATGGCTGTTGAAATTGAATTTTTTGTTTCCTGATGTGTGTGCATCAAAGGAACATTATTTTTATTTAGTGAGATATGCTTTAGTCAAAATAGTAGTAGAGTAGTTAAGCAAATTAAAGTGCTCTCAGTTCAGTGTCAGAAGGGACCGTTCTTGCTTCCAGCCTGGTCTCTAAAAGCTGTGAAAATGTGCAGCAGGCTGATGTCACTTGCTTCTAATTAGAGCCTTGTTGTATGCTGTATTTGTGAGGACTGATTTTAGTATCAGCAGCTGAAGGAAGGAGAATCCTCAAATGCTAATGCATCCGAGCGCGGGATGCGCGGGCTGTACGAGGGAAACCCACTGCTGCCGTGCCAGCCGGGGGGGGCTGAATCCCCCACCCTCTCCTCTGGCCAAACTTCCATTAATCCCACCAGAAGGGTGACGAGTGGCTGTTCTGCATGCCCAACTGCAATTTTCCCACTACGAAAAACTCCCTCTTCATTAGGAAGGGGTTGGAGAAAAACCCAGACGGTATCTGCCATTTGTGTGATGCTCTGAACCAGAGGTGTGTTGCTCTTGGGGGGTCTGTAGCAGGAGTGCTGCCCTACACCGGCCGGGGGATGCACAGGGTGTTCACTGCAGAAGTAGAAACTTCCACTTCTCAATGTGCAAGCAATTTTGGCTTGAATGTGTGTTTTGTGTAAGGATTTATTTATTTATTTTTACAGTCTGTCAGTCTTATGTTTTACAGTGTTTTATTGTAACGGGTGTCTGACGGGTGGGAGAAGGAATGGTCATAAGCTTACAAAAGCATTATGCAGTTGCTAATCATGTTCTCTTTCCGAATAACAAACTGATAATGTGTAAATAGTTGGAATGAGGGGTTCATTGTAGCTGTACACCATCTTTTATAACGTTTCTTATTAAACTGAGCATAATAAATCACTTAACTGGTTACAAGTCAGTAATGCAGTGTGTGTGTATAAGAATTTTCTTTTCTTGTACTTTAAAAAATATCTTGCAAATAAGGCATGTTGGAAGAGATTTTGTGGGAGTTTGCAACACCCACGTGTTGGGTGCTATCGCCTGATGTTACTGTGAGGGAGCTGAAGAACAGCTGGGTACCACCAGTAGCCACTGCCTCCCACTCTGGTGCGAGACCATGTGGTGGTGTGTTGCCTGTTTTCTGTGTCAGGCTGTGGATGGTAGGGGGCTCTGGGTTCATCCCACCATGTGTGTTGCTGCAGTAGCTGCTTTCCCAAAAAGAAAGCTGGTGGGGCAGCTAGAAACGTCCCAGGGGCCAGACCCGGTCAGCACATCCTGCTGGCAGAGGTGAACAGCAGGGTTTACTAGTACAACATGATCTTGGCAGGACTAAAATTTTGTGTTTTGCAGGAGAGTGAAGAGGGCTGTGGGTTGAGAGTTTGTGTTAAATCTCTAATAGTGGCGGGAGTTTGTGGGTAGGTGTTAGAAAAAGAAATAAAAACCAGTAAATGCAGCGTGGGCCGCTGAAGTTGTGAAGCAGAGTGTGTTATTAGCCGCAGGAGGGTTAAACAGTTGAACAATATTGACTGTTTCGCTCATAAATGAAAAATAATATGTCTTTTTGATGCTGACTCAATTTCTGCTGCTAGCTTGGACTTTTCTAATACTGTCAATGACCGTGGCCACACTTTGCCCAACAACCAGAGGAACCTGCGGGGCCCAGGAATCTCCTGCAAGAGCAGGGTGGAGAGGATCAGCTAACAAGAAAGGCTCCAAAGAGCAGAAAACTTGCTCCGTTGGCAGAAAATTCCTTTTCAGAAGTTTCTTCCCTTTCCAGCCATGTGACAGCAACCTCTGATAGAAGGAGACTGGACACTGAATGATGGATTTTAGTTTGTAACGCACACACATGGACTCCCATCAGTTACCGGTTGTATTTACAGGGTAATATTAATGAAGTTAATGGCACCTACTCAAAATCTTGGTTGTGTGAATTACTTAGATCTTTTAAAATAGAGAATTAATTTCTTGCAGAGTTTACAGGCTTTTTTTTCAGGCTTCGTTGGTTACTTTGGTTTGTTGTCCCCATGATGCGTGCTGCTCTTTGAAACACTCCAGGGTGTACTTTTTAGAGTGATATAAAATGCCCAATTCAGATTAAGGACCACTGCAAAGTTCAAAGCAAAAACACTGAAATAACTATAAAAATACTATTAAAGACCAATTTCTAACAAAGATGAAAAGGATGAGGGATTCAGAGAGTTAAAATGTAAAGCAAAATAAAAGAGGAAGGTGCTTAGAGAGTAGAAGTACATCATGTAATTAGCGAAGAAAATGTCTACTATGCTGCTTGTCTGACACTCTTTTACTTGTTTATTGTGGTGTCATCATTTTCAACACACAGCTTTGACTGAAGGAATTTTTAGGGATGTGTTTACATGTTAAGGTGGAGGGAAAAAAAAGGCCAAGGAATAATCTGTGTGATCAAAACATTTAAAAGTGGTCCATTACAGTGTGTAGTATTCAAGGTGAAGACTTCAAAGAATGTTTGGAGAGATTAAACATACATGATAGAGAGGCTTTAACTGATTTTATTTTAAAATTGCCCGACGTGACGTTGACATTAAAGATAAGCCTGAACTTAGGGCTGGGGAAAAACTTCAGCATCCAATTCAGTTTTCACTGAATTGCGTATTGTTTTTCTTAGGAAAATTTTCTGTGGCATTAAATTTAAACTTTTTCTTGGTTTGTGTTCTTTGTTTTGGTTTGTGTGTGTGTGTGTGTTTTGGTTTCTTTTTTTTTTTTTGTTAGAGTTTGTTGGTTTTTTAAAATTAAAAATCAAATAGAGTTTCTGATATGGGAACACTCCTCATATGTCCTGTAGTGATTTAAACTTAAATTTCTATATAACACTCATTTACTGCTGTCCCCTGGGTTTGTACCCGACCTGCGTCTCCTGTGGCAGAACCTCCTGTGTCCTTGCGCTGGGCCTTCCAGGCTGGCTGTGTCTGTCCTCGTGTCTCCTGAAAGGCAGAACGAGCTGTGATTTGTGACATGCAATTCAAAAAGACCATGGTTTACATGGAAGATATGAAGGTGATATGTACATCATTAGAGCTTTCCTGAAACATTGCAGCAGCATTTCCAAATGGAAGACTGAAGGTTTTTTTAGTTAAAAGATGCCCCTGTTTTGATTTTCCATCAATAATATTATATTTTTCATTGCATACGAGTTCTCATTGTGCACAAAAGCAAAGTCACAAAGATTTATTTCCCATGAGAAAAGGCACAAGCGTTACGTATGCCATCCTGATACAAACGATTACCCCCACAACATGTGCAGTGTGGTAATACAGGGTTAAGCATGGCATGAAGGCTCACAGAGTGGCCCAGCAAACATGAAGAAAAACAGGATTTTGAACAGCCATATTATCCGGGCATTTAGTTAGGTCTCTCTGAACACTCACACTTGAAAAACCGGTTTAACAGCCCCAAGTGCTGGTTGAGCACGGAGTTAAGCAAGTAAGTCTGGACAGGCATTGGACATCCTTCAAGGAGACAAATATTCGTGGCTGATGATCCTTCTCCAGGGCATCAGGGATGTGAGGTGTCCTTCGGAGTCGCAGGACTGCAGGTTGCATTCCTTTCATTAATGACCGAGCCACAGCAAAGGAAGTCATAGTTCCATTTCAGAAAACATGTAGCATTAACTTCTTTTTGTTTGGATTGTCTTGGGTTATGTTGATGGAGAGAAGAGCCGTCTTTGATTGTGTTTGTGCACAAGGAGTTGCATACCCGGGAGTGAGGTTCACTAAGAGCTGTTGAAATAAGAGCCAAGGGATGTCCCGTCCTCTGAAATTACGTTTTGGTAAAATACATGATCCCAAACCCCTGTAAAATTTGCATGGAAATAAAATACGTAGTGCCACTACTGGTTGAATTGTACTGATTACAGGAGCCATTTAACATAGAGGGAGGGCTTCTCTGAAAATTGGTAGTTTTAGAAACAATGAAAATCATTTGTTAGGTGAGTTATCCTAGAGACTTGTTCTTTTTCAGTCTGTGTTTTGGGTAGATACTAGTTTCACCTAATGTTAGAGATACTGTGTGTTTGTCATCATTTAATTGCTTTTATTGTGTTCTGCTAAGAACATGGAAGCCCTTTATTTTCTGTTTGTTGCTGTGAAATTGTTTCAAGTTCTACGACTTCACAGATATAGACTGTATCAGTGGTTTTAATTCTGCATATTTATGATTTTGGTGTTTTACAAGATTCTAGAGATTAAGCCCCTGAGCTGTCACTGTTCTCTTTCTGTTTGCTGCTGCTGGAAACACCTTAGCAGCAGCAAGTAAACCATGGGCAAAAGGAATTGCAGCACTAAGACAAAGTTGTTTCTAATCTAAGTGCTTCTCAGTTGAGAATCACAGTATGTGGGAAAAAAAAACATATTCAAGGAATCAGTCAATTTTAGCTTTTTTCTAATGTACTATATTTACAACCTCTAAAAATTTGAGCTGAGCACAGCAAAAGCTTGGCCTAATTGCAACGACTGCAAAAAAATACTTGCACTGTTTTCCCCTGAATAAATAGTTATTTCTTCAGGATGAAATGCATATCTGCATTATGAAAGAAAACAATAACAGTGCTGTGTCTGCGCTCATTAAGTGGTTGGAAAAGAATGTACAAGTCCAGATTTTTCTTTGGCTCTATCTAGGTTTCTGATCACACATTGGAGCATATTCCCTGATGCTTCTAATTCTAAAGAAAATACAGTACGTTTTGATGATACTTTTATTACCACTTTTCACTTTTCACTTCCAAGAATGTCTGTAAGATTTTTGGAAACAATCCCGTGCGGTAGCATGCCAGGAGTGAGCCTTTGTAATTCTGGAGTGTAAGTATAGAAAATAACACAGGATTTCATAATCTGTCTGTAATTCATATCAGCACCAAAGTGTTTATGACTTGAAAGAGATACGCATTACTTCTGTGAGACTGCATGTAAATATATAAATTTAGGCAACACTTTTTTTTTTTTCCATCATTGCTGACTTAACTTGTAAAATACTGTTGGTTTTTTTGTCTTAGGTCTGAGGGTGACTGTGTTACTAACATCATCCCTCATGGTACTGGGAGCTGGCCTGAGATGTGTTCCGGTTTCAGACCTAGAAATTAGAAAGAAGTAAGTGAATTAGTTATTTTCAATATACATATTTTATACTTTCTGCTGACGTCGTTTTTGCTGCTACTGCAAAGAAATGTTAGTACAAATTTTCTGTATGAATTTGATACACCAAATGTTTGTTGTGTGGATGTGGGCTTACATGCTTCGTTACTTCTTAAATGGATTTTTGTAGTCCTTCTTCTGCATAGTATCTGAAGATCAGAAAGCCCTTTTACAAACTTGAGTTAATTAAGCCTCACCCCTCCTGCATAGCTAACGTTAATCTGTTTTGCAAACAAGGAAGCAGAGATTTGGAGAGGTTCAGAAACTGGCCCAAGATCACACGGGGAACCATGCCACAAACCCCCAAAATATGTAATTTGTATGCAAATGTTAAATAATTAGCTCATACTTCTCATATTGGATGTATGGGATTGTGCAGTGAGACAGATGAATTCATGCAAAATGGCCTTTTTTATGTAGTCTCTTCCACTCTGCATTCCAAAGTAGTCTTGTGCTTTCTCTGTGGTTGAAATGAATGCCTTCTGTACATATGCAGTTTGAGAGTTTGTTACAGAGACAGGTTACTTCTTAAAAATCACAATCCAAACAATTCAATTGCCCATTCAATGTATCCTGAAACTGGGAATCCTTGGTAAGTACAGGAGTCGCATCCTTATCATGCAGCAAGGGAATATGGATCACTTGTTGTTCACTTATCTTTGTTTTGCCTTTCATGCTGAAGGAGGAAGGAGTACAGGCTTTATTACATTTTTCTGCTTCTTTAAAAACAGTAGTTGCCCTAGATCTTCACTAATTATGTAAGTACTGAGAAAAAAATATTTATAAAAGGTTTTTATGTGGTTTTTCCCCCTTGAATTGTAATCAACTTCTAGGCAGTCCTTATATTATTTCAGCAAATTCCTTTTTTTCCTCAGTATTGCTTACCACAGAATCAGCTCAGAAACATTCAAGTCGAGAGAGAAAATGTTTGGTGTGAAGTAGAAGGCAGATGACTAAATGTCACAGATTTAAGAAAAAGAAAAAAAAAAAGAGGAGAAGTTCAGAGGACTGAGAATGTGATAAACACGTTGACTGTAAAACCAGCCTCAAGCAGGAATAAAAGGCTAGTGTGCAATGACTGGCTTAGTAAGTGCATTTCAGTTCTTAGGTGCTTCAGGAGCATATAAGGAAACCCAATGTGCTGCAGATGTTAGTTGCCAACAGCATTGCCCATTTTTAATGTGGTCATCAAGGACTTCATGGTAGGGGTGGCTGATCTATCTAAATTATGTCAGTGTTCACAGTGACCCTTTCTATTCAGGGTAAAAATGTATGA
Organism: Calidris pugnax; assembly: GCF_001431845.1. Lineage (NCBI taxonomy): Eukaryota > Metazoa > Chordata > Aves > Charadriiformes > Scolopacidae > Calidris > Calidris pugnax. The sequence continues at coordinate 4,032,597 of NW_015090770.1, read as the reverse complement.
TTAAGAGCTATCCTCATTGTGCCCTTTTTTTACCTTTTCTCAATATGCTAAGGGATGCTCAACATCCATTTCATCGGTTCCGATGAATGCTGGATTAAATATATATAACTCTTAAATGGGCCAGATGGTTTAAATGCAATGAAACGTGGTGTCTTATGTCGCTTTTAATTTATCATTTATGCCAAAAGACTTATGCTGGCCAAAGCTTTACCAAAGTAAGGATGAAAGCTGTAAGACCCTAAGGAGAAATTCCCAAATGAGATTTAGCTGTGAGGTATCAGATGGGGAGTGGGAAGGAGAGTTTCCACATGCTTTGATCACCTTTAAAAGGGGTTTCCAGTGTAAGTGCAGTGGGAGGATCTGGGAGAATGGTGAAATAACTGCTTAAGAAGAAACATTCAAAGAACAACTTCTTTAACTGGGGAAGCAAAGGCTGTGGAATGTATAGAGTCTGATGAGATGTATAAAATATAATGATACATTTTACTGAAAACCATGTAAGGGGAAAAAAAAAGCATGGTGAGAATCCTAATGGAGAAGGTTACTTTCATTTATTCATGCTGTGAAAGTATGCATCATCTCCAGCTGAAATTGATAAATTTGCGTACTTAGCCTACTCCAAACAAAAAGAATTTTTCAAGAATTGCAGCTCTACCTGAAGACCTAGTTTAATCTTTTTACACAGTTTGACTAAAAATCTACAGAGAATTAATTACAGCTAATGGTGTGAAGCAAAGAGATGGTTTTCAGTGAAGACTTCTTGAGACATTGTAAATACTTGTATACACTGTGCTTCTATTGTTTTGAGGGCTAAGACTGAGAGCCAATTTTCATCAATTACGTGAAGCATGATTCCAAATAAAATAATATTTTTGAGATGAGCATTACTGCTTAATGCGTTAGCAACAACCGGCTGAGCACTAAACTATGCACTTACTCTGGATGTGTATATGCATTAATACGACAGTTTGAACATTACAGAGCCAGTCAGATGGACAAGATCCCACACAAGGTAATATTGGGGCATTTCAGGAACCAGTGTAACTGGAACGTCTTTAAATGCTTTTGCATCTTTCATAATGTGTTCCTTCACTCCCTGGATAATCTCCAGTAATATACTGAAGGATTTCCATGGGACAATTATGTCAGAGTTAAGATACATAAAATTACAAGAACGTTCATGAGGTTTGTCAGGTTTAGGGTTTTTTCTACTTTGTAGCTGTCTCTGCTCCCTAAGCTCTTGTAATTTAACATTAAGGAGAGCTAGTAAAGCCCGTTGCCTATCAGAGCAATCACAGATGTGAGGAAATCACCGTTAAGACTGACATTTAATCCTGACTGCTTTACGCTCCTTATCTCACACAGACCTGTAATATCCAAGTGCGTTCTTAAGCTCCTTTCTAGTCTGTAATTATTCTTTTGGTTCTAGCGTGGAAGAGCAGACTATCTCCAGCTTTGAGTCATGTTTTAAACACAAGCCTTAACCTCTATTTTCAGTTCATTTGATGCCCATGTATGTGCGTGACTTGTATGAGGGAGAAGTCAGGTTGCAGAGTTGAGTGTGTCTCTTGAAGCAGCTGTTCCTTATGGTGAATTTCATTCTCTGCCAGTGTGACCTAAAACCGTATTGGGAATCCATGCCAGGGCCACCTAAATTGAAGTGAAGGCTGAAATAGGAGTGCATGGGGAGAATGTGGAGGTATGGACCTGTGTTTGAGATTGAGGAGCCAACTTATACATGGACTAGTAAAGTCCCTCTCGCCTTGCTCTTACCTGCTTTCCTCCTCAGCCCACTAACCTGAGATGTTAATGCCATAAAGGCAAGGAGGTTAAAGAGAGTTTTTCTTATGTACCACACACATCTGGGCTTGTCAAACATGCCAGATGTGTGATAGTGAATTTGACTTATAAAAATAAACCCCCAAACTATTATTCCTTTCTAAACGTTATGAAAACCTCATTTGTCACACCTATTTTTTCAGTTCATAGTTAATGTAAATTGTATCAAGAGTTAAAAATAATAAATGTTATTGAATTGTACCATTCCTGAACTTTTCCCTCCTTCCCTTCCCTGAAGGTTACAAGAGCATTGCTAATGCTTTTTTGCCTGCATCTCCAGGTTCAGTCCTTTCCTTTTTGACTACTACTGGGCACTGAGTGAATATTTTCATTGGATTCTTTTAAAAGGTTGGATTCTTTTATCCTGAGTATTAACAGTTACTAAGAGGCTGTTTTTATTTTATAGACATGGTCAGAATTGGGTTTTTCCCCTCATGTAACACTTCGTATCTATCTCATTTTCTGTGTTTAGGAATAGATCTACATATAGCTTAGGACTTCTGTATAATTGTAAAATAATAAATCTAGGCAAAAAGCTATATGAGCTGAAATGTATAAGAAAGAAGGAAATAAATGATGAAATCAGCCTATAACTATAAATCTCTGGCTTTTAAGACTGACCGTGTGATGTAAGACTTCTTAAAATGTTTTGAAAGACAGGATAATTAAAGACATGGAAGTAAAGGATGTAACACAATTTGTCATTTATATTGAATATATTAATTAAGCAATTTATTAGAACTTAGTATGCTGTGGGCTGGTAGGGTTAGGCCTTCGCATTAGGTTTCATAACAGAGAAGTAGTTATTGAGAACCCTGAGTCACGGTGGTGAGAAGGTGCTCCTTGGCAATAAGTACCATTAAACATTTGTTGGGAAGACAGCAAAACAATAACACAGAGAAGGACAGCGGAAACAGAAGTGGTTATTTACAGAGTCATTTATGGGGGACACACCAGTAATTGGTAGTTCCTGTAAAAGGGCTTTTTCTTTAATAATACCACTCCTTAGGATTTTCAATTTTTTTGCCTACTCTTAAATACATTGATGTTAACTTTTCCCTTTACTGTATTTGTAGATTTACTCTTACCACATCTTTTGTACATTTTGTTTCTTTTAGCTAGTTGCAACCTGATTTATATCAAGTATTTTATTTTTGTTAAACATATTCTCTGATAGTTCCGTGTTTTCCCTTTTTTACCCCTGAAAGGCTAAAGAATGACATGGGATCATCTCATTGTTTGTCTTTCCTGATCCTAAAATGACCATGAGCCACCATTCTCATGGATGAAAAAAGCAAAGGGACACCTCGGAAGAGGTAATTCAGTAAAGACAAGACATATTAAGACTCTCATATTCCCTGGAAATACTGTACACATTTCTGTGCTCAAATAAGAACCCCAAACCTGGAGCAACTCTGGAGAAGAGGGGTTAAAGTGTTCCAGGGAGTGACAAGAGCCTTTTGGGAGAGGATGGTAGAAGAATCTGACCGCACGAAGTAAAGACAGAGAGTGATGCTTGTTGTGTGCTCAGTAACTCACTGAAAAAAAATATTTAAAGTGTGGTTCTGGGTGTAAAAATAAAGGTACCCGCGCAGGGAGGGAGCGCGGGAGGAGGAGGATGATGAGATGAAGCTCTTGCCTGGCGCTGGTGGCACTTGCTGGTTTGTGCTTTGGCTGCAGTGCTGGGGGAAGGCTGAGCTGGGTTAATCCACAGTATCGAAAAAAGAGGTAAATGGGGGTAAAAGGAAACAAGTAATTAATGGGTAGATTCCCAGGGGAAATATTTAATCTTTATATCCCTGTAGCAGTTTAGCTTGTTTTTATTACCTCCACCAGCTTCATCTTATACACAGGTCTTATTTTTTAACCTTTGCTCTAAAGCTGCTGTTTTAGATAAAGAAGTCCTGTGGGTTGTTCCTAAGTGGCGATGATTTTTTTCCTGCTTTAGTTATTTGTGGATTCGTTGTGTGAGGACATGTCCCTCTGACTGCCCAGCGTGTCCTGTGATGCACCGGCAGCCGCTGCTCAGCGCTGCCAATTAGGTGGCAGCCAAATTGGCTTCACCTTCACTTGAAGCAGCCTTAGTGGAAAGAGGAGGCAGTTTGATGGTTTTGGTGGTAAATACTCCTTCCTCTTGCTCCTGTGCTGGATTTCAGTCATGGATGACACTGGGGGGGGCATCAGCCTCCCCCAGCAACAGGGGTAGCTGCTGAATTAGCAATTTACAGCACCTGTATAAATTCTTGGAGTGGTAAATCCAGTAGATATATTAAAGGAAACTTAAGTCTTAGAAAGGGCTTGGTATTGCAGCAATATTTAATGGGGAGCATTTCTACAAGGCCTCAGCTAGTATAAGCCTATGCTGGAAGGGAAGGCAATTTATATTCTTTGTAGGATATTTAGCTCTATCTCATATAATGGCAGATGTTATCCTCAACTGCACTAAGCTTTTAATTTTTTTAATCATATTGAGCTCTTTGCCTTAGTCTTGTGACTCATATTCTGTTGGCTAATTTCTAATTTCTTAAAGAAGAATTCATATTAATTGAATTTGTATTGAAGTTGCTGCATTATAATCAAAGCATCCTCTTGCTCTTTCACTGAAAAATGGTGCAGGAGCATTTAAATAGGTCTTGTTTATCCCATTTCCTAAGTTGCTGTATCTCTTGTGCGTTCCTATTCTTTTAGTAAAAAACCCTACTGAGGACCTATCTGGTGCTAAGTAATCTCCATCAGCTTTCTCCCATGGCAGCTCTGATAGCAGCCGGTCCTGGTGTGCTTCCCTGATAACTTGTTTCAGTATGTTTTGCCTCATTAGCCCGTAATGTTATTGCCTACTTTGTGTTTACAGCAACGCTGTTTATTTTGGGTCTGTTCATATTTGATGTGCATGTCCTCCATTAGCGTTGCTTTCAAGATGTCTTCTTTTAAAAATGGGTTTGTGGAGAGGGGTAGCTTTAAAAGAAAAACAACAAAGACAGACCCTTTTAATAAAAAAAAAAATATGCCAAAAAGAAGCTTTGATTTCATGTGCCCTCATCCTTCAAACTCAGCTCTAAGCTTTAAGTGAAGACACCCTCAGCTGTGTGACAGCTCTGATGACGGCACAGTAACATGACGTGAGGATGTGAGTGAATTTGTCACCAAACTGCCAGGGCTTTTGCTGTGTGCCCTTCCCTCTGTCAGGACGTCTGACGGAGGTGCCAGGGTCTTGGCCTGCAATTGCTGCTTCCTCTTCTTGCAAATCCTTGTCTCTCTCTCTTGGCAAGCTCCCAGAAATAAGAGTTTTGGACCGACTCTGTTTTTTCCTATCTTTTGAATTTAAAACCAAAACTCACTGGTTTTCAGACCATTGCAAATGTGTTCGCTGTTTTCTTTAGAAGTGGGAGAAGAGGCAAGAGGTGGGGATGCCTGGGAGATGCTATGGTCCTTTCCACGTCCACTCCCATAACGATGTGACCAACTGTGCTGAGGCCATGGTTTCTACAAAGGGGGTGAAATGTGAGCCCAGTTACTGATGAAAATGGTTGAAAGTACATTTTAAAGTTTTTCTCTTTTCTTTTTCACTATATTGCTGGTGATAATGTACCACACAGTGACTCAGGCTTTCTGCTTGTAATAATTTTTCTTACTGATGGGGAAAAACAGCTTTAAATTATTCCACATCTCAATGGTCGCATGCATCAAAAACAAACTAAAAAATGCTAATGGTCTCAATCCATGAATATCCAGAAGGCGTAAAGCTTTTGTAGTATAAATATATCATTTAATGAAAATATTGAAAGGAAGTGCATTTCCATGAAATTCATCTTTCAGAATGTTATTTTTAATAGATGAATTCATTGCTTTACCCAGAGGTATTTTTCTTTCCAGTCCTTTTCCAGACATAGAGCCTTATTGCACTCTCTTTGGGTTATGAACAGAAAAGCATTTGCATCGGGTTCTCCCCGTACACTATAGCAGTGAATTGCTGTAAAGCATGAATTTGACCTCCCTAGCTCTGCCTTTGCTCTAAAAAGTACCTGAAAAGGTTCCACTTAATGGAGGGTTCTTTTGTTGTATTTATTTTTGTGAGCCTAAAAGAAAAGCTCTATCCTTTTCTAGTAACTAGATGGTGAAGAATCAGGTGATTCTTTACAAAACTGGTATCAGTTCCCTCTGAGATATAATAAATCTCCTCATGTATAATGTGGGCAAGTCCAAGTCTTTTTATATTCCTTTTCCTGGGCAAGCAACTTGCATCATGCATCAGTGTAGGTGCTCTAGACTAGGAGGTATTTGCTTGCTTTGTTGCCATGTAGTGAGGCTAAATTCAATAGCACTTGAGAAGCGCTCTGAAGTCCTCCAGTGGAAGGGTCTCTTTCATTTGCCTCCAGTAGTTCCCACAATGAGCTAATGGCTATATAAACTTATTTGTCTTCCAAATTAGCAGGAGCTGAACAATCCACTTCTTTCAATAAGTAAAAATGTCAGGCATGTGAAAGAAAAATCAGCCATCCATTTCTGTAAAACATTAACTTCTTTATCCGGAATCCCTTTTTGCGTTAATTGTTAGGATCAGCAATTAATCTACTAAACTTTTCCAGACTGAGAGGCACGCTACAGCGCTGGCTTCATGCAGCAACAGGCTAGAGCTCTAAGCGACTTGGTTACTCCTTACACTTTGCCAAACAGTAGCAAAACTGAGTTACCAATTTTTTTTTCATTGCATCTGCATTGAAGTTTTAATAGTGAGTAAGTAGTTAAGTCTCATAGCACGTAGTAGGAAAAGCATGGAAAAAGTTTCAGGAAAAAAAACTGCACAAGGCTCCTGAGATGAGCTCTGCTCCCTCCTAGGACCCAGAGGAACCTAATTTCCCAGTTGACTGAGGACTCCTCAGAGGCCGGTAGAGAAAATCCACGTTTGGAGGGGCAGAGCAACGCACTTGGGGCCGACAGCCTCGCTCTTCCCCTGCGTTGCCTGCCAAAGAGACGATGAAAACAATTATTCCACTCTGTTAATCAGTATATTTAAAATACTGATACGACTTCTCCAGTCCTAGCCTTCCCAAAACAAGTTCAATTAACACATCTTAGATCTGAGCTTTGGCAACTTATTTTAATGTTGTGATTTAAATCCATTGTATTAAAAGTAATTTCTTGGGTAAGTCATTTTCCCTCTACCATTGCCTTTGTTTCCCTGTCTTGAGTACAGAAACTAATGAGATTTTCTTTCATTTAAAATGCTCTTAAGTCTAGGCATGAGACATACTGTGGAAGAAACATTAAATGTGTGGGTTTTTTGCACAGAAGAAGTGTTTATGTAAGACGCAGCTTTTTAATAGCTTAACAAATCTAGTAACTGACGGGACTGTGACCATGCATGAAGAGTTTCAACCTGTACAGGGAGAAAAAGATAATTCAAGCCAACTGTAAATGGAAGTTCTTTCCCATCTTAACTATATGGTATTATCATCAATCACTAAAACCTTTTTCCTGTATAATCTCACTTTTTTTTTCATACACAGTTTGATGTGATATTGTAATTTCAACGTTTATAGACTTACACATGGGGATTTTTTTGTTGTTGTTGCCTGTTAGGATATTGAAACAGTGACAGCAGGGAGTGAGTAAAGTAGATATAACCAGGTTACTTTTTAATACTCATATAAAGTTTTACCTCAGGGAAGTAATGAAAAACATGTAATTTAAGTTATTTATAATGTGACTTGACAAAAATTTGGAAAAAGAGATGACAATATCATACAAAAAGAGTTTTTCTTCTTTAATTTCTAGTATTATATTTGAACTATCCCTTGTTCTATGTTTTTGCAATTCAGAGGCCAGTATAGGAAGAAATGTGATCGTTATTTTGTGCAAAAAAAGGTGTGCGTATGCATATATAAATACCTGTGTATTCTTCTTTTTATATGTAGCTGGATATATACGTGATGTAAATGTGTAAGGTTTATATGTAGCTGGATATATAGATGATGTAAATGTGTAAGGTATCTATTACTATGATGCTGTGGCTCATTGTATTTAGCATTTACACTTACATAGTCCTCAAATAATTATTTTGGTTTTTTTTTTTTAAAGGCCTCATGTTCAACTGCAAATTAAAAGTTTGGCAGAGCACACAAATTCATTAGCGCAGAGGTCAGGTGTGCAAAAACCTTGAAATTTTGAAATGAGGCCCTCACCTGGGTTCTGAAATGGTTAGAAATAAGATATTTTGTGTAGATGTTTGCTTCCCCACTTCTGCTTTAAGCCAGGCAGTCATCAATTATTTTGTAAGTCAGGGATGAATTTCTGGTGTCATTTTTTCCAATTTTCTCTTTCATGATTGTGATTAAAAAGCCTTCCACTCTTGTGTTATCTTCTATTATTTGAACTCAATAACTTTCTGCTTCCTGATACATGAAAATAATTAGATGATGGTTGGATAAATAATGCATCTAAAACCAGAGCAGAGCTGGATAAATAACAGATGAAAATTGCCCTGTTAGCGTAATAAGTCTGAAAAATATTTTTCCATCTGGGTAGGGTCCTGAGCTAAAGTTACCTTGTTAGCCCATTTCTCAGGGAAGAGAAATCTTGTTGTGCAGAATGAAACTGAAAATAGTGGTGGGGAAAAATGCAGTCGCTCTTCGCACCTTTTCGGGAGCTGAAACAAGAAGAAAATTGGGGAGTAACAGAAACAAGCGTGTCCTGGTGTTGGAGCAGTTCTTAGCACTGATGGTGTTCAGGGGGAGACTCCTATGGGCTGTGAGAGCCAAATCTAGCGTGGTGATGATTAGAAGTTGAAACAAACAGCAAAAAGCCACCAGTGCTGTTGTGCTCATATTTCTCTGTCAGATGGAGCGGCTGCTACGTGTCTCCGGGAGTAGCAGCTTAGTAAATGCACCACATCACGTTCTGAATCTCTCGTCCCTGCCTCTCCAGGGAATGAGTTAAGGATGTGTAGAGGAACAATGCAAATAATCTTTTTCTTTCTCGGGGAAAAATGTAGCTTAATTCAAGCTAGTATTGCAAAACAGATAAAATAAGGTCTAGGCTGTTGTTGTATGCAGAAATATCTGAGGTGGTAGTCAGTATATCACTGGCAATTTAGTCTGAAAATAGTGTTTATTAACCCAAATGTGTTAGACTTGAAAAATTAAGCAATATGAAGATAAGAGATGCTCTGTCCTGGATGATGGTGTCAAGCTTGGCAAATGTCAAAAATGCAAATGAAAAGGCAAATCCACGGGACCAGACAGCACATCAGGCAGGGCAAGGCAGGGCAGGAGAGAGAGCAGGCAGGAGAACACCAACAGAAGAGACCTACAGAGAGACAAACATTGGTTCTTTCTTTGAGGGAAAAAAAAAAAAAAAGAAGAAACAAAGATAATGTAGAATTAAAGTTCTGGATTAAGATACTGTTTTCTCTCTTTGGATCTGCAAAGTAAAATTAACATTTGTGTCTTCCTGTAGTATAGAGGTGAGTTATAGAGCTTTATTCAGATGGTAGAGTTCAGTAGATCTAAATCTGAAGTGTAAATACGTGAAGAGTATGTGTAATTCTGAATATATAAATTTGGGTTTTTATTTGGTTTGTTTGGATTTTTTTTTACAAACTTTGCTTCTTGTACTTACATCCCCATAGGCACTGCAGAAAAACTATTGTACTTTTTTCTGACTTTATTGAGTTTCATTTGCCCTTAGGATTTCTATAGAGTAGGTTTATTTGAATTGAAACAGTATTATCGTAGTTGTGTAAGTGAACAGAAGTGTTAATATGGCACCTATAGCTATAAAGGTTATTTTGTGGTGACACAGTTTTCCTAGCATACAATAACAAAACCACAATTTAGGCATGAAATTCACTTTGGAGTGAGAGGAAATACTAAAATAATATCTTTATATGTTGCAGGAGTTACCTCACTGGCTAGTGAAATGCAGCTGTTTCTGGGGCTTTAACATAACTCTGCAAATACCCTGGAACAGTTTAGGGTAATTTTGAGAATAACTTAAATGAAAATACCCAAGTGCACAAGGATGCCTTGGTTTATCCAAAGTACACTGGGTTGGAGAGTAACCATAAGGGATTCATGCAATGTCCTCCAGAAAACTACACCAGATCATTATTTAGATAGTGCTTTTTATTTGTTTAAAACCATTTTATTTTATTGGGGGGCCCTAGTTTAACATGCATTAAAGAGACCCGACTATGCCATGGTGATGTCCATGTGAAGAACATCATGAACAAATAGTCATGAAATACATCCTTGCTATGTGAACTTCAAAAATAAAGAAGGGAGCAATTGCTTAAATTTAAGAGTGGACATTACTTCTATCCCAGCTCAAAAAGTGTTTCCTTCAGATGATATGTAATAGCTTTTTCTTTTTTTTCTGTATGTTTTTATACATTTTCTTTAAAAATTTAATTTCTAATCCACTGAGAATCAGTAGCATCTATTTCTTTTTATTACAAGCTAGCTTGTTAATTTGATAAAGAGTCTGTCAGCATTTCTTTTGCATATTTTTTTCCTTTGTGTGCTTTAAAAAAACTCCCACTACACTGTATATTATTCAACCATTTGTGGCTTGAAACATTGCCTAAATGCTAGCTTATGTTTCCCCATTTTCAGCCCGTAGCTTTTTATGTCTGACAACTCCGGTTTTGCAGCAATAACATCGAGTTCCTGCTATGCTTAGAAAAACACCACCCATTTAAAAATATCATCTGCCACCATTTTGTTGCACAATGGGTAGATCTACTTTGGAGGATTGCAATGTTTTGTTTGACTCATGAGCTGTTTTTTAGACATGAGGTTTTTATATAAATTCCAAAATGCTTTTGCCTTTCACGGCTGATCACTTTTTGGAAAAGTCAAAGTGGAAGGTTTCTGGCTGACTTCCACGTGTAGAAGAGCCTTCAAAAAGTCCTTTCTCTGTGTGTTCATTGTACTAATATTAAGCCAAAGTTTGTAGAGACTTCACTCCTTGGAAGTACTATCTCTGTTCTGTCACCAGTCTTATCTGCTAAATCCCAACAAGTGTGAAAAACGAGAAAAATCTGGGTTTGCTTGGCTGTTTCAACAATGTGTTGAGAATGGCCAGATTGCTGGAGAAGATGATTCTCTTGGAAACCTCAACAGCCCGGCCTCCTCATCTGTAGGCACATATAGCTCATCTGAGTGTGTAAATAAAAATAAATAATGCAGTGAAAAAATATGCACAGTATTTTGCTGAAGTGTTTCAATTTTTGATCTGCCATAACTAATTTAAATCCTCTGTTAGGATTTATGCAGGCAAAGGGTCAGGTTTAAAACACTTATAAATTAAAGCTTTTCCTGTTATTACACCTTTTCTACTTTTATATCCTACCATCATATCTTTTTTCTGCAAAGAAAGTCCCTTTTATTCCCTCTTCCTTTCCTGCTTTGAAGAGAACATTTGCTTCTCCATTTATCCAAGGTAATGAGAACGGAGTACCTCTGGATTCTTTAAATCAGTCTAATTGGGCTTCTTTTAGTGTATAGAATATCCTTTTTTTTTGCACAGGACTCTCATTTCTTTGTGCAGTGTCTCCGTCTCCAGTACTCGATACCCTACATGCTTTTTTAATTAAAAAAAAAAAAGGCAATTGTCATCCAAATGTCTACGGTCTCTATTCTCTATTCCAGGCTGATTCATGGAGGGCAGCTGTTAAATGGCTTGGCGGGGCCGACTGTGATGAATGCGGCACCATTTCTTTCCACGACGTGGTTTTCTCCGGATGAACGTGCCACAGCGACAGCCATCGCGTCGCTGCTCAGTTACCTGGGCGCTGCCGGCGCCTTCCTGGTGGGACCTCTTGTAGTGCCATCTCCTAACGGGACATCTCACCTCCTGCTGGCATCGCAGAGCAGCACCGAGCACATCAAGGACCGCATTGAGGCTGTGTTGTATGCAGGTGTGGTTTAAGAATAAAAAATTATTTTAGAAAACAATATATAAAAAAATTTACATACTTTCCCAAAAGTACTTGGGAACCACTACCCTCTAGTGGCTGGTCTGCAAAGAAAATAGTTACTAACTGATGGAAAAAAGTGGTAAAATGTTGTACCATCACAAGGGTTAATTTATTTTTTTTCCCTTCTGTGCAGTAAAGATTTACAAATAGTCTTTTGTACAGACTAACTGCAAACGAAGTATTTAATGTATCAGCTGATCTGGGGAGAAATATCTTCTAGGAAAGCTTATGCTTTCCCTGAGCTTGCAGACTGGTTTTTGCTTCTTGAATTTTCATTAAAAAAATGTGTCCGTGACAGGTTGGGTTTTTCCTTTTGTTTCTGTAAGGATGGATATCAAATAGTCTTTCCGCATTAAGTTTGTTCCTATTAAATCAGTCTTAATTTATGACTTGCATAAGGCTTTCAAACGTGATTAGATTATTAGTATTTAAGAATCTAACATTGAAATGAAAACTTAGTAGATTTTGGTTTTAAATAAAACCACATAATTCTTCTGTGGTGAACAATTTCAATGAAGTGGCAACAATTTAGTAGAAAAAATCAGTGATATAAAATTCACCTGATACAACTTAGATTTTATGTCATTGCTGTTTTTCATGCAATGGTTTCTATGGCTCTTTGTGTCACTTGCAAAAACTAGCAGCAAGCCGTAAGGAAAAAGAGTTGCCTAAGTGCTTAATAGTCTACAATCTGATTTTTAGTGATTATAAATTGGTATAGCATGAAGAGCAGCTTAACTTTACTATGTCATGGTAGTTGCACATTTGGTTGGGTTTTTCCCCCCTTATAATTGCAGCCTCTGAAATTCAGCCAGGAGTCAGCCCTAAGTGTTCCAGAAGTCTTAAAGTATATATACTGTGTAGTTTATATGCAGGTTTATGGGATTGAGTTGGCTGTTTGTGATCATTTATTCCTGGACGTTATTCTTATGGAAATTTTGTCCAGTTAATACTCCTGATGGGTGAGGGCCACTTCACTGTTCTTTTTAAAGAAGGCGTAGTAGAATTTGGATGACTATTTCAGCAAGTATTTCTGAGTAACCTGCTTTTTACCGGACTCAAATGTATCGGAACAACAAGGAAATTTAAGTTTGGTTAGGCATTTTTCAGAAGTAAATATAATGTTAGACTCTGGAAATCTCATGGCAGATGAAAAGGGCCAGTGTGAAAGAAGAAATGAGGCAAGTCAGCTTTTGTCATGAGGAGCAGTAGATATGGGGAGGACAAATCTAGCAATTAGAGAAGTGCTTTATCTCTCCCTCTCTAGATTTTTTGTGGTGAGATAAAAATTTGTCTGCCTAAAGGAAGTACAGTATTGTGTCTAAAACCACTGGTTTGAGTCTGGTAGCATTAGAAATGTTGCTTTGAGCAGTCCATTAGATTCACTTTCTCCTCTTTTCTCACCTGGGAGGTTTTCCTAAGCATTTTCTTCAGAAACTGTGGTGGATCTTGCTTGCCACCAAGGTTCAGTGGCGTGTCTGCCCCATGTCTCAGCATGGCTCTTTCTGAACCAGCAAGGATTTGGGAACATCCTGTAGACCTGTTTGGGACTGTTAATCCCAGTTTATGATGATCTTACAGCAGCTGTTCAGCTTCCTATGAAGAGGGGTTTGTGGGGCATCAGTAGTTCTTACTTGGTATTTGAAAGTCCTTTGAACAGAGGTGGATTTCTTTGTGCAGCTGTGCTTGTAGTCGTGTTCTGTGGGGTGCATCTTTTCAGGAGCTACAACCCCTTTTGCTGTTCAGGCAATGAAAAAGAGCTGGTTCCTGAACGTTACTGGCCTGTGGTGGATCGCAGCGATGGTGGCAAAAACATCCAACTGGTTTAAAATAGGAACTGTCAAAGAGGAGGTTGCTTTGAGTCCCTGTCCCAGGGATTTGTCCTGTCTCAACTCTGCCCTGTTTCCATGGAGAGCTGAAGGAGCAAAGTCCCTCCTGCCTGCCTCCCTGGCCTCTCTTATGCCAGGGAGGCTCCAGAGGTGGAAGGATGGCTGCCTTCTGACGGGTTACCACCTCGGGTAGCTGTACAGCTTTCTTTACCTCTAGACTGAAAAACACCTGATAGGTAGGTATTATTTGTCCCCTTAATCTGCCTGGCAAAGAACAAAGCTCAAATTGAATTCACAGATTACTAGTAAAGGTCTTACAGAACATAGCAGAACAAGGAGCTGGACCCAAGTGTCCCACTTCCCAGCTTATTCAACAAGCGTGGTCAGGCTTGGTGTGATTCCTCCTTTCAGATATTCTGGGAAAGCCACCTGCACAGGATAAGCCCTCTGCATTCCTCGTAGAGTTGTGTTTGTGGTGGAGCTTGTTGCTCTTGTGTGAGGTAGTGTTAGATGAGCAGCCTCCAAAAGTTCAGTGATGAGTTTTAGAAGACATTAATGATATGAAATATTAACTTGACATCAGTAGCATGCCAAGAGCGTGCTAACTTTCCAAGGACTTAGCCTCAAACATGATTACGAAGCAATTGCTTGTAAACTCATTCCAAAATGGCTCAGTTAACTCCACTCTCTTCTATGTTCTAATAAATTGCTGTTGCTTTATCTCAGATGCAGACTAAGAGCTCGGCTGAATTACCACAGCCTCTTTCTGTGTCATCTGTGTCTCTGCACATTCTGGTTCGCAGCTGAAATAGTACAGACATAGCAAATCAGGATTGAATTGTATTACCTAAACTGTATAAGGAAGGTTGAATTATTCTGGACTGCAGCCAGAGCTTTTAGCCATGTGCTTTCTTAAATATCAATGTGAAAATATTTTATTTATATATTTTTTTAAATTGTGTGTGTAAAGTACCCTCATTCCCCCTTTGCATTTCAGGATGAGATGGGGAGGAAAGTCTCTGGGTTTGGGTAGGTTATTGTGCTCTGAGTAGCACATTAGAAGGAAAATGAACTCATATCGGGGAGGCTTGTGTCTCTGTGAACGTCTTTTTCCTGTTTGGGGCTTAAACAGCCAGCAGGGTGCCTCCTTCCTAGGCTGAGATGTAGGCATCTCTCCACTTTGACAGTCACAGGTCGCTGTGGTATGGTACCCAGCTCTTGTGAGGCATTCTCACTCCTCAGGTAGAGTTACACACAGCTGTATTTGTGCACAGTAATTTATGCTGATTTGCCCAATTCTGCATGCTTTGCACTGTTGAGAAGCCAACAGTCAGCTCCCATGGAAGAGTTCCTCTTGTGACTACAACTCCCTTGGTCTCATTATTGACCTATTTCTTACCTTTTATCTTTTGCTTACGTTTATTCCCTACTTACATTCCCAGGACAAGTCTTAGACTGTATTTTTCTTTATCTAGTGTGATAGAATAAATGATGATGGAGATAAAGGTATGGGTTTCCTAATGAGGAAACAGTGCAACATATAAGAAATCAGATGTGTTTGGCAGGATGTAGGTTTTTGATAGAGATGCCAAGTGTGATACACAAAGCCAAGATGGCACTAAAGACTTTTATTCTTCAATAGATGGAGCTGCTTTAGTTTCTAAAGTGAATTCTGCTCTTTTCTTGTGTGCATGAAGGCAGTGCTTGCAAGGCAAATTTGTTAACTTGGTAAGTATAACACTGGGAAACATTAACGAGTTGCAAGAAGGTACTACAAGGACTGCATGCTGAATTTAATAATTAAAATAAAAATATAAAGTGTTACTATACTGCTCCTACTGCAGCGATTTCACTGGCAGGAATCTTGAGCCAACTCGTAGAAGAGGCCCCAACTGGGCACCTCTACATTCTTTAGAAAAAGACCTAGCCTTTCCCCTTACGGCGTTGCTGTGTAATGAAGTTTAAATAATAAGCACCTCGCACAAAGCTTATGGGTTTGTGTGGTCACATTCTTGTTGGCTATACTTGCCTGCAGTCTAAAATCTTCCTTTAATATATGATTAAAGCACACTTATACATGTACATATGTATACCTATAAACCTGTATGTAGACCTAGGTGCAGGAGAAGGGGATAAACAGCTTTTGGCAAGCCTTGTTTCCCTGTCCAGTATCATACTGTAGTGCCAGAGCATCTCATCCATTTCTTAGACCTGGGTTCATCAAGTTATGGCCAGTTCTTTATTCACTACTTGTGGTCTCAAAAACAATGTACACGAAGATAGAAATTAGTCTGTTTTCTGGAGAACAGAGGAAATACAGTGAGAAGGTCTAGTTAAGGTGCCCTTGACCATCAAAACATGCAATTAGACCACAACAGTAAAAAGAGACACCACATAATTCAGACTTAATCTTTTGGTATTTGATAGTGAAGAATGGCATTGTCACATTCCTGGTATGCCTGCAAAAGAAATTTAGTATAGACTTTTTTTTTCCATGTACCGAATAGAAGCATTCATTTCCCTTCCCCATCTCCAGCTGATCCATTTAGACTTTGAGTGTTATTTACTTTTCAGTTTCCTGAATGTATTTTCTTCTGGTTTAGCAGAAGAGCTGGCAAAATGCCATGATCATATTGATTTATTAAAAAAGAGAAGAAAAAAGAAAATGAACGCAATTGAATATCCAGCTCTGCTGGAATTTATTTGTGGTGTCAGTGAACACTTCTTTGTTATAAGATTACAGGTTCTTTTAAGATAACACATTTCAGCTATACATTTTTCTTTCCAGCAGCAAAGAATCTTGTTTTCAAAGGGGATAGGAGAAATATTGGGATTGAGAACTGTGGAGAACATGATATACATTGTAAAAGGCCTGTAAAACAAATTCATTACACTGACTGTGCATAGAGTTGTTTTTTCTCAGAATGTCTGATCATGCTGCGTATTTTCTGTGAAGTGCTCATCACTTTGCAAGTTCAGGTCCAAATTTCTGCTATGAAATTTTTCAAAAATCTGGAATGCCTGCTGCTGAACAGGAGGAGCATCTGCAAACAGCTGCATTCTTTCATTTTTCTCCCTGTTACCTCTGCTCCCTCTATTCCTCAGCCACGGCTGCTCCTACACTTTTCTCTTTATATTCTGTTGCCATCTGATACTGTTTGTGTCCGAGAGGCTGCCTTGCTTGACCTTTTGTTTGCCTTCATCATCCTGTGCGCTGAGTAATTGTCCTTCTGTGCCCTGGGGCTTCCCCAGTCCCATCTGTTTAAAGTCTCTGGCACGCTATTACCTGCACCGTGCTACTTCCATCACAAGGAGACGTGGCCAGATCTTCATAATGCAGGTCTCTCTAAAGAGACAAAGCAAAAGCTTTCCCTGTGCTTCGCTGAGTTCCCCATGTGTGAGCCTGGTGCTCTGCAGCTCCTATCACTGGAATGGCCAGCCAGTATTCCCCCATCTCATTGATCCTCCATCTCGATTTGAAATCTTGCTTGGGGAGGAAAAAAAGAAATTCTCCTTCGAGTTATGGAGTTCTGTTGTCAGGAGCAGTAAAGCACTTGTGGTGGGATTTACGTATCAGAGGCTGGCTGATCGCAATGCTGCGCTGAAAAAAGTCTTTTGATGCTAACATCTGTTCTCGGTTTTGTTTTTCTTTGCCCTCTTGTTTAGAATTTGGAATGGTTTCCCTGATATTTTCTGCAGCGTTGGCCTACTTCCCCTCGCGCCCCCCGTTCCCCCCCAGCGTGGCTGCGGCGAGTCAACGGCTCAGCTACAGGAGAAGTTTTTGCAGACTCTTAAGGTGGGTCCTCACTGAGTTTCCACTTCAAAGCAGATCAGCACCTAAATAAATAAAAACAAGTGTGCTTTAATCTTCTCATTGAGCAAACAGGTTGGTTTATAGTGCTTTTAAACAAAATAAAATTAAATATTAATGCTGAGACATAAAAGGATGCTAACTGCTAAAAAGCAGACATTAAATTTTAAATCATTGGGTATATCTCAAGCTTTCATGCCAAAGTCCTTCAGCACCAACACTGCTTCAGTTATCCTGTTAGCATGGCTTTTATTATGCAATGCTTCTGGCACATCAGGTTATACAAGATTGTTAACAGTGTGCGTACTGCTAGGTGTGAGATGATAACAATTAACAACACTGGGCATAACTAACTAATAAGCTGCTTTCTTCCGTGCTTGTAATATTGGAATGAATTTGGGGTTTGCATGTCATTCAAAGGAGTATTCAGCTGTGGGAGCAATGAATGAACTATTTGAGACAATTATTTCTCATTAATTGTATGTTAAATTATGAAGTGGGAATAGGAGAAGTGTCTCCAGATGTGTTTCTGGACAGGTTCAAATGTGAGTTAGTTTCCTTTAAACTTGGGGGGCTAAAAAAAAGGGTTATAAAGAAAGTGACATCTCTGGCTTTGCAGCTTCTTCCACTTGGGCTCTTTTGGTAGGACACAGCCCTGTCCCCCTAGTTTTTTACAATGTCTTGTGTAATAGGAATCTGATCTCAGAGGAACAACTGTGATATTAATGCTGAATAATTGTGAAGCCCTGTACGTGATACTGCACAAATGAGCTTCCTGGGGCAAAGAAGAACCGCTCTCGTGATGTGGAGTGTGGCTGACTTCACTGAGGAACTTCAAACTCTTGCTGTAACTGTTTCTTGTGTGATGTAGTGATAGGAGCTGAATCTGCATACAAAGGGCTGCTTGATACTTAGTAACTGTGGAGCTTTAGGCATTTAATTATTACAGACGTAGTCTGGGCTGTACTTTACAAAAGTGTATTTAGAGCCAGAAAAAACAACTCAACCCTTGTTGCCGTTTGGTTTTTTTCTTTTGTTTTTGGAAGCTTTTGTTTGAGTTTGGGGGAGTAAATAGTTGACAAGATGCTTAATCCTGTGTGTTCATCCTGGAGCAGGCTGGCAGTTGGGAGAAGGTGTGAATACAGCTGGCTGGTTAGTCTGCAAAGTGACCTACTCAAGATATTAAAAAAAATAGCAATTCCCATACGGACACTTAGCACACACACAATAATGCTGTTATGCATCCAAGCTGGTGTGCAGTGAGACCCTGCCTGAGGGCTGTGTTGTAAAAATGTTGCTGTTGAATAGAAATCCAAACAGCAACTGACTCCGCAGGTGAAATATAAAATTTCTGTTGACAGTACTTCATTTGGGAGCTTTATAACCGTTAGACTGCTTGTTCAAAGTGTTGTAAACAGTGGACCTACAATACTGGTAAGGTCAAGAGGTAAACAGCAAAATTGGCTTACTATTGGCAATCAATGATACTTAAGAAAACAAACTGGACGCTTAAATAATGAGCATGGTTTATAGTGTTTCCAAGAACCAAGAGGTTTTTTTAAAATGCGGTCAGGTAGATCATTACATCTTCCTTCCCTCTAGTCTTTTTGCATTCTTCCATGCTACCCCTTATCAAAGGCACTTCTTGATTCCTCTGTACATGCAACAATCAACAGTTCATCATTAAACCCACTTATCTTGAGGAGCCTTTCAGCAGCAATCCATCAAGCAAGGGGGTTTTATAAAAGCAAATGGTATCTGCCGTGCTTCAAGAGAAATCCATCATCTGGTTCGTTAGGCTTCTAAGCTCTTGTTGCTTGCCTAATCTAGGCTTCATAATTCTTGGCACAGAGAGTCCTTCTTGTGACTTAATGGTGTAGACTGAGGGTAATCAGCTGATAAGTACCAGGAAATCATGATTTCCCCTTATTGCAGACTCTGGTATAAATACTGTGTGTAAGGCATTTAGGATATATGTGAGCTGGTGGGCTGACCCAACTATGCACCAAAAAGCACTCATGAGAATTGAGATGTTCATCATTTCCCTCTTCTCTCCCGCAGGCTGCAGTTTTACACTTCAAAATAAAGCAGCGTAGCATAACTTTACCATTGAAGTCATTGACCTTTTTCCTTGGACGCCAAAGGGATCTATCACATCTTGCAGCTCCCACACTCCTTCATGGCTTCAGGTCCTTGAGCAGTCATCTTCGTGAGCTGCTTCTTGCAGAGTTATATGTATCTTCTTAGGGTCAACCATCTCCTCTAAGCCATTTTTGGGGGACTTGCTTAGGACCTTGGTTCTTCCTCAAGGTTTGGAGGATTCCTGCTTCTAACAGAGTATAATGATTAGCTGATCTGAGGTTATCTCCTGATACCAGTTCCCTCAGCCTGCAGTGGGAGATGACAGATTAGTCATGGTTTGGGAGCTAAGCCCAAATCTTTTAACAGTCTATCACACACTGTGACAAGTGTAGTTTGAATTTCCATTAGAAAAAGTACAGTGCCCTTTCTCAGTTTCTTGGGTGAAGCAAATATGACTTGTTTTTTCCCCTTCTATTTTAGAATGCACCACAAATTTCCATGGAAAAATACAAGTAAATAGTTGATAAGTCAAAATCTGCATTAAGAAAATGTTGTGATTTTTGCTTTGAAGTAATTAGATGCTTTTAGCCTTTTATATTTTCAAGAGACTATGTAAGCAATTTTGGAATTTCATAACAGGGGTTTTGTGCATCATTATTTCTTTAATGAGACTTCCATATGACACCACCATCCAGTGATGGAAGCTGCTCAAAGTGGGCCTGATGTTAGCAGGCACTGTCAAAGTTACTCTGGAAATGGTGACTGACTTTGACGGGGCTCCCTTCTGAACCAGCCCATTTCACAGATTCTAGTGGCGTTAAGTAGGTTTCTGAAAAAAACAGAAGAAAAAGCCAATTCGTATTCCAGCAGAATGGTTTAACAGAGAGGCTAATGCTGATATCCTGTCATAAGGGCTGACACGACGGAAAACAGTGTGGGTTCACCAACTGATGGTGTGACAGACAGCACATTTTTCTATTTTCAGTGGAGCAATTGCAAAATTTTAACAACAAATACAAGTGAGTGGAGCCATGAAAAGCGGAGCTGCTGTTCAAGATGTGTGTTTCAAATAGTTCTTCACACAGCCAGCGCTAGCTCCTGCTGGACAAGGGGACAGAATGGCATCTGGTGATCGGTGCTGCTTTGTCACTGCCACTCACCATTTCTCCTGGTCACCTTCTTTATTCTGGAGACTAGGCAGGGTGACAGGGTGGGAGCCTCTGTTACTGGAGGATGTTATATTGCAGAGCTGCTTCTCTAGTGTTGGCACTAGGGGTTGGACGTGGCACAGAGCAGCTACCCCACGTGCCAGTCCGTCTTGTTGCTTGAGTTACACAAGACAAATATGCCACAGGAGATCTTGGTCAAGTTACAAAGTACTCATCCCCGCCAAAAGTAGCTCTTCAATGAAGACAAGGTTCAGATACCCAAAGTGTTATTTCAGAACAGCGGATTCAGACTTGTTCCCTCTCTGCAGTCTATGACATGGCTATATAATGTCCATGCAAAATGGGTCCTTTCTTTTCCTTTTATTGTGTTCTACAGATGTTGAATCAGCTTTTACACGTGTAGCACTAAATAGCATCAGAAAACCTGCCTTAAGAGATGCCAAGATGATGCACGATAGACAAGGATGAGAGTATGGCATTCTTAAGAGAGAGAGTGAGTTGTCAGAAGACAGCAAATGCTTTAGCGTTCAGAGAAATACAAGCAGCGCGTGGAAGAGCTGAAAGTTTGGGAGTTGTTTTTCTTTGCGCTAAAAAAAAAAATCTGACATGAATGATGCTGAAAGAGGAGGATATGTTCATGCGATAGAAACGTGTGATTCAAGAAGAGGATGTGTGAAAAAGAACAGTGCAAAAAAACGCCGGCTGGTGTGCTGTGCGTGGATCTTCTAGGGGAGTAAAACAGCGTAAGCTGCGAGCCTCTAAATGTTTTGGCGAGTATTTGAAGGTTTTTTCCCCTCCCTCTTGGCTTTCATAACTGTGTGCTATCAAATTGCTGGTTCATGCCAAGGAACGGGTACTGTATCAGGATCAATTTTATGTAAATTATTTGCGAATGAGGGGAGCCACATTTTATGGTTACACAGATATCCCATGGGATAACCTTGGAATCACCGTAAAATCTCTTCACTTTTAAAATATCACTGTTGCAGAGTCCAAAGTGTATTTTCTGGTTTTATTCCCAAGTTGAAACATTTTTGAGGAAAAGCTGGGTATCTCTTAGCAAAGATTGCACATTTGGTTTTGGTTACGATGGGTGGGTGGGGGAGATTGGTGGTGGTATTCATCTGCCAACTCCTGTTTAGCTGTGTACGATGAAGATGATGACACAGCTTTGACTGCTTCATCTTCACTGAATACTAAAGGTTGAATAGTTTTAATTGGGAGGAAAAAGCTAACACGTTGACTGTTTAGAGCAGAATACTATACTTGTCTCTGGTTTTTGACAGTTCAAACTGTCAAAATTTTCTGCTCTTGCAACTGTACCCATCTCATTCCCAGACCTCTCCCTGCTTTTCTCCAAAATAAAGAGAGGTAAAACAGTTAACAAAAAAAAAAAGAAGTAGAGCTTAAAAAGTATGAATCTCTGATTTTATTCTTGAAATACGCTTTTTGTCATTTAAATTAGTGCTTATTGTTCCTAACATACACTTAGGCTAAGTAGGTTGCCCATGCAAATGCATGGAAGATTTGCTTGAGGAAATGAGAAACACATGAGCCTGGCATGTTAAAAAAATCTTTGAACTATGTATAGAGACTGGATTGTTTTTTATTATCACAGTGCTAAAGCAGTAAGATCTCGGTCACTGGAATTTCAAGACATGACTGGTTACCTTTCTTGTTTTTCCTGGCTCATTTCCTCTTCAAACCTCTGCTATTTTTCTTGATGGGCAGAATATAGGTTCTAGGGTGTCATTTACTCCAGCAGCTAATCTTGTTGTAATTTCTAATATAAGATGCAGCTAATTGCATGTGTTTTGTTTTCACAGCAATTTCCGATTCTTGATGATTGCTTTAGCTTATGCTATACCACTGGGTGTTTTCTCTGGCTGGTCTGGTGTTCTGGATTTGATATTAACGCCAGTTCACGTAAGCCAAGTAAGTATCTCCTGACTGGTAATCAGTAAGTGGCTATTTTGTAAGTGGCATGCTTTTATTTTGCACTAGAATATAATTTTATCAGGTTTTTATGTTTAAGCTGTTATTAATACATGCAGATAACTTTGCTCCTGAAACTTTAAACAAAGTAAACTGTAGTTTTGGCATCCCAGACTGTCACGGTTTTCCCTGCTGACTCTCCACCAGCAGTGGGTGTTTCAGAACCATATGCACCTTTTGACAAGAAGGAAGAGATACGTAAACAAACAGGAGAATTGTTGGCTGCTGCACCTTTAGTAAAAGAAAATAAAGTTTACCAGGTGGAAGTGATGAAATGGGGAGAAGAGGATTTCTAGGCTTTTGATGGAGTGTTATGAAAATCCAGGGGCTGTTACTCAGCCTCTGTAAAGAGAGGTCACATTTAGGGCATAGGCTACTTAGTCATACTTTTTTTAAGTGAATTTA
The DNA here is from genome assembly GCF_001431845.1 of Calidris pugnax. Taxonomy (NCBI): domain Eukaryota; kingdom Metazoa; phylum Chordata; class Aves; order Charadriiformes; family Scolopacidae; genus Calidris; species Calidris pugnax. Next base: position 4,009,488 of record NW_015090770.1, on the reverse strand, counting down.
TTTCCTTTTGAGTATCCTAGAAAAAGTCTTGAACTTCAGGTTGTTGTCGGGGGCTGTTGCTAGCAGTTTGCAGCTCCTGCTTACCATTTGTTTTGGAAGTAACATCTTATGATCTTATTTTCTCAGCTTTAACACATTCTCTGTCTTGTTTTGTTGTTTTTTTTTCCTGTCAGGTAGATGCAGGCTGGATTGGATTTTGGTCTATAGTTGGAGGTTGTGTTGTTGGCATAGCAATGGCAAGGTAGGAATAATTACATGTCCTTCTTCATCTCTTCCAACTGTGATTGTCATTTAGCTTATTGTCTTAATAACATAAGTTGTTTTCTCTCATCTTCTATGTACTTGAAATGGAAAAAACATAGTTCTGGGCTTACGATGTATTTTTTGTAAAGCAGTGATTTTTATATTCCATGTTAGTTGGTTGCTGGGGGTTGAGAACTCCACGTGTGTACCTCAATTTGGCAAGCCATACTCTTATTCCTGACAAGTGCTTCCTGTATGCTGCTTTTAAACACAGTCCTTGTGAATTCATCTGCCTGGTATGAGGAAGAACCAATTGTAGAACATTTGGAAAGCATTGAGGAAATTAATGTCTGCCTTCTCCCATCAACGCTTTTGGGCATACTGATTCCCAAAGGGATATTGAGAATGTAGCGCAAGCAGCCTACCCTCAATTACATTACATTCCTCAACAGAGAAATTAGTCTGGACCTGTTTTGGCCAAGTTGCTGATTCTTAGATGGCCTAACTATTTTTTTGGCTATACTGCTATGGGTAGTATGGTTGTACCTACACTTTATAAATATCGAGAGACAGCTCTCTGGCCATCATGAATGCTGAGGACACGGGGAGCGGAAAGCAAGGACTGGATTGCCCTCCCAAAAGGCTGCTGCTTTTTCTTCACTGAGGTTCTATTTTTATTTAAAAAAAAAAAGAAAAAAGGGGGGGAGAGAGAAAAAAAAATCTTTTATGAGGTACTCAAGCAGTGAGTTTATAAAACTGATTAAAACCAGCCACATGTTCCCCTTGCATCTGGTGGGTATCAAAGCATTGTCCTGGCTTCTCTATGTCCACTCTTTAGACTCCAGTTCTGCAAAGAGTTTAGCACAAGTGCAAAGTCTGTCATCACTGCAGTCATTGTGGGATTGTGGAAAGAGGCATCTTTTAGGATGGAAATTGAAGCTCTCTTTTTTTTTGCTTGTTGTGCATCATCAGAGTACACAATGCATAAAGAAATGTGAAGTTTCGCATCCTGACATTTTGCAGGCTGCCTAGCAACTGCGACGGAGGGAGAGGAAAAAACTCCTGACCCAGAGGAAAAAAAACCTAGTGCTTCCCTCCCGTCTGCTCCAGATGCAGGCCAAAGGATTTAATCTATTGAAACCAGGTTCACACCATGATTTCCTCTAAAAAGAGTTACTTTTGATTAGCTAAGGTCAGATACTATATTTTGTCTCTAAGATAAGTAGATGTTTAAAATCAGCTGCTGTAAATGAGACAGGTGCCATAGCAGGTTACACGCTGAAGCAGATAGCGTGCCAGTTTAATCCCTCTCATCGTGGGTTAATTTTTCATATATTTTCGACATTTCAATATTAGAGGGGCGCCCTTAGCAGCTCACTTAACTTTGTTAGTAGAGAATCTGCTGACTCAATGCCAGCATGCAAATCTCAATCTTTATGGTAGATTAATTTATTTAATATATTGCCTGGGTTAAGTTTCAGGAAATGCTGACAGTCTCTTTAACTGCTTTAAAATTGCTTTCAAACCTTGTTGAATACCAGTATTTTGTAGCATTCAGAGATTTGCTTTTTGAGTAAATTAAAAAAATACCAACAGTCAGCCTCCAAATATGTCTTTCTAACTTGGGCGATACCCAGTTCAAATGGTAGGGTTTGCACACAGAAAGGGAGGGAGGAGGTGATTTGTCACTCCTGATGGATGACTCTCTCTCCTAGGCCCATTCAGCATTTATCTGTGTAGGGTTGAATCAATGACGAGTCTGACTGTAATCTGCTGAAAGTTGTAATTAGGAAAATTAAGTAATGATTCTTGTCAAGGCTGACAAGTTGATGTATTTCAGTGTCAGAACCATGAGTTGCCAAGCAAGCAGCTCTCTCCCTTAACCACCTTCATCAAGAAGCTGTTGGGTTTTGTTTTAGGGATTTTTTTTCTGATTTTTTTTCTGCTAATTTATCAAAGCAAAATTGGTGCACTTTAGGAATTTGCTCCTTCCATTTTTGTCAATGCAGATTCTATCATTTAGAACTATAACAATGTGAGCCTTGCCCTGAAGCATTTGGTCCTGAACATCACAGTGGGTGTTAAATCATCTATATTTAAAGTAATGCTCAGTTTGGAAATTTGTTTATCTATCTCATTTTCAAAATGGTGCAAGTTTTCCTCAGCACAATACATAAATCCTCCTGCTCTCCACCCACTCCTGTCCCGATAGCCCTGAACTTAGATATGTTTAGGTAATTTGTGTGATGCATTTTTATAATTGAAAAGCCTGGGCTATTTTGGGTAGCTGGCAGGTGCTGTACCCTTTGCTGGCAGCTTTCAAATGATACTGGTTTGAAGGAAAGCCATGTCAAAGAGCGACATTCATATCATTGCATGGAAACATAAATCTATTCCCTTGTCTCAGATTTTTATTTTTTTTAATTATTTTTTTGCCACATTTGCTAATGATCGTGGGTATTTCTGAGGTTTTGTCTTCCATGGCTCTGTTTTTCTTCCTGCTTTTAACCTGCAGTGTAGTCAAAATGCTGAAACTTTATGACACGGTGATAATTTCCTTAGCAACAGACAGTGCTGTCAGCAATGCAGGTTTGTGATTTTAACTGCAGGTTCCAGCCCAGGGCTGGATTTGCTGGGTGGCAGGAGACTGTTACCAGCATTAGGCTTGAAGGTCTGGGTCAGCATACACCTTCTGCCCTGGTGTGCCTGCTTTTTTAGCAGCTGCAAACATCCCCTTGCGTGCTAGATGATGGAGGAGGATTTAAACAGAACAGAGGGTTTTGAGAGCAGATACTGGGGTCAGAGGATAAAATTAATTTCTCATTTTCTGATTGAAACAAGTATTATGAGAAGTTGACTAGATTTACAGTCCTGTAACTAGACAAGAAGCAGAAGTCCCTCCATTATCAAGTTCAGGCTAGTTTGCTGTGTCATTTTTTCCCATTATTTCTGTTGCTGGCTGAATTGAGTAGCTGCATAAACCTTTCTGTTTGTATTTGTCCCTTCTGGGGTCCTGTGATGTCTGAGAGCTCCTTGGAGCACACAGCTACCCCTGATACCCCAAATGGGATCTTGGTGTCAGAAAGAATTGCAGCTGCTCAGTAAAGGTAGATATTTACTCCCCTTAACTATCTTGAATGGTTTAGCTGCATATCATCCTCCCATCCCCACATATCCCTGGTGGTAGGATAGAGATGGAGGACCCCCTGGAGATCCCTTCCAGAGCTGTTGTCTGTGGATGTCCCTCCCTGAAAGCTGGTATTCCTCATCCTGTGTTTTATTAGATGGGATACATATGTAGCTGCTCTTGCCTGTGAGGAGAGGGAATAGTGATGTTTACTGGCAGGCAAAGTGAGGAGTCCCTGTGGAAGACATCTAAAGTTTGCACTTTGAGATGCTTCTGAGAAGCTTTTAAAATTGCTGATTTTGACCCCAGTGATCTCAAAGAATAATTAAAGAAACTGGCAAACCACTGAGAGGAGGTGATCCTGATTGCTGGATTTGGATTGTCAGAAAAAAACAAGAGTAGCAGCTAACCTCTGACTGTTAGAGATTAATGCATAAGCCACTTGAACACTGCAGTCATAAACTTTTAAGATTATATGCAGCATTGATCTTCCTCTACTGCTTATTGAATTACTCAGTGCTAAATTCAATGTGGAATTGGAGCACGGGAAGAATCAAAATAAGAGGAAAGAAGTGGGGGTGTGTTTTCGTTTGTTTGGTTTTTTGGATTTTTTTGATTGATTTACGTGTACATCTCTTATGGTGTATGCAGAGCTAGGTTTCCTGCTTCTCAAAATGTTGGTAGCATTATCTGTTTTATCAAATAAGCTATGTGTTGTCTGCCTGCAAAGTGGTCTTTGGAAGGGGGAGAGGAAGCAGTTAGCTGACAGACAAGGCAGATCTTCATGGACCAACCTGGGTGGATTGTGCTGCCTAACCGAGGTGGGAGGCTATGAGGACAGAAAACGTTCTTTAGACATGCATACCTAACCCATCTGCCCTAAAATCACATCTCCTAAGCAGAAGATTATAGAAAATTACTAGTGGATAAATGGCATTGCCTTTTCTAATATATCTTCTTTAGTAGCTGTGTTGAAATCCCTTTTGAAAAGAGCAGATGTACTGATAATTATGCCATGTGAGCTCTGCTCAAATTCATTCTGTCTCCTTGAAAGAAAAAATAAAAAAGATGAAAAAAGCAATTGTACCATCGGGTGGTATAAAGATCGTATTTGCCTCTGTGGGGCTGTCCTTCCTCTGACTGTCAGTGGGGCATGTGTGTAGGAGAGGAGATGCACCAAGCTCTTGGTTTCTGGAACATTTCAACCCAAAAGGGCTACCAGCCATGAGTGCCTGTGTAAGGAGTTCCTCCTTTGCCTAAGCCACACAGAGCTTCATCACCGATGCATCCGAGGGGTCAGAAGCTGTTCCATGTCATCTTCGATCTAGGGATTCTGGTATTTGGAGTTCTGTCGTTTCCCACAGGATTGAGTCTTGACACTTAACTCTGTCTTGAATGAAATGCAGCAGCTTCCTCACATGCTAATTGAGCCATGTGTCTGCCAAGGGAGACTGGCAAACGCTGGCAAAACAGCGATGTAAGTACTGGTGTGATGATGTGTCCAACAAACGCAGAAGAAAAAAAAACCCAAACCCTTCCTGTATACCAAGTGTTTTCAATTGATGCCTTGAGAATTGTTCTGCTTTGGTTGTTATTTTGTAACAGTTAAAAAAATCCATGGCTATTCTTCTTGACAGCAAGAAATATCACCATTCTATATTCTAAAAAAAAAAAAATGCGCTTTTTTTTATATTTCTGAAAATGGGAAATTTTAAAATTGTTTTTATAGTCACCAAAATGTTTAATGAGTATACGCTGAATTACTGTCAAGCCTCACATTTAAATAATAGAAAATCAGCATTTGTACTGCTCTAATCTGTGCTTTTATTTCAGATTTGCAGATTTTATCAGGGGCATGCTGAAGTTCATACTGCTGCTGCTTTTATCTGGAGCAACGTTAGCATCAACCTGGTTCACTCTCACCTGTCTAACTAGTGTCACTCATCTGCCTTTAACCACAGGTATCGACAATGATTTTAATTCCTATTATTTATAATTGGTATTGCGGGCAAGTATTTACAGTCTTAATACAACTATATTATAACCTGGTTTGATATCTTTAGCAATACAATAGTTTTAAAAGACAAGAAAAAATTTAGAAAACCTACTGAATCTGAAGTCTCTTTACCAGCTTTGACTAACACCATAAAAAAGATTAAAAACTAACAAATCCCAATAATAAGAACCCAGGATATGCATTTAAAATTGATTTTGGGACCGGGTGTTTTACTGTTTTGAGTGTTTTGGAATAACAGAGGTGAGAAATAAATGGAGAAAAAACCAGATGAATAGGAGTAGCATTGCGTATGAGAAATAGTGACATGTCTGGGAATTTAGGGATTTGAAACTTACATTAGTTATTGGAAACACGTGGTGCAGTTCAATCCAAGGTGACCCATAGCATTTTCAGGCATCTAAATCTATCCCTGCGCTGTGCCGTCCTGCCTGCAGGTTCAGGGAACTCTTCCAGCTGTAATTACCTCAGCCCGTGCCTCAAAAAGATGGGAAAAAAGCTGTTGTCAGGAGTGGGGAAGAGCTCAGAGGTCTCCTCGAGCTGCCAGCGAGCTGTACCCTTAGTTGAAAATTAACATTGCTTTGTTCTTAAAAAACCTGTCCTTCACCAAAGGATTGTGAATCTGCACCAAAGGATTAATCCACTTGTCATTCCAAGACTTTCAGCGGAGTAATGAGTAACAGTAAAACTTAGCCATTCAAATTTTAAACAGGTATTTATTTATTAAAGAATTCTGTAAATCCATTAAAGTGCCATCTTTGTTATAGACAAGTTTATGCATTATAGGAGAAATGAAAATTGATTTATTTCCATTTTTGATAAATAGTTTGGTGTGGAGAGTAGTATATAAAATCCTGTTTTACTCAAATAAAATTGGCGTTTCAGTAAGTGTCCTTGGTGCATTGCATATGGGATAACTATAAACTAAAGTGGGTGCAGGAAATTAAAATACATGATCAGTTCAGGAGAAACATCATCTGGACGGATAGGTCAAATTTGTGATTTATCTTGAAATTTCAACTTTTTGAAAAAAAAATCTGTTTAAATGAAACGTAATTTAATCAATAAATCAAATTGCATTGTACCAAATGACTACACTTTTCCATCAGATCTAAAATAAATGCAATAAAAGCTTATTTCTTGTGCTTGCCTGCTTCATCACTACAAGCCTGCAGTAATGTAAATTTTTACAGTAGCTCTATCCTCTGAATTGATGCAACAAGCCAAACACATAAATGTCCCTTCAAGTCTATGCATAAGAATGAAGCAGAGAGGTTTCAAGAGGTGAAAGTCATTACATATGTACTCACCAATGAGCCAAAACAAAACCGATGGAGCTCTGATGGAGATTTTATTTTTTTTCTGAAGAGCTCAGCATGCAACATAGGTTCTAGAAGAATTATTTCTTGTTTATAGCATGTAGGTGCATTATGGTAGGTTTATTATTTTAATTTTTTTTGGAAAGGTGATCCTGTACTGTCAGGACATACTGTCAGGACGTAAAAGTAACGGAGGTATTTGGGGTTTGATATAAATTCTCCTAAACTAACATCCCTTGATAAAAATCTATGGATTGGGCTGCTTTTATCATGCAGTTACTGCATCTTTTAAAATGGATTATTCCTTGGATTGAGTTGTAAATTATGTTTTAGAGTTTTCTGTCTGTGCTGTTCTTATAGATGACACCGTAAATGTTGAACCCTTTTCTCTAAAACACAAGCTTGTTTTGAATAGAAATGCTAGCAATTTGGTGCATTCCTCTAAAAAAGGCAATCTAAAGCATCAGGGCCTAATGTGCAGCCACCATATAAGATCTCTTTTTTCTTCTCTGGCATAGTGCTTAAACTTCGCGGATAGGTTGTGGGGGTTTCATATCAGCCTTTTCTCATTAAAGTTCATATAAAATAGATGTAGTGTGCCTGTTCAATTTAGATCCTTGTATACAGAAAAGCAGTGGTATGTCTTCATGAAATACGCTGTTATGGATGAAAACACACAAGCTATTTAAGCTAATTTATAGGACTTCATGCTAGATTATTCCTCAATGTAATGATGCAATATGATGATGACCTCTGCATTCCACAGTAATTGGGAGAAACGGAACATTTGAATTGATTTAGATGAACTTTTTTTTTTTTCTTCTTTTAATTAAAAGTTTGAAATGTAGAGTATGTAAGAGTATAAACGTAGGAGGTCAAATGCAGGCTGTTGGCTGGCAGCTTTGGGAAGTGATTTTGAGGTAGCTGGTGAAGGTGGAAGTCACTCTGCATGTTCAGTGGGTCAGTGTTGACAGTGGACTTCCGTTTAGTTATTCTCTGTGTGTTTTTGTAGAGCCAGAAGACATGCAAAATAAAAGCAGCCATCATTGAGGTTTGGGGGTTTTTGTAGTAGAGGTCCATGTGACGCTTTGTATCCCAGAGCTTCTTTGCAGGCATGGCTGAACACCTCCTGCAAAGCAGGCGTGGTTGTGTTATTTGAGGCAAACAGTGTTTGATGTTGCCAGAAGGTTAGTAGGCTCCTCAATTTCTTCCTGTCCCATGGCAAAGAGCACCAGTGTTAGGCCTGGCAGTGCTACAGAGCCAGTGGTGGATCTCCGTCAATGCTTTCAGCCTCATTCAAATGCTGAGGCAGAGCAAGTAGGGTTCAAAACGAACTGGTACAGAAACTTATTTATGGGGGTGTATGTTTGATCTTACAAGGAGGTTTTCCCTTCCAACTATCTAGCTCCCATTTTGTGAGGGGCTTTCTCCTCGTCTCTTGCCCTGCCTCTGATGTTTTTTCTCTTGAGCAAGTCAGACTTTGTCCTACAAAACCACAGGTGTTGTCATCTTCAGCAATACCTGGAAACTGCTAAAATATCCATAGGACCTGATGGACTGCGGGTACAGTTAAAAAGGAGCTCTTCCATGAGACAGGACAGTCCATTCTGATGAGGAAGCAGGACACCTCGTGGGAGTCTTTCTGCTGGCCCAGGTGGGCTTCAGCCTAGAGATGAAGGCTGGTTAGAGAACATCGTCATCCTCCTCATCTCACCTGACAGCTGCATGATCCACCTAATAGAGTTTGCATCCATAGGTAGACCTTTCCAGTGGTTTCCCCAGGTCCAAAAATAGTCTTTTCCTTTAGCATGTGGATATTGTGTGGCCAACATGCTTGTTCCCCTCTTCTGAAAACCCTCTGCTGTCTCTGACCTGGTCTCCAGAGTAAGCACTCTGGTGGGTACATTGGCATGGAAGTAGGCTTTTGAAATGCTAAAAAGGTGAGGAAGTTTGGCCAATTATTCACCCTAAAGGAAAGGGAAGAAAATCTCTACAGATTTGTCTTTACAAAGCAAACAAACCACCCCCCCACCCCCCCTTTTAATCAGTATTCTCTGTAGCAGTTGTAGTAATGTCTGGTTTAAATATTGGAGGAGGAATTGTAGTTGGAAAAATGGTCACAGCAAAATGTTTTTTTTCCTGCACTTGTTTGTATAATATTCTCCTAATTCCTTGTAAATAGGCACGACATCATTTAAAGATTCCTACAGAATGTAATTACTTAGAATGGAGACCTTTAATGCAGATATTAAAAATCAATGATTGCCTTGTGTTTTCTTTAAATGATACTGTTTAGCATTGTTTGTGTTGTGTAATGCCTGCATTGCTCTGCATTATCATAATGTGCTCCTTTTTTCCTCCTGCCACAGAACAAGACAAGTTTTCTGTCATTTGCTGACTTCTTAATGTAGCTCCAAAAGATTTTATAAGAAGTGTATTTGGAGTCATGCATATGAACTATAACTGCCAGTGAGGGGCAAAAAAAGAAGGCAAGGCAATAATGATATAGTGCCATCACAGCTACTATATCATCTATCTAAAACACCTCTTATCAGCTAATCACAGCTCTTAAAAACCCTTGATTCTGGAATCAGTTTATATTTTAAGCAAGCTTGAATTTTCTTTTAAGAAATTTTAATTCTAATTTATGTTATTTGCATTCTTCAGCAGGTTTCAAAGACAATTTTGTGTACACATTGCGCATTAAAATAGTTTTCTCTATTGATTTCCCAATGCAGCTGCCGATCTGTTTCTCTGTGCCAAGTCCATTGTTAGTTTGCTTTGTACTGAACTTCATTATGTGAATTTATGTACAATGGGATACTTTGACCCAAAATAATTGTGTAAGGCATTGTAATGCCAGTTTCAGTATCTTGCCACTTTGTATTGCTGGTAGTATCTCTGGATACAAATACTAGCATTTTCCAGAAATTGATATGCAAAGCTGGTTGCTCACAGCTCAAATTGAATGTTTTCAGCATAGCATATCAAGAATATTCTAATATTTATGAGCACATTCAGCAGAATTTTGCTTTACAAAATCTTTTCTAGTGCTGCATGGCATATGCTCTGAATACAGTGGCAACTCCATGACTTGATGACTATATTGAAGTTAAGCAGTCTACACTTTATTTTCAGGTTCAACAGATTGAACATTAAAAACACATCTGTCTCCCTGTCCACATCTACAAAGCATGGTATTGAAAAAGAGAGATGTTAATTATTTAATACTAATTGTTTTATTCTTTGAGTGTAATTTCTTTACTCTAAACAAGACGTGCTTGATAAGAATGAGGTAGGGGGACCCAGAGGATAAAACAGTGGCCTGAAAACATTTCTTCTAGTTTCAGCATTAACCTGCTTATGGCTCTGGGCAAATCATGACCCACGTTTCTGTTGTACTTTTCCCACTCATAAGAAAGGAATAATGACCTTTATCTTTGTGAAGGCTTCTGTAAATCCACAGATAGAAAAGTGCTGAAAGAACTCATTTAAGGGTTTTATTTAAAAACCCCAGTGTTAAATAGTGTACAATGCTTAAAATTTGGGAGGAGCATTTCAGGGATGAATATCTATTAATCTGGCCACTTCAAATACCCATGAATAGCAAGCCTCAAATATCATATGATTTCCAGTTTCATTTATTTTTCTTTTTTCTTCTTTTTCTTTTTTTTTTTGAGGCTCACTCACTCATTTCTAAACTTTTTAGTTCTCCAAAGTGAATGCTCTGCTTTCAAAGTGAGTTCCACTTGCTTTTCTCTTGGGAAGTATATAGAATAAATCCAATTTGATCAGATTTTTGGTTACTTTCATAACTATATCATGAGATCAGAATTTGATTAGCATGTGCTGGAATGGAAATCCAGGCAATGAAACGTTCTGATGTTATAAATGTACACTACAGGGACATCCTCTTTCTATTGTGTTTTTTGTTCCTGTGACTGAATTACAGTAAAAATTACTGTCTTACCTTGAGGGAGTCACATTTCTCATGGAAAAATTAAGGGGGACTACTTCTGTGACTATTTTTACCATGGCCAGTAGCAGGAATTAAATTATATGGAAGTTTCATTCCACTTTAACAGACTTTATAGAGTTTGATAGAACTATCTTTGAATTGTTCAAAGTATTCTTGGAGATACTGAAGTCAATGAAGCGTACATCCACATGAGGCATTATCCTTTCATTTTGGTGTTTGGGAGGTTGTTTTAATGGGCAATAACAAAATGCCCTGGATCTTTTCAGTTTTCACTTTAAATTTTATGCTGCACCCAAAAGAACATGCTCAGTTGTATTTACTTTCCTGTTTATCCATATGAAATTTGTACGCGTCTTGGCTCAGTTTGTCTGACAAGAGAACTGTTACAAAATGTACAGAGTTCAAGAGTTTCTGGCAGAGGACTTTGGAAGAAGATGCTGTACCACCTGCTTGCGCTTGATATTGCTCTAAGAGTATCTGCAGAAAATATTTTTTTTTTTTTTTTTTTAAAGAAATAGTAATATTTCATATTCTTTGTTAAAAATCAGCCAAGATTTGTGTGCCAGCGGGCCGATCAGTGGAGGTCCTTCCATCAATTTCATTTGGGTTTGGATCAGGCTCTGTAGTTATAAATTTAGTGATGGTGTAATTTAAAAGTAAATTGCTAAACATGTTGCAGAACATCCTGGGAAGTTCCGGGAACTCGTTTGGATGTCAGAGATACTCAAGACTCCTTCTGCTGTGTTGTAAGCTCATCTGGGGACACCAAGTGCACGCTGTCATTTAAATCACATCCCTCTTTGAATTACTAATTTATTTTTTTTTCTAAGGTTTGGGGGTTTTTTTGGCATAAACTTTTGCTTATGTTTGTGGCTGCGGGAAAAGAAAGTTTCTTTCTGGAATACGGGCATGTATTTGCCACCCTGTAGCTGAAGACAGGGGACAAGGGGAAACAGTTTTAAATTGGAAGAAAAAAGATTCAGATTAGATATCAGGAAGAAATTTTTTACTATGAGGGTGGTGAGACGCTGGAACAGGTTGCCCAGGGAAGCTGTGGATACCCCATCCCTGGAGGTGTTCAAGGCCGGGCTGGATGTGGCCTTGAGCAACCTGGTCTGGTGGGAGGTGTCCCTGCCCATGGCAGGGGGGTTGGAACTCGATGATCTTTGAGGTCCCTTCCAACCCAAACCATTCTATGATTCTAAGACCTGCAAGGGATAAGAAGCCAGAAAGAAACGTAACTTCTTACTGCTTTTTCTCCTTTTTGTGCTAAGCGCCTGGGTCACCACCAGTGCCTGGTTGGTACCTTACTTCATCTAACTGGTAACATCCCTAGTGCTGTTATCGAGGGTCGTTTCATTCCTTGCTTCCATCCTGGCCAGGAGGAGGAGGATGAGCACCGGGGGAGTAGCATGGGTTGCCTCACACCTCAAGCATGAACATGACATGAGGAAGCCAAGCCTGGGCCTCCTGCTGTGGCAGATCCACGCCAGTTCTCTGCAGCAGCTGTGCTTGGGGTGGGCGTTTCGCCTTTCCTGCTCTTTTTGTGGTGGCCAACCTGTGAAATAGCTGCTTAATTCACATGAGCATCTTTAAAACGTTACATTAATCAAAGCGGTTTAAAAAAACCCAGCCCAGTTCCATTATTTATTGATGTTCACAACTGTCACTTGTCTTGGGTACACGACTTTGTGCATATCTTCCTAGGCAGATAAGTCCCTTTCCTAAGAAAAAGTGATCTTTTTTTTATACTAACAGCATGACACGCTTCCCCAGGGTATGCCTCTCCGAGCTGGTTTGTCCTTGCTAGGCTTTAGGACATAATGTTAGCTCCTTGGTAAATCATCTCTTTCCCTTTATTTTCTTTTATCAGCAGTTCGTATCCTTATATTCATTTCCAATGACTGTCATCAAGATTGTCTTAATTGAAAAAACATTCGCTGTAACTTTAGCAGCTGTTCTTCTACATTATAAAATCATGGTAATTGTTTGTGTTTGTTCAATGCAAGGTCGCTGTAATGGAAAGTAAATGGTCTCTGTTAATAGGTGGCATTCTCCCTGCTCCAGTGTCTTGTTGCCCATGAGCTGGAATATGAGGCGTGCTACTTAGTGTGTGAAGTAAAAGACAAAGAACACTTTTGAACTCTTATTTAACTTTTCCATAGAACTCGTTTTCCTGAAACTGCATGTCTTATCTTTGACTTTCTATCTAGGTGACCAATTGCATTTGTGACTTATGAATCAAAAGTTAATTGAATAAGCTTATTTGTATAGCGCTCAGGAAGACCCTGGATGATTTACAAAAACATGAAAGAAAAATATATATTTCCCTATCACTACGGTATGTACCCATTAAGGGAGCACTCTGTAGGCTTTCAGATGTGTACACCTCTGTCGTGGTTTGGGCTGGACTGTCCTCAACCCTCCTTCACATTGAGAGCATCTTTTTGAGGTTTACCTCAAGCTGTCATTTCCATCAAATCTTAGAATTTAAAGTGGCATCTACTGGTTGCTATATTCTTACCTGTCCTTTTGCCTTGCCATTTCCTCTTACTGGTTTCCAAATATATGTGTACATATACATATACCTTGTTTTATAAGTATTCCCTGTGACTTCAGCAGAGGTTTTGCTGTTGGTATTCAGCAGGCAGTTTTTGGTGTGCACACATGAAGTAGGTTGTACTTTGGAGTGAAACAAAAAGCTAATGCTAAAGCTGCTTTTTTCAGTGTAGTATGGAAGTGAGAGTTGTGTGCTGATGGGTGTATTTTCTAAATGTATGACTAAAGCAAGCCGTAGCGACAAGGAAATATAAGGGTGTATTTTTTAAAGTACAGAATTATTGTGCTTGCTTGCTTACGGTCTGGTCTTATTAATACATTTTAGTAAGTGATGAGCAATGATTTAATTCAACTAGCATATTTTAAACTATCAAATTTATTTTGAGGGCTTCTGTTTGTTTTATGGAAACGTTTGCATCTACCGTATTGACTAAAATTTGAAGTCTGGATCTTTTAAATGGCTGCTAATCTTAGATGCATATTTTTGCCTTCACCTCAAGTGAATCTAAGTTTCTGGAAATTACATGTCTAGAGATGGTCTCTATTCAGAGGTACATGATTCCCGTTTCCTGGCTGTTACTGTTTATAGAAGTGGTTTCATTCTTCCTGCAGAGGTGTTGCTTCTGGTGCTCTCTGTGTGCAGCACCAACTTTGGGGAAAGTTCTGGAATTTTTCTGTAGAAGTTACAAGTAGTTGTCTATAGATTATCTTTATTGAGTGCAGTGGAGGGGCAGGTGTTCATTTGTCTTGAGATATAGTTCTATTTCATTTATGTGTTGGGTTCTCAAAGCCAACGCAAAAATACCAAATTCAATGCTCGGATTTGCTGGCTACACCTGATAGCAGTTAGAGCAAAATGCAGTTGTGTTTGAGGTAAACAGGATTTCAAAGACAAGTTCATTAAATTTTAAGTACCAGTGAGGACTTGCAGCAAAACTCTATGGATCTTGTAACTGTGGGATCAATTCTTCGGTGTTAGCTAGAAGAGCCCATTAGGAGGAGCATCCTAATACTGGTTTGTTTTTTTCCTTTCTCTCTGAGAACTCTTGAACATACCTGGCTTCCATTTATTTTACTTTTATTCTGCAGTTTATAATAAGAGAATTTGAGAATTGAAAAAGTTATTGTGGTTTATTTGTGGGGGGTTTTTCTTTCTTTTTTTTTTTTTTTTTTTTTTTT